>NC_083110.1:15294820-15607820 GCF_949774975.1 Lagenorhynchus albirostris
GAGAGTCCTGAGCCCCATGTCAGGATCCCCAGCCTGAGGGTCTGGCATCCGGAGGAGGAATCCCCAAAGCATTTGGCTTTGAAGGCTAGCAGGGCTTGAACACAGGACCTCCGCACGACTGGAGGCAACAGAGACTCTACTCTTAGACGGCACACACAAGGTTTCATGTACACTGAGACCCAGCACAAAGCAGTAACTCCATAGGAGCCTGGGATAGGCGTACCTACAAATCTTGGAGAGCCTCCCAGGGAGTCGGGGGTTGGCTGTGGCTCACTGGGTGGGGGGATGTGGGGGTGGGCGAAGGACACTGGTGGAAGAGGCCCCAGAGTACACTGATTGGCATGAGCTCTCCCAGAGGTTACCATTTTGGCATCAAGACTTGGCCCTACCAAACAGCGTACAGACTCCAGTGCTGGAACACCTCAGGCCAAAAAAACAGCAGGATAGGAACACAGCTCCACACATCAACAAACAGGGTGCCTAAAGCTATGTTAAGCTCACAGCCACCTAAAAACACAACCCTTGACATGGCCCTGCCCACCAGAGGGACAAGACCAGCTCCATCCACCAGTGGGCAGGCACCAATGTCACTTACCAGGAAGTCTACACAAGCCTTAGGACCAACCTGACCCAGCAGAGGGCAGACACCAGAAGCAAGAGGAGTTACAATCCTCCAGCCAGCAGAAAGGAGACCACAAACACAAAAAGTCAGGCAAAATTAGACAGCAGAGAAATATGTTCCAGGTGAAGGAATAAGACTAAAACCCACGAGAAAAACTAAATGAAGTGGATATAGGCAATCTACCTGAAAAATAATTTAGAGTAATGATAGTAAAGATGACCCAAGATCGCAGAAAAAGAATGGAGGTACAGACTAAGAAGATAAAAGATGTTTAACAAAGAGCTAGAAGACTTAAAGAACAGAGATGAAAAATACCATAACTGGAATGAAAAAATACACTAGAAGGAATCAATAGCAGAATAACTGAGGCAGAAGAACGGATAAGTGAGCTGAAAGAATGGTAGAAATCACTGCTGTGGAACAAAATAAAGAAAAAAAGAATAAAAAGAAACGAGGACAGTCTCAGAGACCTCTGGGATGACGTTAAATGCACCAACATTCGAATTATAGGGTTCCCAGAAGGAGAAGAGAGAGAGAAAGGGCCTGAGAGAATATTTGAAGATATTATAGCTGAAAACTTCCCTAACATGAGAAAGGAAACAATCACTCAAGTCCAAGATGTACAGCGAGTCCCATACAAGGTAAATCCAAGGAGGAACATACTGAGACACATGCTAATCAAGCTGGCAAAAATTAAATACAAAGAAAACATATTAAAAGCAACAAGGGAAAACAACAAATAACATAAAAAGGAATCCCCTTAAGGTTATCAGCTGATTTTTCAGCAGAAACTACAGGGCAGAAGGGAGTGGCACAATATATTTAAAGTAATGAAAGGCAAAAACCTATACTCAAGAATACTCTACCCAGCAAGGCTCTCATTCAGATTCGATGGAGAAATCAAAAGTTTTACAGACAAGCAAAAACTAAGAGAATTCAGCATCACCAAAACAGCATTACAAGTCTTAAAGGAACTTCCCTAGGTAAAAAAGAAAAGGCCACAACTAGAATCAAGAAAATTACGAATGGGGAAGCTCACTGGTAAAGGCAAACATACAGTAAAGGTAGAAAATCATCCACACACAAATATGATATCAAAACCATCAATCGTGAGAAGAGGAGAGTACAAATGCAGGATAGTGCAATGAAACTGAAATTAAGAGATCAGCAACTTAAAACAATCTTGTACATATATAGACTGCTATATCAAAACCTCATGGGAGGGCTTCCCTGATGGCACAGTGGTTAAGAATCTGCCTGCCAATGCAGGGGACATGGGTTCGAGCCCTGGTCTAGGAAGATCCCACACGGCGCAGAGCAACTAAGCCCGTGTGCCACAACTACTGAGCCTGCGCTCTAGACCCCGCGAGCCACAACTACTGAGCCCATGTGTCGCAACTACTGAAGCCCATGCGCCTAGAGCCCGTGCTCCACAACAAGAGAAGCCACTGCAGTGAGAAGCCCATGCAACGCAATGAAGAGTAGCCCCCGCTCGCTGCAACTAAAAGAAAAGCCCACGCACAGCAATGAGGACCCAATGCAACCAAAAATAAAATAAATAAATTTATAACAAAACAAAACAGAACAAAGCAAAACCTCATGGGAATCACAAACGAAAAATCTACAATAGATACACACACAGAAAAGAAAAAGCAATCCAAACACATCACTGAAGACAGACATCAAATGGCAAGAGAAGCAAACAAAAAAGGAAGGGAAGAAAAAATACCTTCAAATACAAACCCAAAGCAATTAACAAAATGGCAATAAGAACATTCATCTCAATAATTACCTTAAATGTAAATGGATTACATGCTCCAACCAAAAGATATACACTGGCTGAATGGATACAAAAACAAGACCCATATATATGCTGTCCACAAGAAGCCCACTTCAGATCTGTGGACACATACAGACTGAAAGTGAGGGGATGGATAAAGTTATTCCATGTTAATAGAAAAAAAAAAAAAAGCTGGAGTAGCAATACTTATATCAGATAAAATAGACTTTAAAATAAAGTCTGTTTAAAAGACAAAGAAGGACACTACATAATGATCGAAGGATCAATCCAAAAAGAAGATATAACAATTGTAAGAATATATGCATCCAACATAGGAGCACTTCAATATATAAGGCAAATGCTAACAGCCATAAAAAAAAGAAATCGACAGTAACACAATAAAAGTGGGGGAATTTAACGTCCCACTTTCATCAATGGACAGATCATCCAGACAGAAAATCAATAAAGGAAACATAGGCCTTAAATGACACATTAGACCAGATGGATTTAATTGGTTTTAATAGAACATTCCATTTGAAAGCAGTAGAATACACTTTCTTCTCAAGTGCACATGGAATATTCTCCAGGATCAATCACATCTCGGGTCACAGATAAAGTCTTGGTAAATTTAAGAAAACTGAAATCATATCAAGCATCTTTTCCAACCACAATGCTATGAGATTAGAAATCAATTACAGAAAAAAAAAAACTGTAAAAAATACATACACCTGGAGGCCAAATAATATGTTAGCCAACAACCAATGGATCACTGAAGAATCAAAGAAGAAATTTAAAAATACCTAGAGACAAATGACAATGAAAACACAATGGTCCAAAAACTATGGGGGACTTCCCTGGCAGTCCAGTGGTTAACATTTTGCCTTCCAGTGCAGGGGGTGTGGGTTTGACCACTGGTCGGGGAGCTAAGATCCCACTTGCCTCACAGCCAAAAAACCAAAACATAAAACAGAAGCAATATTGTAACTAATTCAATAAAGACTTTAAAAATGGTCCACATTAAAAAAAAAATCGAAAAAAAAGCTATGGGACACAATAAAAGCTGTTCTAAGAGGGAATTTAATAGCAATACAATCTTACCTCAGGAAATAAGAAAAATCTCAAATAAACAACCTAATCTTACACCTAAAGCAACTAGAGAAAGAGGCACAAACAAAACCCAAAGTTAGTGGAAGGAAAGAAATCATAAATATCAGAGCAGAAGTAGATGAAACAGAGATGAAGAAAACAATACCAAAGATCAAAGAAACTAAAAGCTGGTTCTCTGAGAAGATAAACAAAACTGATAAAAGTTTACCGAGATTCATCAAGAGAAAAAGGGAGAGGACTCAAATCAATAATATTAGAAATGAAAAAGGAGAAGTTACAATGGACACCACAGAAATACAAAGGATAATAAGAGACTACTACAAGCAATTATATGCCAATAAAATGGACAAGCTAGAAGAAATGAATAAATTCTTAGAAACATACAACCTTCCAACACTGAACCAGGAAGAAATAGGAAATATGAACAGACCAATCACAAGTACAGAAATTGACACTGTGATTAAAAAACTTCCAACAAACAAAAGCCCAGGACCAGATGGCTTCACAGGCAAGTTCTATTGACCATTTAGAGAAGAGCTAACACCTATCCTTCTGAAACTCTCCCAAAAAAGTTCCAAGGAAGGAACACTCCCAAGACCATTCTATGAGGTCACCATCACCCTGATATCACAAAAAAAGAAAACTGCAGGCCAATAACACCAATGAACATAGATGCAAAAATCCTCAACAAAATACTAGCAAACCAAATCCAACAATACATTAAAAATCATACACCATGATCAAGTGGGATTAATCCCAGAGATGCAAGGATTCTTCAATATCTGCAAATCAATCAGTGTGATACACCACATCAACAAATTCAATAATAAAAACCATATGATCATCTCAACAGATAGAGAAAGAGCTTTTAACAAAATTAAACACATATTTATGATAAAAACTCTCCAGATAGTGGCACAGAGGGAACCTACCTCAACACAATAAAGACCATATATGACAGCCCCACATCTAACATCATTCTCAATGGTGAAAAGCTGAAAGCATTCCCACTAAGATCAGGAACAAGACAAGGATGTACACTCTCCCCATTTTTATTCAACATAGTTTGGGGAGTCCTGGCCAGGGCAATAAGAGAAAAAAAAAGAAATAAAAGCAATCCAAATTGGAAAAGAAGAATTAAAACTGTCACTGTGTGCAGATGACACTCTACATAGAGAATCCTCAAGATGCTACCAGAAAACTACTAGAGCTCATCGATGAATTCAGTAAAGTTGCAGGATACAAAGTTAATACACAGAAATCTGTTGCATTTCTATTCACTAACAATAAAAGATCAGAAAGAGAAATTAAGGAAACAATCCCATTTACCATTGCATCAAAAAGAATAAAATACCTAGGAATAAACCTACCTAAGGAGGCAAAAGACCTGTACTCTGAAAAGTATGTGATGCTGATGAAGGAAACCAAAGATGATACAGACAGTTGGAAAGATATACCATGTTCTTGGATTGGAAGAATCAATATTGTCAAAATGACTATACTACCCAAGGCAATCTATTGCAATTTAATGCAACCCCTATCAAATTACCAATGGCATTTTTCATAAATCTAGAACAAAAAATTTCACACCTTGTATGGAAATGCAAAAGATCCTGAATAGCCAAAGCTATCCTGAGAAAGAAAAACGGAGATGGAGGAATCAGGCTCCCTGACTTTAGACTATACTACAAAGCTACTGTAATCAAAACAGTATGGTATAGCGCAAAAACAAATATAGATCAATGGAACAGGATAGAAAGCCCAGAGATAAACCCACGCACATACAGTCACCTTATCTTTGATTAAGGAGGCAAGAATATATAATGGAGAAAAGACGGTCTCTTCAATAAGTGGTGCTGGGAAAACTGGATAGCTACATGTAAAAGAATGAAATTAGAACACTTCCTAACACCATACACAAAAATAAACTCAAAATGGATTAAAGACCTAAATGGAAGGCCAGACACTATGAAACTCTTAGAGGAAAACACAGGCAGAACACTCATTGACATAAATCACAGCAACAAGTTTTTTTCATCCACCTCCTAGAGTAATGAAAATAAAAACAAAAATAAACAAATGGGACCTAATTAAACTTAAAAGCTTTTGCACAGCAAAGGAAACCATAAACAAAATGAAAAGACAACCCACAGAATGGGAGAAAATATTTGCAAATGAAGTGACTGACAAGCAATTAATCTCCAAAGTATAAAAACAATTTATGAAAAAAAATTTATGCAATTCTCTATAAAACAAACAACCCAATCAAAAAATGGGCAGAAGATCTAAACAAACATTTCTCCAAAGACACACAGATGGCTAAAAACCACATGAAAAGATGCTCAACATCACTAATTATTAGAGAAGTGCAAATCAAAAGTACAATGAGGTATCACCTCACACTGGTCAGAATGGCCATGATCATAAAGTCTACAGAGGATCAGATCAAGATGGCAGAGGAATAGGACATGGAGCTCACCTTCTCCCACAAGTACATCAAAAATACATCTATATGTGGAATGATTCTCACAGAACATCTACTGAACACTGGCAAAAGACCTCAGACTTCCAAAAGGTCATGAAAATCTCCACATAACTGGGAAGGACAAAAGAAATAAAGAAAAAGAGAGAGAAAGGAATCAGAATGTGACCTGTGCCTCTGGGAGGGAGCTGTGAAAGAGGACAGGTTTCTGCACACTGGGAAATCCCCTCACTGGCGGAGAGATCAGCTGGGACAAAGGGGGAGCTCTGGAGCCTTGGAGGAGGGGGCAGCAACTGGTTTGCAGAGGGCAAAGCTGAGAGAGACCTGCACAGAAGGTCGGTGCTGCCCAGCACTCCCCAACCTGAGATGATTGTCCGCTGGGGCAGGTGGGGGCTGGGTGCTGAGGCTCAGGCTTGAGGACAGACCCTGGGGAGAAGACTGTGGTTGGCTGCATGGAGACAGTCTTCAGGGGCTAGGGTGTGGTGGGCCACGACCAAGGGAGTACAGAAAGAAGCCAGGGCCTGCCAGAGAGGCAAGCCTCCATTGTTGGGGGGCACACAAGGCAAGGGGCAGTCCCACTATAGGAGTTTCTTTCTCTGCACATGCTCTTAGGTGGCAGGGCACCACCTACACGAGCTCCGGGGATGAGCACAAGCCACCGCTGCCATCTTGGACTCCAGAGGTGGGCATGGACTGCTACCACTGCCAAGCATCCTGTGAGCGAGCACTAGTCACTGCCCCCACCTTCCTGGGAACTGTGTGGCCAGCCACAAAGGGTGCTGCAACCAGGCACCAACCACTGCCCCCACCTCCCCGGGAGAGTGCATGGGCCAGGCACCTGCACACCCCCTATCAAGGGGATGACAGCCAGCACACGCTGAGGAAAGAGACAGCAAGTATCCAAACCAAAACCAGCTCTCACGCCAAAACAATATTAAACTCACACAAGCTATGCAGGGACACTCCTGCATATAAATAGCACTCCAAGACTACAGTAGATAATTGTTTCTCCTAAACTCAGAGTAAGAGAAATACAAGCAAAATGAAGCAGAGGAACCATTCCCAGTTAAAAGACCAAGAGAATTCCCCTGAAGGAACAAACAGTGAAATAGTCCTCTTCAGTCTAATGGATACCAAGTTCAAAAAGGAGGTAATAACACTGCTGAAGGAATTAAGAAAGGCTATTGACAGAAATGCAGAATACTGTGAAAAGGAACTAGAAACTATAAGGAGGAGCCAAGAAAAATTAGAAAATTCACTTGCTGAGACAAAAGCTGAGCTCAAGGCAATGTATAGCAGAATGAATAATGCAGAAGAAAGAATAAGTGATCTGGAAGACAGAATAATGGAAATTACCCAATTAAAACAGGAGACAGAAAGCCAAATGAAAAAAAAAAAATGAAAGCAACATAAGAGACCTATGAGATAATATAAAGTGTGCCAATCTATGCATAATAGGAATTATGCATAGATTGTAGAAGAAAGAGAAAAGGGGATTGAAAATGTTTTTGAAGAAATTATGGTTGAAAACTTCCCAAAGCTAAAGAAGGAAACAGATATCCAGATACAGGAAGCACAGAGAGTCCCAAACAAGATGAACCCAAACAGACCTACATCAAGACATATTATTGGGTTGGCCAAAAACTGCCTTCAATTTTTAAGTAAAAATAAAAGACACATTTTTCATTTTCACCAAGAACTTTATTGAACAATGTATTCACCCTTTTGTTCCACTACCTTCTGCCACTTTTCAGGCAACTTCATAACTCCATCTTCTCAAAACTTTTTATCTTTTTGAGTAAAGAACTGTTCCAAGTGCTTTTAACAGTCTTCCAGGGAATTAAAATTTTTCTATTAAGAGAATTTTGTAAGGACCAAAATAAATGGAAATCCAAAGGTGCAATGTCTGATGAATATGGCAGATGAATCAGAACTTCCCAGCCAAGCTGTAACAGTTTTTGCCTCGTCATCAAAGAAACATGCAGTCTTGCGTTATCCTGATGGAAGATTATGCATTTTCTGTTGACTAATTCTGGACAATTTTAGTTGAGTGCTGCTTTTAGTTGGTCTAACTGGGAGCAGTACTTGTTGGAATTAATTGTTTGGTTTTCTGGAAGGAGCTCATAATAGAGGACTCCCTTCCAATCCCACCATATACACAACATCACCTTCTTTAGATGATAACTGGCCTTTGGTGTGGTTGGTGGTGGTTCATTCCACTTGCCCCATCATCTCTTCTGTTCCACATTGTTGTACAGTATCCACTTTTCATCACCTGTCACAATTTTTTTAAAAAATGGAACGTTTTCATTACGTTTAAGTAGAGAATCACATGCGGAAATACGGCCAACAAGGTTTTTTTCGCTTAACTTATGTAGAACCCAAACATCAAATTGAGGAACATAACCAAGCTGGTGCAAATGATTTTCAGCACTTGACTTGGATATTTTGATTATGTCGGCTATCTCCCATGTGGTATAACATGGATTGTTGTCAATTAATGTCTTGGTTTGATCGCTATCAACTTCAACTGGACTACCTGACCCTGGAACATCGTCCAGTGAGAAATCTCCAGCATGAAACTTCACAAACCACTTTTGATAAGTTTGATCAGTCGCAGCAACTTCTCCATACACTGCACAAATCAATTTTTTGTATTTCAGTTGCGTTTCTACCTTTCTTGAAATAATAAAGCAAAATATGCCAAAAATGTTGCTTTTTTTCTTCCATCATCAATATTAAAATGGCTACACAAAAATTCACCAATTTTGATGTCTTTTTTTAAATGCACACTGATATGACAGCTGTCACATACAATCTAACAAAATTGTTTTGACTGAAGTTAAGGACAACTAAGTGCTACTAGAACCATCTTACAGAGAAAAAGAATGAACTTTTTGACCAACCCAATATAATAAAAATGGCAAAAGTTAAAGAGAGGATTCTAAAGGCAGCAAGAGAAAAACAAAGACTTCATTACAAGGGACCCACCATAAGGCTATCAGCTGATTTCCCTACAGAAATACTGCAGGCCAGAAAGGAATGGCAAAATATATTCTAGGGCTTGAAAAGGAAAAATATGTAACCTAGACTACTCTACCCAGCAAGATTATCATTTAGAATAGGAGAATTAAAGAATTTCTCAGATAAGCAAAAACTAAAAGAATACAACAACCCTAAACCTATCCTAAAAGAAATACTGAAAGTCTTCTCTAAATAGAAAAGAAGCAAAAAGATATAGGAAGGAGGAAATCACAAATTGGAAAGTAAATCACTTAAATTAGCCCATATACAGATTAAAAACAAACAAACAAACAAACCCTATCTGTGAAAGTGATGATAAACACAAGGAACAGCAAAAGGATAAACATGAAGATGTAAAAAAAAGTACATCAAAATTGTAAAACGTGGGGAAGGAGAGTAATAAAATGCAGATTCTCCTTCTTCCTTTTTTTTCTTTTAAGAACGTGTTTGAGCCTATATGACTACCAGTCTAAAGCAGGCAGATACAGGAGGAGGTTAACATACTTGAAAAACAGGGCAACCACAATTCAAAAACATATTTACAATAGATTCACAAAAACCATAAAGAAGAGAACACAAGCATAAAATAAAAGGAAATCATCAAACCAAAAAGAAAAACAAAAAGAAAAAGGAAGAAACAAAGAATCAACTGGAAAACAAGGTTTAAAATGGCAATAAATACACATGTATCAATGTTACCTTCAATGTCAATGGACTGAATGCTCCAATCAAAAGACACAGAGTGGCAGACGGGATAAAAAAAGAAGAACCTACAATATGCTGCCTACAAGAGACCCATCTTAGGGCAAAGTACATACACAAAGTGAGGGGATGGGAAAAGATATTTCATGCTGATGGAAATGACAAGAAAGTGGGAGCTGCGATACTCATAACAGACAAAATAGATTTTAAAGAAAAGCCTATAAAAAAGATAAAAAAGAACACTATACAATGATAAAAGGATCAATACAAGAAGAGGATTTTGCATTCATCAACATATATGCACCTAATACAGGAGCACCTAGATACATAAAACAAATACTAACAGACATAAAGGGAGAAATTGATGGGAATACAATAATAGTAGGAGACTTTAACACCACATTCACATCAATGGGCAGATCTTCTAGGCAGAAAATAAGGCAAAAGAGATCCTAAATGATACAACAGAACAGTTAGACTTAATTCACATTTTCAGGACATTACAGCCAAAAAAAAAAAAAAACCAGAATACACATTCTTTTCAAGTGCACATGGAACATTCTCTATGATTGACTGTGCACATACTAGGGCACAAAATTAACCTAAAAAAATTTAAGAGTATAGAAATTATTTCAAGCATCTTCTCTGACCACAATGGTATGAAACCAGAAATCAACCACAGGAAAAGAAATGAGGGAAAAAATGATTACATGGAGACTAAATAACATACTACTAAAAAAACCAATGGGTCAATGAGGAAATTAAAAAATACTTCGAGACAAATGAAAATGAAAACACAAATACAAAATACATGGGAGGACTTCCCTGGTGGTCCAGTGGTTAAGACTCCATGCTCCCAATGCAGGGAGCCCAGGTTCAATCCCTGGTCAGGAAACTAGATCCCACATGCTGCAGCTGAAGATCCCGCATGTCACAACGAAGTTCCTGCATTCCTCAACTAAGACCCAGTGCAGCCAAATAAATCAATAAATAAATATTAAAAAAAACAAAAACAAAAAACCCATATATATGGGATACAGCAAAAGCAGTTCCTAGAGGGAAGTTCATAGTGATACAGGCCTTCCTCAAAAAAACAAGAAAAATCTCAAATAAACAACCTAAGCTACCACCTAAAAGAATTAGAAAAAGAGGGCTTCCCTGGTGGCACAGTGGTTGAGAGTCCGCCTGCCGATGCAGGGGACACGGATTCGTGCCCTGGTCCGGGAAGATTCCACGTGCGCAGAGCAGCTGGGCCCATGAGCCATGGCCGCTGAGCCTGCGTGTCCAGAGCCTGTGCTGCGCAATGGGAGAGGCCACAACAGTGAGAGGCCCGCGAACCGCAAAAAAAAAAAAAAAAAAAAATTAGAAAAAGAACAAACAAAACCTAAAGTCAGCAGAAGGAAGGAAATAATAAAGATCAGGGAGGAAATAAATAAGATAGAGATTTAAAAAACAATAGGAAAAAATCAATAAAACCCAGAGCTGGTTTTTGAAACTGTAAACAAAATTTTCGAAACTCTGGCCAAGCTCACCAAGAAGAAAAGAGAGAAAACCCAAATAAACAAAATATTGATAAGAAATGAAAAAGGAGAAATCTCAACTGATACTGCAGAAATACAAAAAAAAAAAAAAAAAAAGAATACTATGAACAATTATATGCCAACAAATGTAACAACACAGAAGAAATGGACAACTTTCTAGAAACATACAGCCCACCAAAACTGGATCAAGAAGAAATAGATAATTTGAACAGACCAATCACTAGAAGTGAAATAGAATCTGTAATAAAAACTCCCTACAAACAATAGTCCAGGACCAGATGGCTTCACAGGCGAATTCAACCAAACATACAAAGAAGAACTTACACAGATTCTTCTCAAACTCTTTCAAAAGACTGCAGAGGAGGGAACACTCCCTAAGACATCCTACAAAGCCAACATCACCCTGACACAAAATCCAGACAAAGATAACACCAAAAAAGAAAATTACAGGCCAGTGTCTTTGATGAATATATATGCAAAAATTCTCAACAAAATATTAGCAAACCAAATCCAACAACACATAAAAACGATCATACACCACGACCAAGTGGGATTCATCCCAAGTTCACAAAGATGATTCAACATATGCAAATCAATCAATGTAATACACCACATTAACAAAATAAAAGACAAAAACCACATGATCATCTCAATAGATGCAGAAAAAGCATTTGACAAAACTCATCCATACATGATAAAACATCCATCCATCCATCCAAACATCTGTACATGATAAAAATTCTTACCAAAGTGGGTATAGAGGGAACATCTCAACATAATAAAAGACATTTATGACAAACCCACAGCCAATATAATACTCAAAGGTGAAAAGCTGAAAGCCTTCCCAATAAAATCTGGAACAAGACAAGGATGTCCACTCTCACCAGTTCTATTCAACATAGTATTGGAAGCCCTAGCCACAGCAATCAGACAAGAAAAGGAAATATCAATAAAAGGTATCCAAATTGGAAGAGCAGAGGTAAAATTGCCATTATATGCAGATGATATGATACTATATATAGAAAACTCCAAGGACTACACACAAAAACTACTAGATCTAATAAATGAATTCAGCAAAGTAGCAGGATACAAGATTAACATTCAGGAATTGGTTGCATTTTGTTATATTAACAATGAAATATCAGAAAGGGAATGTAAAAAAAAAACAGTACCTTTTAAAATTGCACCAAAAAAACCCCCCTAGAAATAAACCCCACCAAGGAGGTGAAAAAGTTGTATGCAGAGAACTATAAAACATAATAAAGGAAGTTAAATAGGATTCAAAGAAATGGAAAGATATGCCATGTTCTTGGATTGGAAGAATTAATATTGTTAAAATGGCAATACTGAGCTTCCCTGGTGGCGCAGTGGTTGAGAGTCCGCCTGCCGATGCAGGGGACGCGGGTTCGTGCCCCGGTCCGGGAAGATCCCACATGCCGCGGAGCAGCCGGGCCAGTGAGCCATGGCCGCTGAGCCTGTGCTCCGCAGTGGGAGAGGCCACAACAGTGAGAGGCCCGCGTACCATAAAATTAAATTAAATTAAAAAACAATAGCAATAGTGATTTTTCCCTGGCAAATATGCTCAAGATGGCGGCAGAGGAGGAGGACGTGGAGCTCCTCTCCCCCCACAAACGCATGAAGAATAAATCTATAAATGGCACAATTCTCATCGAGCACCTGCTGAGCACTAGCAGAGGACCTCGGACACCTAAAAGGACAAGAAAGGTCCCCACGTAACTGGTTAGGACAAAAGAAACAAGAAGGGAAAAGGAAGAGGAGAGGAAGCAGGACGGGACCTGCGCCCCTGGTGGGGAGCTGAAGGTGAAGAGATGTTCCCGCATTTGGCGATGCCCTCACTGGTGTGGAGATCAGCTGGGACAGAAGGGGAGCTTCAAGGGCTCGGAGGAGAGAGCAGCAACTGGTCTGTGGCAGGCAGGACAGAGTGAGATGTACACAGATAGTCTGTGCCACAGCCCTGCACACCCCAGCCTGAGACGGGTGTCCACCGGTGTGCACGGAGTCTGGGTGCTGGAATGTGGGGTTTGAAGAGTAGACCTGGGGAGGGAACTACTGCTGGCTGTGGGGACTCCCCACGGAGTGAGGAGCTCCACAACCGCGAATTCTTGTGGAGGAAACCTGGATCGCCACAGAAGCGAAGCACCACTGTTGAGTGACGCACAAAGGGCAGGGCCGCCATTGCAGCCTCTCTCATCACATGTCAGCCCCTGCCTCCACAGGCACTAACTAGGGAGGGCTCATCCTGGGGCCGGCTCACGCGGCCCTGCCATCGCCTCCTTCTCCCCCACCTCCCCTCCCTGGCCTGGGCGGCCTGCTTACCCCAATCGCTGCCTGATGGGCTCGTGCATTCAAACTGCTACCCCAGCGCCCTCCCACCTGGGTGGCCCACTTGCCCCAGTCGCCACCTTGGCTCCTCCCTGCCTGATGGGCTCATGTGCTCCGGCAACCTCTGGAGAAGACTCCAGTGGGAGGACCACATATAGAGGTGGGGCTGAAACCACAGCTGAGCCCCAGTGGCTGTGTGACTACGGAAGGAGAGCTGAAATCTCTCCTCACAGCTGCATGAACTGCGGAGTTACACCTCCATTGACGGCTTCCTAAATTCAGTGCCTGGGAAACATCTGGAAGGACAACAACTGCTCCTGCAGCTGGGACAGGACTAGCTTTAGCAGCCGTGGGCTTTGTGGGCAAGTACACGTCGGGGTTGGGCCAGGCCAGAGTCTGAGCTGCCTCCACAGCTCCCACAGTGGGTCCAGGTGCACAACGACTGCAGTCCTGGGAACTGACCTCAGTGGATCTGCACTGGTGGCCTGGTGAAAACAATGCCTGAGAGTCACCAGGGCCAACTGCTGGTGTACCCACAGTTCAGGTGGGACCGAGAGCAGTGCCAACAACAGTGTACATTGTGAGCCTGCACAATGGGTGAAAGGGGACACAACAGAGCACATTCACAGGTGAACAGCTACAAAGCAGGAATACTCAGTGGCTTCTCTCCCAGTGGGAGTGCTCCAATCCCACCTACCTTGCAATGCAGATCTGAAACACAGCGAAGAAATAGATCTGGGGGCCTCTACTCCAACAACCAGGGAGCAGGCCCCATCCCTGACAGGGCAGTGACAACCACAGAGCAAAGGGAAGGCCCTGCTCAATATCCGGGGCAAGCTCTTGTGACCACACCACCAGTCAAACCCCCTATCAAGGAGATAACAGCATAAGCCTCTGGACCAACCTCACCCACCAGGGGGCAGACACCAGAAGACATACTATGATCCTGCAGCCTGCAGAAAGGAGACCACAAACACATTAAGTTAGACAAAATGAGACAACAAAGAAATACATTGCAGGTGAAGGAGCAAGATAAAAACCTACCGGAACAACTAAATGAAGGGAAGACAGGCAATCTACCCGAAAAAGAATTCAAAGTAGTGCTGGTAAAGATGATCCAAGATCTTGGAAAAAGAATGAAGGCATGGATTAAGAAGATACAAGACATGTTTAACAAAGACCTAGAAAAGCTAAAGAACAAACAAACAGAGATGAACAATACAATAACTGAAATGAAAAATATACTAGAAGGAATCAGCAGCAGAATCAACTGAGGCAGAAGAAAAGATAAGTGACCTGGAAGACAGAATGGTGGAAATCACTGCTGCAGAACAATAAAGAAAAAAGAATGAAAAGAAATGAGGACACTCTCAGTGACCTCTGAGTGACATTAAATACACCAACATTCGAATTATAGGGATCCCAGAAGAAGAAGAAAAAGAGAAAGGGCCTGAGAAAATATTTAAAGAGATTATAGTTGAACACTTCCCTAACATGGGAAAGGAAATAGTCACCTAAGTCTGGGAAGTACAGAGAGTCCCATACAGGATAAATCCAAGGAGGAACATACCAAAACACACATTAGTCAAACTAACAAAAATTAAATACAAAGAAAAAATATTAAAAGCAACAAGGGAAAAGCAACAAATAACATAAAAGGGAATCCCCTTAAGGTTATCAGCTGATTTTTCAGCAGAAACTCTACAGGTCAGAATGGAGTGGCATGATATATTTAAAGTAATGAAAGGGAAAAAATGAACACACAAAAATATTCTACCCAGCAAGGCTCTCATTCAGATTCGAGGAAGAAATCAAAAGTTTTACAGACAAGCAGAAGCTAAGAGAATTCAGCACCACCAAACCAACAAATGCTAAAGGAACTTCTCTAGGCAGGGGGAAGAAAAAAAGAGGCCATTACTAGAAACAAGAAAACCATAAATGGGAAAGCTCACTGGTAAAAGCAAACATACAGTAAAGGCAAGAAATCATCCATACACAAATATGATATCAAAACCAACAACCATGAGAAGAGGAGAGTACAAATTCAGGAAAAGGGAATTTCATTTGAAATTAAGAGACCACGACTTAAAACAACCTTGTATATATATATATAGACGGCTTTATCAAAACCTCATGAGAAATGCAAACCAAATCTATCTACAACAAATACACACACAAAAAGGAAAAAACAATCCAAACATATACACATCACTAAAGACAGACATCAAATAGCAAGAGAAGACAACAAAAAAGGAAGGGAAGAAAAAAGACCTACAAAAACAAACACAAAACAATTAAGAACACGGTAATAGGAACATACATATTGATAATTACCTTAAATGTAAATGGATTAAATGCTCCAACCAAAAGACACAGACTGGTTGAATGGATACAAAAACAAGACCTATATATACGCTGTCTACAAGAGACTCACTTCAGACCTAGGGACACATACAGACAGAAAGTGAGGGGATGGAAAAAGATATTTCATGCAAATAGAAGTCAAAAGAAAACTGGAATAGCAATACTCATATCAGACAAAATAGACTTTAAAATAAAGAATGTTTCAAGAGACAAGGAAGGACACTACTTAATGATCCAGGGATGAATCCAAGTAGAAGATATAACAATTGTAAATATGCATGCACCCAACATAGGAGCACCTCAATATATAAGGCAAATGTTAACAGACATAAAAGTGGAAATCCACAGTAACACAGTAATAGTGGGGGACCTTACACCAAGTGACAGATCATCCAGACAGAGAATTAATAAGGAAACACAAGCTTTAAATGACACATTAGACCAGATAGACTTAGTTGACATTTATAGGACATTCCATCCAAAAACAGCAGAATACATTTTCTTCTCAAGTGCACATGGAATATCCTCCAGGACAGATCACATCTTGGGTCACAAATCAAGCCTCGGTAAATTTAGGAAAATTGAAATCATATCAAGCATCTTTTCTGACCACAATGTTATGAGATTAGAAATCAATTACAGGAAAAAAATTGGTAAAAAACACAAACACATCGAGGCTAAACAATATGTTACTAAACAATGGATCAGAAATAAATCAAAGAAGAAATAAAAAAATATCTAGAGATGAATGACAATGAAAACACAATGATCCAAAACCTATGGGACACAGCAAAAGCAGTTTTAAGAGGGAAGTTTATAGCAATACAATCTTACCTCAAGAAACAAGAAAAATCTCAAATAAACCTCACACCAGTTAGAATGGGCATCATCAGAAAATCTACAAACAAATGCTAGAGTGGGTGTGGAGGAAAGGGAACCCTCTTGCACTGTTGGTGGGAATGTAAATTGATAGAGCCACTATGGAGAACAGTATGGAGGTTCCTTAAAGAACTAAAAATAGAATTACCATATGATCCAGCAATCCCACTACTGGGCATATACCCAGAGAAAACTATAATTCAAAAAGACACATGGGGCTTCCCTGGTGGCACAGTGGTTGAGAGTCCTCCTGCCAATGCAGGGGACACAGGTTTGTGCCCTGGTCCGGGAGGATCCCACATGCTGCAGAGCGGCTGGGCCCGTGAGCCGTGGCCGCTGAGCCTGCATGTCCGGAGCCTGTGCTCCGCAACAGGAGAGGCCCCAACAGTGAGATGCCCGCGTAGCGCAAAAAAAAAAAAAAAGACACATGCACCCCAATGTTCATTGCAGCACTACTTACAATAGCCAGGTCATGGAAGCAACCTAAATGCCCGTCGACAGATGAATGGATAAAGAAGATGTGGTACATATATACAATGGAATACTACTCAGCCATAAAAAGGAACGAAATTGGGTCATTTGTTGAGATGTGGCTGGATCTAGAGACTGTCATACAGAGTTAAGTAAGTCAGAAAGAGAAAAACAAATATCGTATATTAACGCATATATGTGGAACCTAGAAAAATGGTACAGATGAACCGGTTTGCAGGGCAGAAATTGAGACACAGATGTAGAGAACAAATGTATGGACACCAAGGGGGGAAAGTGGCGGGGTGGTGGTGGTGGTGGTGTGATGAATTGGGCGATTGGGATTGACATGTATATACTGATGTGTATAAAATGGATGACTAATAAGAACCTGCTGTATAAAAAAATAAAATAAAATTCAAAAATTAAAAAAAAACAAGAAAAATCTCAAATAAACAACCTAATCTTACACCTAAAGCAACTAGAGAAAGAAGAACAAACGAAACCCAAAGTTAGTAGAAGGAAAGAAATCATAAAGATCAGAACAGAAATAGATGAAATAGAGATGAAAACAATAGCAAAGATCAATGAAACTAAAAGCTGTTTCTCTGAGAAGGTAAACAAAATTGATAAACCTTTAGCTGACTCAACAAGAAAAAAGGGAGAGAACTCAAATTAATAAAATTAGAAATGGAAAAGGAGAAGTTACAATGGACACCACAGAAATACAAAGGATCATAAGAGACTACTACAAGCAACTATATGCCAATAAAATGGAGAATTTAGAAGAAATGGACAAATTATTAGAAAGATGCAAGCTTCCAGCACTGAACCAGGAAGAAAAAAAATATGAACAGACCAATCAAAAATACTGAAATGGAAACTGTGATTAAAAATCTTCCAACAAACAAAAGTCCAGGACCAGTTGGCTTCAAAGGCGAATTCTATCAAACATTTAGAGAAGAGTTAACGCCTCTTTCGGAAACTCTTCCAAAAAACTGCAGAGGAAGGAACACTCTGAAGCTCATTCTACAAGGCCACCCTGACCACGAAAACCAGACAAAGATATCACAAAAAAAGAAAATTATAGAGACTTCCCTGGTGGTGCAGTGGTTAAGAATCCACCTGCCAGTGCAGGGGACACAGGTTCGACCCCTGGCCTGGGAAGATCCCAAATGCCATGGAGCAACGAAGCCCATGTGCCACAACTACCAAGCCTGCATTCTAGAGCCTGCAAGCCACAACTACTGAGCCTGCATGCCACAATTGCTGAAGCCCATGCACCTAGAGCCCATGCTCAACAACAAGAGAAGCCACCACAATGAGAAGCCTGCGCACTGCAATGAAGAGTAGCCTCCACCCACCGTAACTAGAGAAAGCCCACACGCATCAATGAAGACCCAACGTAGCCAAAAATAAATAAATAAATTTAAAAAATAAAATAAAAGTACAGGCCAATATCATTGATGAACATAGACATGAAAATCCTCAACAAAATACTAGCAAACTGGAGCTTCCCTGGTGGCACAGTGGTTAAGAATCTGCCTGCCAATGCAGGGGACACGGGTTTGAGCCCAGGTCTGGGAAGATCCCACATGCCGCAGAGCAACTAAGCCCATGCACCACAACTACCGAGCCTTCACTCTAGAGCCTGTGAGCGACAACTACTGAGCCCACATGCTGCAACTACTGAAGCCCATGTGCCTAGAGCCCATGCTCTGCAACAAGAGAAGCCATCGCAAGGAGAAGCCCACACACTGAAATGAATAGCCCCCGCTTGCCACAACTAGAGAAAGCCCATGCACAGCAACGAAGACCCAATGCAGCCAAAAACAAAAACAAAAACAAATTGAAGAATAAAAACCATATGATCATCTCAATAGATGTGGAAAAAGCTTTTGACAAAATTCAACACCCATTCATGATAAAAACTCTCCAGAAAGTTGGCACAGAGGGAAACTACCTCAACATAATGAAGACCATATGTGACCCACTCACAGCAAACATCATTCGGAATGGTGAAAAAGTGAAAGCATTTCCTCTAAGATCAGGAACAACACTAGGATATCCACTCTCGTCACTATTATTCAACATAGTTTTGGAAATCCTAGCCTTGGCAATCAGAAAAGAAAAAGATATAAAAGGAATCCAAATTGGAAAAGAAGAGTAAAAACTGTCACTGTTTGCAGATGACAAGATACTCTACATAGAAAATCCTAAAGATGCTACCAGAAAACTACTAGAGCTCATCAAAGAATCTGGTAAAGTTGCAGGATGCAAAATTAAAACAGCAATCTCTTGCATTCCCATACACTAACAACAAAAGATCAGAAAGGGAAATCAAGGAAACAATCCCATTTACCAATGCATCAAAAAGAATAAAATACCTAGGAATAAACCTACCTAAGGAGGCAAAAGACCTGTACTCCGAAAACTATAAAATGCTGAAGAAATAAAAGAGGACACAAACAGATGGAGAGATATACCATGTTCTTGGATTACAAGAATCAATATTGTGAAAATGGCTATACTACCCAAAGGAGGCTACAGATTCAATGCAATCCCCGTCAAATTACCAATGGCGTTTTTCAAAGAATTAGAACAAAAATATTTACAATAGGTATGGAAACACAGAAGACCACGAATAGCCAAAGCAATTCTGAGAAAGAAAAATGGAGCTGGAGGAATCATGCTCCCTGACTTCAGACTGTACTACAAAGCTACAGTCATCAAAACAGTATGGTACTGGCACAAAAACATAGATCAGTGGAACAGGATAGAAAGCCCAGAGATAAACCCACATACCTATGGTCACCTTATCTTTGAATATTTGACAAAGGAAGCAAGAATATACAATGGAGAAAAGATAGGCTCTTCAATAAGTGGTGCTGGGAAAACTGGACAGCTACATGTAGAAGAATGAAATTAGAACACTCCCTAACACCATATACAAAAATAAACATAAAATGGTTTAAAGACCTAAATGTAAGGCCGGATACTATAAAACTCTTGGAGGAAAACATAGGAAGAACACTCTTTGATATAAATTGCAGCAAGATCATTTTGATCCACCTCCTAGAGTAATGAAAATAAAAACAAAAATAAACAAATGGGACTTATTTAAACTTAAAAGCTTTTGCACAGCAAAGGAAAACATAAACAAAATGAAAAGACAACCCTCAGAATGGGAGAAAATATTTGCAAATGAAGCAGCCACCAAGGGATTAATATCCAAAATATACAAATCTCTCATGCAGCTCTATATCAAAAAAACAAACAACTCAATCAAAAAATGGGCAGAAGATATAAATAGACATTTCTCCAAAGAAGACATACAGATAGCCAAAAGCATATGAAAAGATGCTCAAACTCACTGATTATTAGAGAAATGCAAATCAAAACTACAATGAGGTATCCCCTCACACCAGTGTGAATGGCCATCATCAAAAAATGCTGGAGGGGGTGTGGAGAAAAGGGGACCCTCCTACACTGTTGGTTGGAATGTAAATTGGTACAGCCACTATTAAGAACAGTATGGAGGTTCCTTAAAAAACTAAAAAAAGAACTACCATATGATCCAGCAATCACATTCCTGGGCATATATCCAGCGAAGACCATAATTCGAAAAGATACATGTACCCCAATGTTCATTGCAGCACTATTTACTATTTAATAGCCAGGACATGGAAGCAACCTAATGTCTATCAACAGAGAAATGGATGAAGAAGATGTGGTACATATATACAATGGAATATTACTCAGCCTTAAGAAAGAATGAAATAATGCCATTTGCAGCAACATGAATGGACCTAGAGATTATCATACGGAGTGAAGTAAGTCAGAGAAAGAGAAAAATATATGATATCGCTTACTTGTGGAATCAAAAAAAGGGTACAGGGGCTTCCCTGGTGGTGCAGTGGTTGAGAGTCCGCCTGCCGATGCAGGGGACACGGGTTCGTGCCCCGGTCCGGGAAGATCCCACATGCCACGGAGCGGCTAGGCCGGTAAGCCATGGCTGCTGAGCCTGCGTGTCTGGAGCCTGTGCTCCACAACGGGAGAGGCCACAACAGTGAGAGGCCCATGTACCGCAGGAAAAAAAAAAGGGGGTACAAATGAACTTATCTACAAAACAGAAACAGACTCATGGACTTAGAGAACTAAATTATGGCTACCAGGGGGTAAGTGGGTGGAGGGATAAATTGGGAGACTGGGATTGACATATACACACTACTATATATAAAACAGATAACTAATAAGGACCTACTGTATAGCATAGGGAACTCTGCTCAATACTCTGTAATGACCTGGGAAAAGAATCTTAAAAAAGAGCAGATATATGTATATGTATAACTGATTCACTTTGCTGTACCCCTGAAACTAACACAACATTGTAAATCAACTATACTCCAATAAAAAAAATTTTTTAAATGGCAATACTACCCAAGGCAATCTACAGATTTAATGTGATCCCTAAAGATATGCAAAGATATCCCATGCTCTTGGAGTAGAAGAATTAATATTGTTAAAATGGCCATACTAACCAAAGCAATCTACAGATTTAATGTGATCCTTATCAAAACACCAGTGAAATTTTTCAAAGAACTAGAACAAATAATCAAAAAGTGTATATGGAACCATAAACGATCCAGAATTGCCAAAGCAATACTGAGGAAAAGAAACAAAGCAGGAGGCATAACTCTCCCAGACTTCAGACAATACTACAAAGCTACAGCAATCAAAACAATGTGGCATTGGTACAAAAACAGACATACAGATCAATGGAACAGAATAGAGAGCCCAAAAATAAAACCACACACCTACAGTCAATTACCTCCTTCTTACAGGAAGTAAGAATATAAAACGGGAAACAGACAGTCTCTTTAGCAAGCGGTGCTGGGAAAATTGGACAGCTGCATGTAAATCAATACAGTTAGAACACACCCTCACACCATGCACAAAAATAAACTCAAAATGGCTTAAACACTTAAACGTAAGACATGACACCATAAACCTCCTAGAAGAGAGCACAGGCAAAAACTTTCTGACATAAATTGTACCAATGTTCTCTTAGGTCGTCTCCCAAGGCAATATAGAAATGAAACCAAAAATAAACAAATGGGGGTTTCCCTGGCAGCCCAGTGGTTGAGAATCTGCCTGCCAATGCAGGGGACACAGGTTCGAGCCCTGGTCTGGGAAGATCCCACATGCTGCAGAGCAACTGGGCCTGTGAGCCACAACTACTGAGCCTGCGCATCTGGAGCCTGTGCTCCGCAACAAGAGAGGCCACGACAGTGAGAGGCCCGCGCACCGCGATGAAGAGTAGTCCCCGCTTGCCACAACTAGAGAAAACCCTCGCACAGAAATGAAGACCCAACACAGCCAAAAATAAATAAATAAATTTATTAAAAAAAAAAAAAACAAATGGGACCTAATCAAGCTTTGCACAGCAAAGGAAACCATAAAAAAAAATGAAAAGACAACCTACAGACTGGGAGAAAATATTTGCAAATGATGCAACAGATAAGGGCTTAATCTCCAAAATATACAAACAGCTCATACATCTCAACAACAAAAAAACAACCCAATGGAAAAATGGGCAGAAGACCTTAATAGACATTTCTCCAAAGAAGACATACAGATGGCCAACAGGCACATGAAAAGATGCTCAACATCAGTAATTATCAGAGAAATGCAAATCAAAACTACAATGAAGTACCACCTCACACCAGTCAGAATGGCCATCATTAAAAAGTCTATAAATAACAAATGCTGGAGAGGGTGTGGAGAAAAGGGAACCCTCCTGCACTGTTGGTGAGAATATAAGTTGGTGCAGCCACTATGGAAAACAGTATGGAGTCTCCTCAGAAAACTAAAAATAGCACTACTGTATGATCCAGCAATCCCACTCCTGGGCATACACCCAGACAAAACTATAATTCAAAAAGATACCTGCACCCCAATGTTCATAGCAGCACTATTCACAATAGCTAAAACATGAAAACAACCTAAATGTCCATTGACAGAAGAATGGATAAAGAAGATGCAGTACATATATACAATGGAATACTACTCAGCCATAAAAAGAATTAAATACTGCCATTTGCAGCAACTAGAGATAATCATACTAAGTGAAATAAGTCAGAAAGAGAAAGACACATACCATATGATATCACTTATATCTGAACTCTAAAATATAGCACAAATGAACCTATCTACAAAACAGAAACAGATTCACAGACACAGAGATCACACTTGTGATTGCCAAGGGGGAGGGGTTGAGGGAGAGGAATGGACTGGGGAATTTGGGGTTGGTAGATGCAAACCATTACATTTAGAATGGATAAAGAACAAGGTCCTGCTGTATAGCACAGGGAACCATATCCAATCTCCTGGGATAAACCATAATGGAAAAGAATATAAAAAATAAAAGAATGTATATATCTGTACAACTGAGTCACTTTGCTGTACAGCAGAGACTGGCACAACATTGTAAGTCAACTATAATTCAAATTTCAAAAAATCTACAAACAATAAATGCTGGAGAGAGTGTGGAGAAAACGGAACCCTCCCACTCTGTTGGTGGGAATGTAAATTGGTACAACCTCTATGGAGAACAGTATGGTGGTTCCTTAAAAAACTAAAAATAGAACTACCGAATGATCCAGCAATCCCACTCCTAAGCATATATCTAGAGAAAATCATAACTCAAAAAGATACACGCACCCAGTGTTCACTGCAGCACTATTTACAACAGCCAAAACATGTATATTCCAATATACAGTGGAATATTACTCAGCCATAAAAAAGAATGAAATAATGCCATTTGCGGCAACATGGATGGACCTAGAGATTATCATACTAAGTGAAGTAAGTCAGAGAAAGACAAATATCATAGAATATCACTCATATGTGGAATCTAATTTTTTAAAAATGATACAAATGAACTTATTTACAAAACAGAAACAGACTCACAGATTTTGAAAACAAATTTATGGTTACCAGGGGGGAACTGTGGGGGAGGGATTAATTAGGAGTTTGGGATGAACACCACACACTACTATCTATAAAATAGATAACCAACAAGGATCCACTGTATAGCACAGGGAACTCTACTCCGTAGTCTATAGTAGCCCATATGGGAATAGAATCTGCAAAAGAATGAATATATATATGTGTATAACTGAATCTGTAACTAACACAACATTGTACATCTGTAACATCTGTAACTAACACAACATTGTAAATCAACTATACTCCAATAAAAAAAGAAAAAGGAGTCTACAGACAATTGTGGCATTTTGCAATCCAGTCCTGCCTTTCATGTTAAATCTGACTGTGTGAGGCTTGAATGCAACTTCCAGAAAGTTATGCAATGCTAATGTGGCCATGTTCAAGCCACATTGTTTTATTTCATGGTAATTCAGTATTTATCTCTGGAAACTAGGAAAGTAGTTAGCAGGAAGGAGATGACCAGGTAGGGAAAGGACCCAGTCACCACGTGTGGAAGAATCCATAACAAACATATTTTCAGCGGTCCTTATACTTCAAACCTGGGTATGTCACTTTATTTCTCCTTTACACAACAACAACAAACACTAAGGATATAGACTGACAACTCCACATATGCCAGACACTGCTTCAAATGGTTTTTTGGTATTAATTCATTTGATCCTCACAGTATCCCATAATGTAGATACTCTATTTATTCCTACCTTACAGTTGAAGGAAAAAAGGCATAATTGAGCTTATGATGACCAAACAAAAGGAGCAGTGCCTGCGCTGTAGTATCAGAAGATTCTTTCCTTAAATTTTTTTTTTTCTTTTTCTTTTTTTTGCGGTACGCGGGCCTCTCACTGCTGTGGCCTCTCCCGTTGCGGAGCACAGGCTCCGGACGCGCAGGCTCAGCGGCCATGGCTCACGGGCCCAGCCGCTCTGCGGCATGTGGGATCTTCCCGGACCAGAGCACGAACCCGCGTCCCCTGCATCGGCAGGCGGACTCTCAACCACTGCGCCACCAGGGAAGCCCAAATTTGTTTTCATTGTGTTCCTCTTCTCTCCTTTATTCTGCCAACCTGACCCAGAAATTCAAGTGATCAGCCAAAAATGTCGGCAGAGCACCCTAAGGTTGTTTGTACATCAATGAAGCAAAAAAAAAGTAAAGACACGAAGAGTATTAGGAAAGAAAAACAGATGCAGTAGAGACTTTTTAAATGATAAGAGAATAGCATTAACTTTAAGCCTGTAAGTTGGAAAACTTAGATAAAAGAAGGTATTTTCTACAAAATAATATTTAACAAAATTTTCCCAAGAAGAAATATAAAACAAATAAAAATTAAAAATTTGACCAGGAGTCAAATCTCCACCAAAGAGCGTCAGGCCCAGATGGTTTTAAGAACTGTGTCAGAGAAATGAAAAAGAGGAAAAGCTACTGAATTCATTTCATGAGTTTATTTTGACCTCATTACCAAAACTCAAAAAGCACTGTGAAAGAAAGAAAAAAAAAAAAAATAGCCCAATTTCACTTACAAACCAGATGCAGAAATCTGTGGTAAAATATCAGAAAATTATTAAGTTTATGTTTATATAAACTTGTTTATAAACTTATGTGTGAACATTCATATACACACATAAATGTGTATGTGTACATATACATGCATAGATAAAATACTAAAGTGACAGAGCACAGGGAACCATATCCAATCTCCTGGGACAAACCATTTAATACATGAAATGTATTAAAAATATTATAGCATAACCAAGAATAATTTATCCTAGAAATATAAAGATGGTGAAACATTAGAAATTCTATTAATGTAATAACATGTGAAAGCCATTTGAAAAAAATTAAGTTGGAGCCATACCTCAAACAAAACAGATATGAATTCCAACGAAGAAAACATTGCAGAATGGTAGGGAAAGCCTTTCTAACTACGATTCAAAGTTTAGAAACTGTAAAAACTTATTTACTTACATAAAAATGTAACGTCTATGCAAACAATAAGTAAATTCAAAAGGCAAATTTTACTTTGGTAACAAATATTGCATTTCAAGTCACCAAGGGCTAATCTCTTTAAAGAGCTCCTAGAAATCAAGAAGAAAATGGGCAAATGACAGTAAAATGCACAAACCTTAAGCGTACAGTTCAAGGAACTTTGACAAATGTGTACAGCCATGTGACCGTGACCGAGGACAAAATATAGTCCACCTCCATTTTGCCATGTTTCCTCACGCCACTTTCTTGTCGATTCACCTACTCTGACCAGGTAGGCAATCACTATCCTGATTTCTATGATCAGACTTGTTTACCTTGTTTTTAGCACTCTTTTAAAAATTGGGAGCACAAAGATATTTACCATCATGTCACTGCTTCTATTTAACATAGCACTGTAGGTCCTTTGCAGTGTAATATGACAGGGAAAGGAAATTAAAGGCAAAAAGTTTGGAAAGGAAGAAATGAAACTGAAAATTTTCATAAACAATATGATTATCCAAAAAATCCAAGAGAATTTATAATTATTATAACGAATGAGAGAGCTCAACACATTTGTTGGATATAAGATGAAAATACCCAAGCCCATAACATTTTATCTACCAGCAACAACTGAAATGGTACTGTAAAAATTTTTCCATTCACAGTAGCAATAAAACCAAAAGGTACCTAAGAATAAATCTAAGAAAATAATTTGAAAAGCAATTTGGCATACTCCAGTAAAGTTGTAGACGTGCCTACTATAAACTCGGAAAGAACACTTCTAGATATATCCTGAGAACCCTGACGCTTGTGTTAGAAGGAGTAGGTAGGGGGTAGAAGGAGTAGGTAGGGGGTAGAAGGAGTAGGTAGGGGAATTCTTTTTGCAGCCATGATTCTCATCACACTGAGAAACAAACAGAGACACAAAACAACAGAAAAGTCCATCAATAAAGAAAGGACACATGAATAATATGAAGTAGTTAAAAATGAATATTTAAAATCTCTATGTATCAAGGTAAAGAAGCAATCAAATACTTAATGTTGAGTGGAAAAGAAAAACATTGCAAAAAGTTTCAGACAGTATGATAAGAATTAAACACAAGTATGGACCTAGAGATTATCATAATAAGTGAAGTAAGTCAGAAAGAGAAAGACAAATATCATATGATATCACTTATATGTGGAATCTAAACTATGATACAAATGAACTTATTTATAAAACAGAAACAGACTCACAGACATAGAAAACAAACTTATGGTTACCAAAGGGGAAACGGGGGTGGTGGGGATAAATTAGGAGTTTGGGGTTAGCAGATACAAACTACTATATATAAAATAAATAAGCAACAAGATCCTGCTGTGTAGCACAGGGAACTATATTCGATATCTTGTAACAAACTATAATGGGAAAGAATATGAAAAAGAATATATAGAGACATACACACACACACACACACACACACATAACTGAATCACTTTGCTGTACTCCAGAAACTAACACAGCACTGTAAATCAACTATACTGCAATAAAAAATTTAAATAAATAAATGGACACTGGTACAGACGCAAAAAAAAAAAAAAAGAATTAAAAACACACACTGGGGCTTCCCTGGTGGCGCAGTGGTTGAGAGTCCTCCTGCCGATGCAGGGGACACGGGCTCGTGCCCCGGTCCGGGAAGATCCCACATGCCGTGGAGCGGCTGGGCGCGTGAGCCATGGCCGCTGAGCCTGCGCGTCCGGAGCCTGTGCTCCGCAACGGGAGAGGCCACAACAGTAAGAGGCCCGCATACCGCAAAAAAACCCCACACACTGGGCTTCCCTGGTGGCGCAGTGGTTGAGAGCCCGCCTGCCAATGCAGGGGACACAGGTTTGTGCCCCGGTCCGGGAGGATCCCACATGCCGCGGAGCAGCTGGTCCCCGTGAGCAATGGCCGCTGAGCCTGCGCGTCCGGAGCCTGTGCTCCGCAACGGGAGAGGCCACGACAGTGAGAGGCCCGCGTACCGCAAAAACAAACAAACAATAAAAACACACACTAACAAGGTAATACTGTTTATGAATATATTGCATTTAACGAATAGGAGATAGGTAAGGACATAGACAGCAACACATCAACATTGTTATTTACAGGAGAGGGAAAAGGAGAATCAGATGAGGGAGGAAACCCTTTAACTGCCTGTAAAATTTGTTTCTTTTGAAATCTGGAGCAAGATGGCACATGTTAATACTTACTGAATTTGAGTGGAAAGAATGTGGTGATATACTATGACATATTGCTGTATATATGAAATTCTACTTTATAAACTAACATATAACGCCGCATACTGAGTAAAGACACACGGGTTTGCAGCCTCCAAGACTCAGTTAACTCACCTGTAAACTGGAGATGAATAGCACCTGCTTGGGCTCCTCTCGGCGTTGTTGTCAGGATACGAAGACGTTTAATAAGCAGTGAAGTTCCACGCAGCTAAAATTATTATTACTGTTGATGTTTACGACTGCATCGCACACTCTGCTCTTGATAACTGGACGTCTACTTCCCAGCCCAGACTTGTCAGCGTTCACGCAAAGACACCTCGCAACACTCGCCTCTGCTACCGAGACTCCCACCCACCTCCGGGTGTCCGACCCACCCCTTATCAACTCCCATCTACCCCCGCGCTTCCACCCACCCCCCACCAAGCTTCCCCCGCCCATCTTCAGGACAGGTGGGTCTTATTCCCGGTTGCCCTAATGCAGAGAAACACGAAAGCCTGGGATCTCATTAGAAGGGCTCAAATCCCCCACAGAGCACATCAATCTGTTTCTTAGCTCAGCCCCTCATTCCTTCCCACCGCAGGGCCTTAACAGCCTGGCCCTTTGCCTCAAAACCAAGTGGGGCTGGGAAGCAGTCATTACAGTGGTGCCCATGGATTAAAGAAGAGGACCTTTCTGCTTTTCTGAACGGTTTGTTTTTGATTTTTTTTTTTTTGGCTGCACCGTGTGGCTTGCAGGATCCTAGTTCCTGACCAGGGATTGAACCCCGGGCCACAGCAGTGAAAGCACCAAGTCCTAACCACTGGACCACCAGGGAACTACCTTCTGCTTTTCTTTTGGAGCAAATTTTCCACATTTCAAGAACGTGATGAGAATGCTCTCCAGTCTAGGCTTCTACTCCATGTGGGAGGAGGCTGGGGATAGTGGTACATCTCTGTGCATGGAGCAGCAAACAGACCTGCCCAGGGGGGGGAAGATTAGGACAGGAGAGGTGTGGATCTCCAAACTTTCTCCTGAGAAACTGAGGGTGCAAAATAATGGGACTAGTTTCCATGAGCCAGGAAGATTCACTTACAATTCCTCCTCTGTGAGTGTCGAGTGTAAGTGTGTGTGTGTGTGTGTGTGTGTGTGTATAACACAGATACTGTGCTTAGTGCTTCCACATATATACTCTCCTTATAACAATCCTCTGAGGTTAGGTCATTCATAATTCAAGGCCAGACCTTTCTACTCTAAGAGGATGTCTTAATCCATCATCTCTTCTATTTCATGGAGGCCCTAATAGGGACGAGGTTTTGCTGTGTACTAGAAAGATGTGCTGTTAACTCATTTAATCCTTGAGCACGGGGGTCCTGCCCATGTTCCCTCACTTTTAGTATAATGTCTGATTCCTGAAAGGTGCTCCATCCATGTATGCAAACCAAGTCATATTCAGACAGTAAGTCAAGCTTCCTTTAATTTGGGAAATTCTGCAAAAGAACCAAAGAGCAATGGTCTTCACCAGAGCTGGTGCTTCTTAAATTAGTAAGCAGCTCAGATCTGGGGATATGTTAGTGGGAAAAAATGGACTTTTTTGCAAGCTTAAATTTTGTGACCTCATAATGTAGTGTTTGGTGATTCTTTGTTACAATACAAGCTAAGGCACATTCTTTCATTTTTTTTCCCATTAAAACCTTATAGATGAGGAAACTGGGGGTTATAAAGAGTAAATAACTTGCCCATAGTCACCCAGCTGGTAAGTGTCAGTGCTGTGACTGTGAACATGTGATGGCCTCTGGCTCCAGCGTCCCAGAGCCCAGCCTCTACCCTGAACTGAAGCAGCAGGAATTCACCCCTTAGGGTTTGCATCTTTGCTGCCAGGCTCTTGGCGTGGGTGAGTGTGAGGCTAGCACACAGCTGCCTTCGGCCCTCTCCATCTAGCCTCCTGGTGACTGCTCTTTTTCAGCTGCTCTGGGTCTACCACCCAAACTTTGGGAGGTGCAGCTCTGGGAAAATTCATTTTTTATTCATCATATATTCTTGCCCTATCATTACACATGTGCCATTTCTTCTGCCTCACTCTTCATCAGAACCTGAGCCCCCGTATCCTGCCTCACGTGGCTGGCATGGAGGAGCTCACAGAAAAGTGTAAACGATAAGGTTCCTCCACCCATCTCAAACTAACATGTGATGATCCCCCAAGCAAATATTTTGGAAAAAAATATCCTCATTCAGAAAATAACTTCAGTGGAAAGCTAAATCATCGTTACTATTTTAAGCTGAAGATGGAGAGTTTAAATCTCTTGCAGTTTACAAAGGCATGGAAAAACCAAGGCCATCTCCTGTTGTGCTAATTTACTCTGTCATTAAAAAACAACTTATTTTTATATTGAAAATAACACAGACATATTATGTAATTGAAGGCAAAATTCTTCTGAGTTTTAAGATAAAACCAAAGACATCAAAAAAATGTCAAATATGCAGCAGGCTGCTTTAGGCTGCAATCCAGCAAATGCTCATTGGGAGCCTCCTATGTGCCAGGCACAGTGCAGAGCTCCCAATTCGAGCACTGAGTAGGGCAGTGCCTTTCTGTTTCTTGCAGAACCTGAAGTCTAGTGAGAAAAACTGTTATGAAAGCAGTACGTCTAAGTGTGTTGAGTATTATAAAAGAGAGCAAAGAGCTGTGGGAGCATAGAGCTAGGGGAGTGGTAACTTCAACTAGGATTCGGGGAAGACTCTTTGGAGGAAGTGACTGTTAAGCAGTGATCTGGGAAGTGATGAATGGGGAAATAAGATACATAAAATTTCAAAAAACAAGACAGAGCATGGGTGTCCTAGGAACTGAGAAAGCAGTGGGGTCAGTGGCTGGGGTGGCGGGGGAAGTACCTAAATAAGAAAGTAGGAAAAGCACTGACTTATTGCATACAACTGTGGCACAACTTCCCATAAAACTTGAAGAGTCAAATATTAGGCAAATAAATGATTTAACAAAATTACCCCTAATGGAATAATTTACATTCTAAAAGAAAATGCCAGGCCCATAAAACCTGAGAGAACCAACTGAAAAACAACATGAAACAGTAAGAGAATTCAGAGATGAGTTGCAAAGTAAATATATAAAACCAATGGATTTTCCTAAGCCATAACTTGTTAGAAATTGTGGTAAAAGAAAAGATCTCATTAAAAATATCAACCACAAAGAATCCTAGGGATAGATGTAACAAATAATTTGCAAGATCTTTATTAAAAACACTTTAATAATCTATTGACAGACCTAAAGATGACTTAAGAAATTGAAAGACAAACTATGGTCTTTGATGGAAAGATATCAATTTTTCCTAAATTAATTTATACAGGTAATTAAATCTCAGTTAAAATACCACTTTTTAAACTTAAAATAATATTAAAGTTTGTAAAACAACTTAAGAAGATTAATTAATTTCTTGAAAATGAAAAACAATAAGAAGAACTAGCCAAGTCTGATACCAAAAGTATTTTAAAGCTATAATAATTTTAAAAGTTTGTTATTAGGGAAAAGATATATTACTGAATAAGAATAAAGACAATACATTAAAAGGATCATACACCACAATCAAGTAGGATTTATTCCAGAGATGCAGGGATGGTTCAACATCCACAAATCAATGTGACACACGACATTAACAAAATTAAGGATAAAAATAATATGAGCATTTCAGTAGATGCAGAAAAAGTGTTTGACAAAATTCCATATCCCTTTATGATAAAAACTCTCAACAAAGAAGGTGTAGAGGGAATGTACTTTAACATTAAAGGCCATATATGTCAAGTCCACAGCTAACATCATACTCAATGGTGAAAAGCTGAAAGCTTTTCCTCTAAGATCAGGAATAAGACAAGGACATCCACTTTTGCTACTTTTATTCAACATAGTATTTTAAGTCTTGGCCAGAGAAATTAGGCAAGAAAAAGAAATAAAAGGCATCCAAATCAGAAAGGAAAAAGTAAAACTGTCACTATGTGCAGATGGCATGATATTATATATAGGAAACCATAAAGACTCCATCAACAAACTGTTAGAACTAAGAAATGAATCCAGGAGACAAAGTTGCCAGATACAAAATCAATACACGAAAATTTGTTGCATTTCTCTACACTAATAGTAAACTATCAGAAAGAGGAATTAAGAAAACAATCTCATTTATAATTACATCAAAAAGAATAAAATTCCTAGGAATAAATTTAATCAAGGCAATGAAAGACCTCTATATTGAAAACTATAAGCTGTTAATGAAAGAAATTGAAGAAGACACAAATAAATGGAAAGATATTCCGTAATCATGGACTGGAAGAATTAATACTGTTAAAATGTCCATATTGCCCAAAGCAATCTACAGATTCATTGAAATCCCTACCAAAATTTCAATGGTATCTTTCACAGAAAGAGAACAGACACTATTAAAACTTGTATGGAACCACAAAAGGCTCCAAATAGCCAAAGCAGTGTTGAGAAAGAAAAACAAAGCTGGAGGCATCATGCTCTCTGATTTCAAACTATATTACAAAGTTATTGTGATTAAGACAGTACGGCAGGACTTCCCTGGTGGCACGCAGTGGTTAAGAATCCGCCTGCCAATGCAGGGGACACGGGTTCAATCCCTGGTCTGGGAAGATCCCACAGGCCACGGAGCAACTAAGCCCATGCTCCACAACCACTGAGCGTGTTCTCTAGAGCCCACAAGCCACAACTACTGAGCCCATGTGCCATAACTACTGAAGCCCGTTCACTAGAGCCTGTGCTCCGCAATGAGAAGCCACCACAATGAGAAGCCCAGGCACCACAACGAGAGTAGCCCCCACTCGCCACAACTGGAGAAAGCCTGCACACAGCAATGAAGACCCAATGCAGCCAAAAATAAATAAATTAATTAATTAATTTTAAAAAACCAGTATGGCACTGGCATAAAAACAGACACAGAGATCAATGAAACAATATTGAGAGACCAGAAATAAATCCACACTACAAGGAGCCAAGAATATACAGTGGGGAAAGGACAGTTCCTTCAGTAAATGGTGTTGGGGAAATTAGACAGACACATGCAAAAGAGTGAAACTGGACCATTATCTTACATAATACACAAAAATTAACTCAAAATGGATTAAAGACTTACTTACTTGAAAGTAAGCCCTGAATCTATAAAACTCCTAGAAGAAAACATAGGCAGTAAGCTCCCTGACACAGGTCTTGGTGATGACTTTTTGAATCCAACACCAAAAGCAAAAGCAACGAAAGCAAAAATAAACAAGTGGGACAATATCAAACTAAAAAGTTTCTACACATCAAAGGAAACCACAAACAAAATGAAAATGCAAACTACTAAATGGGAGAAAATATGTGAAAATAATATATCTGATAAGGGGCTAATACCCAAAATATATAAAGAGCTCATATGACTCAATAGCAAAAAAAAAAAGTCCAATTAAAAACTAGAAGATATGAATAGACATTTTTCAAAAGGAGACAGACAGCCAACAGGTACATGAAAAGATGCTCAACATCATTAATTATTAGGGAGATGCAAATCAGAACCACAATGAGATATCACCTCACACCTGTTAGAATGGCTATTAACAAAAAACAAGAAATAAGAAGTTTTGGCAAGGATGTAGACTTTGTCCGTTATTGATGGGAATGTGAATTGGTACAGTCACTATGGACAATAGTATGGAGGTTCCTCAAAAAATTAAAAAAGAGAACTTGAACCATATGGTCCAGCAATTCTACTTCTGGGTATTTATCTGAAGGAAACAAAAACACTAATTAGAAAAGATATATGCAACCCTATGTTCATTGCAAACAACATGTATGAAACTTGAGGACATTATGATAAGTGAAATAAGTCAGACAAAGAAAGACAAGTACCATGTAATCTCTCTTACATATGGAATATTAAAAAAAAACAACAACAAGCAAACCAAAAAACAAGCTCACAGATACAGAGAACAGATTGGTGGTCGCAAGAGTCGGAGGGTAGAGGGATGGAAGGAATAGGCAAACTGTGTTGTGTGTGTGTGTATATACATATTAGTTTAAATAAATTAAATTTTAAAAGAATGCATAAACAGAACCAAATTCATAAAGGAACTTAATATATGAAATAGTAACACTTCAAAGCAGTAGGGAAAAGGTGATTTGCGAATAAATGGTGTTGCAGCTGATTGGAGAAAAAAAATAAAGCTAGATCTCTACCTCACTTATTACACCAGCATCAGTTCCAGATGGATCAAGAATTTAAATGTAAAAAAGAAACTATAAAACTTCTGGAAGAATAAATGACTATATTAAAAATTATGATTATTTAAAATAAAAATATACTATAAGTCAAGAGAAATGACAAGTTGGGAAAGTTTTAACTTATGTGACAGGAAAGGGGCTAATTTCTTTCATTCTTAAAAAGCTCATGCAAATAAAATAGAGAAATGATGAACAATGCAGATCAGTGGTCAATTACTAAAAAGTGAAATAAAAAAGTAGTCAGTAGATATGAAAATATGCTCAACATTACTCATAAGTAAAGACATGCAAATTACACAGCAACAAGAGACTAGTTTTAACTCAGATCGTGGGAAGCTAACGTGAGGAGGTCCTATTCTGAGAAGGCTATGGAGAGGCAAACAGGCAAGAGCTAAAGCAAGGGCTGGTGAACTGGTTCATTTCCGGGGAAAAAAAACTTGGCAAAATCCATCCAATTTTAAAGGGACTGTTATAGACTGAATATTTGCATCCTTCCAAAATTCATATGCTAAATCCTAACCCCCCTAGTGTGATCGTATTAGGAGGTGATTAGGAGGTATTTAAGAGGGAGGTGATTAGACCATGCAGGTGGAACCCTCATGAATGGTATTAGTACCCTTATAAAAAGAGACCCCAGAGAGTTCCCTCACCCCTTCCACCATGTGAGGACACAGGAAAATGAAGGCCATCTATGAACCAGGAAGGGTCCTCACCAGACACTGTTATTTCCTGACACCTTGATCTTGGACTTTTCCAGCCTCTGGAACTGTGAGAAATAAATTTCTAAGCCACCCAGCCTATGGTGTTCTGTTATAGCAGCCTGAGTGGACTAAAACAGGTATCATTTAACTTAACAATTACTTTGCCAGGAATTTACCTATATGTAAATGTACCTAAATATGTTGGTCAAGAAATGCATAAAAGTGTGTTCATTGTGGCATTATCTGATTACAAAAAAGAGGAAAGAAACCCACCAATTAGGGGTTATATAAAGTACAGGGCTACCGTATGATGATTCTTATGCAGGTATGAAAAAGAATGAAGTAGTTTTGCGTGTACAGAGATAGGGGGAAAAAAGAGGTGCAGAACTGTGTATAATATCATCCTTTTTCTGTCAAAAAGGAAACATAATAGATAAATGATGACGATAGGTAGACAGAGGGAGAGAGGGCAGGAAGGAGCAAGGGAGATGCACACTGGTATAGGCGTAAACACGTTTTCTGAAAACAATCAAAAGTATTTTATCTGTGGCTACCTTTGGGTAGAGGCATGGCACTGAGGGGTGCAGACTTTTACATTTCATTTTACAGTTTTAAAATATACAGATTATCCACTTTCATTTATTAAAATATGAACATGGGTTACCTGAGTAGTGGGATAATGAACTTTTTTCTTTTCTTGAAATGACTGTAGTTAAAAAAAAAAAAAAACCAGTTTGGTGGAGGAATAAAGAAAAAGATAACAGGTAAAGTCTTGACCCAAAGGAATAAATCTCAGTGGTGACCTGTCTGATACTGTTAGAGCCCCAGGAGGAGGTCTTTCTAGAGGGGACTTTCCAGCATCTCATAGATTTCCCCACTTGCCTTGCGTAACGATGGTCTTCCCATACATGCCCATCAGTGAACTTGGCTTCAGCATCGCCAGGGTTAAAGTAAACCAAAGGAAATTAGGCTTAGAAAACACTGTCATTATGATCTGCGCAAGCATTTCCTCTCTATCGATAAACCTCAGTGAGATGACAAGAACAGATATAGGCTCACCTCATACCTCTTCCCCCTCACCCCCGTAGTTGGGCAGACTAACTGCCTAACTGTGGGCCCGGCACACCCCAGTGGTCTAAACTTGCAGGGCTTCAGCTGGATACCTCAGGAACACGTGCTGTGATCCTGGTGGGTCTCCCCTGCATCACCAGTTTCTGAGGCTCTTCCTTGACCATGCCCTTCTTGGAAGACATTTCTGCCCAGTCAATCTGTACTGAAGCAGCTCTCTGAGGCCAGCTGTGTGTGTGGCATCCCGTGGGTGCAAGAGATGGTAAACTCAGAGCCTACACTCAAAGAACTACTGGATGCTTCCGAGGCGCCTCAGGAAACAATTAGGCAGCCACGTGAAAATAGGGATCTAAAGAAAGAATTTCAGCAGGAGTTTGAGACGCAGCAAACGTTGTGGGTTGACTGACCCAACCAGCTAACCTCCTCTTCATCTATACAGCAAGGGGTGGCCCTGTAACACCGTTTGGGCAAAGAGGTAAAAACAGAAATCTTTGCGCTAAAAGAAAAAAAACATTTGCAAAAAGGACAGACCCAGTCACCGTGTTCCTTTGGCCTTTGCCCCTGCCCGCTTTTTCTTAATTTGGGGACGTGGCCCTGAGGCTGAAGGGGAAGTAGCCACCGTACAACAAGTGGCGACATGCATGAGCGTAAAGCCAAAATGCTTCGAAGGGCAGAGTGCAAGATATAAAGAACCTGAGTCTCCACAGACACTGTTGGGCCACTGCACCAGCTCCGATTACCCACATCCAGATTTTTTGTTACGTGAGGAACAATAAGCTTCCCGTTTGTTTAAGCTGCTACTAATCAGATGTTCTATTATTTGCAGCCAAGTCCATTGTTAACTGATACACCTGGTCTTAAGAGGCAGTAGCTCCCATACAGTGGAAAGTGCCTGGAATTGAAAGATTTGGCTTCAGATTCAAGTACTGTGGTTTACCAGGATAAATTATTACTTAACTTTTCTGGGCCTCCGTCTCCCTTGGTATAAAATGGGGCTAATAAAGCTATGCAGATGATGGGGCCTTGTTTTTCAACCTTCTAACCTATTGAACCCACAGAGAAGACTTCTGCATTCTTCCATTTCCTCCCAGTGGGACAAAGTACGATGGTGTGGCCACTGTGTGTCAAATAAAGAATGGGGAGCCCTCTGTCCTGCCCTGTGTGTGTTCATGGATGTTCTCCTAACCTCTTCAATTTCCTCATCTGTAAAATGGAAGTGTGTGGAAAGGGGTGAGGGATGGAGTTGCTTAGTCAAGCTCTGGAGTTCATTCTCCTTCTATTTATTGATGCCTTACAGTCCTTGGGACATAGAAAGGAACATCTGATCGCTCATTTATCCCATAAGTGTCTACTGAGCACCTCCTCTGTACCAGGCACTGGCTTAACCAGCAGAAATACCGCTGTGAATGAAACAGACAACATCTTATATCCTGATGAGGAAGACAGGCAGTAAATGAGCAAAAACATAAAGAAACAGGATAATTTCAGAAAGTGATAGGAGCTGTGAAGAAGCAAATGGGACTAGGTAATGGAAGGTGAGGGAGCTACTTGCAAAGAGATGGGTCAGGATAAGCCCCTCTGAGGTGTAACCTTAGCCGAAATGAGGGGCCAGCCCACATCCCAGCTCTGTGACTGGGTATGTAGACTGGTCCTCACTGCAAATATGTTTCCACAATGGTGAGCTCCAAGTCCATGATGGCATCCTAATGGGCCCAGGCTGTGGGCCTTCATGGCCCACTGGAATCATCAAGGTGGGTACATGTAAGCCTAGTGGTATCCAAAGGAGAGGATGAGGGAGCTGATGTCTGTGCAAGCCAACCCAAGGCAGGCAAAAGATACTGCACTTCTCTTTTATCTACTAGCTGATCTCATCGTTCTTCATTTTTTAGGGAGGGTGTTCTTTATAATAAATATGATACATTACTGGGATAACAGTAATAGCAAACACCTAATAGTGCTTGCTATGTACTTTGACATTGTTCAAAGTACTCACATATACTGACTCTAATCTTCACAACTCCATGAGGTACATACTGATATTCTCTCCATCTTACAGAGGAAGAAACAGAGGCACAGAAAGTTAAGTGACTTTCCCAGCTCAGGAGTGTCAGAGTGGGACTTGGAGCCGGGCAGTCTAGTATCATAGTCAGTTCTCTTAACCATTGCACTGTGTAATCTTCATGTAAAAAATTTGTTTTTAAGAATATTACGGTTTTATTGGAGGTTCAGCTTCAAAGTTTTTAGAAATCTTCTGTCAAGGAGGTTGGAGACTGTAGCATTTGCTATAAAGTCAGAGACAGCTGGGTTTAAATACCTGTCAAAGAAAAATAGTATTCGTGACCCTTGTTAAAAACGGTAAGGCAGACTATTCAAGGTGGGCTACTGCAATGGAGTTTAGCTGTAGGGGAGGAAGATGGGGTTCAACTCTGAACACAAGAAGGCAAGTGGAAATTTATAGTCAAGGAGCAGAGTACGGGTTACTGGATGGGAAACTACTAAGAAGAAACATGGGGGTAAGGGAAATTCTGGCTAAACCAATTTTGATAGGATTTTTGCTAAAAGCAGGCCAGGGTGTGGGATGAGAAATTTGATCAGATATCAAGGGCAGGGAATATTCACTAAACTAAAATGACCCAGCAGGATTTGAGCTAAAACTGGACTAAGTGGGCCAAGGACAGAGCCTAAGAGTGAAGCCTAGTCACAAAGAGGCCTCAGAGGAACCTGACTCAAGTTTGGTAAAGGAAAGTCTTTGTCATTCCCAGCAGTGTTACTTCCTGGTTGGGTTAACCTGGGTAAGTTAACTAACCTCTCTTAGCTTCTGATTTTTCATCTGGAAAAAGATAATAATATCTTCCTTAAACATTATATGAATCAAATGAAATAATGCTCAATAAATACTTGCACACTGCCATGTCTAGTAAGTGCTATTAAGATCATTGTTATTAGAAAGCGCTTGCTGGAGAACTAAGTCGTTCCTGATGAAACCAGGCTCTCAGGAATCTTAAATGCCACTGGTAAGAGTGTTACTTGGCAAGGCGTTATTGCAAGGCAGGTTTGCCTTATCTATCAAAATATAAAACATGGGGGCTTCCCTGGTGGCGCAGTGGTTGGGAGTCCGCCTGCCGATGCAGGGGACGCGGGTTCGTGCCCCGGTCCGGGAAGATCCCACATGCCGCGGAGCGGCTGGGCCCGTGAGCCATGGCCACTGAGCCTGCGCATCTGGAGCCTGTGCTCTGCAACGGGAGAGGCCACAACAATGAGAGGCCCGTGTAATGCAAAAAAATATATATATTTATATATATATATTTTATAATATATATATAATATATATTTATATATTTTTATAAAAATATATATTATATATATTATATATATATTTATATATTTTTTATAAAAATATATATTATATATATTTTTATATATATTATATATATTTTATAATATATATATATAATTTATTTATTATTTTTTATTAAAAATATATATTTTATATATATTTTATATATATATTGGTTTTATATATATATATAACATGGCATATCTTTGGAGACTAATTTCATTTCTGGAAATATATTCTAAGGAAATAATAGTATAAGAGTACAAAGACATTTCTGTGGATGTCCATTGCAGCATTATTTAACATAGTAAAACCTGCACAATAACCTAAATGTCCAACAGTAGGAGACTGGTTACATACATAATGGTCTTCATGTAGTAGAATGCTAGGCAGCCATTAGATGTGTTCAGTGATAAGTAAAAACAACCATAATCCGTTAAGCGCCAAAAGCAGGTTGCAAGATAATACATACAACATGATTCCATTTTTGTAAAAACAAAACAAACAAAAAAATCAATACAAAATATCTGTTTTTATGTGTGGATGACTAGCTAGGCCTATGTGCATTTAAAAAAAACAAAACAAAACCCTGGAGGATAAACACCAAACCGTGAGCACTATAGCTCTACTTGGTCCTGGTATAATAGTCATTTGTGCTCCTGACCTAATATTTCTGGCTCCCAACCATGAAGACACATAGTAGGAGCGTACTCCCTTGCTCCATTGTAGTGGGGCGGGACCATGAGAGTGTCCTAGCCATTGAGTTGTAAGCCGAAGTACATGTGTCATTGCTGGGTCAAGTGTGTGACTGTTGGAGTGAGACTTTCCGTTGCTCTCTTCTTTCCCCTCAGCCACAGCAACTGGCAATGTTCCAAATGTTAAGCGGCAGCTCTACCTATCTTGGGCCCAGAATGAGGAAGATGACACTGGAGTAGATGCCCCAGGCAACCTTCTGACACGATGATCATGTAGCTTGCAGAGAAAAAAGACCCATGGTTTTAAACCACTGACACTGCTAATTATTTGTTACCTTATCAAAACCCAACCTGTACTCCTGATGATAGGGAGTATGGCTGATTTTTATTTTCTTCTTTGGTTATTATAGCTTCTGACTTTCCCCCTCTGGCTAAAGCCAAAACACGGGCAGGATTTGTGGGTCGGTCCAAAAGCCTTATTACAGGAGCATCTAGACTAGAAAGGCCAATTTCCCTCCTCTTCCAGGCTGGCCATGGAGTGGACCCTGCCTTGGTGAGGGGTCTGCTGGCGCAGGAAAGGAGGAGAAACCAGAGTGAAGAGAAGGCAGGGCAGACCGCACACGGCTGCGCTGGCTCATCAGGGGACAGGCCTGGGCTGGCTGGATGCTGGAGGCCTAAGGGCACCAGGTATTGGGACAGAAAGTAAATAAAGCATTGTGTTTATGGGAATCCCTTAGTGTTACTTACTGCCAGCCTCGTCTGAAGTTCAGAGCCTCCCATCACAGAATACAAGGGCCCTCCTATCCGCTCTCTCCACTTTCTATCTGATCCACAACCTGTTACTAGAACAATGCTTGTAAGCAGCAGTTCGATGGTATCACTCCTCCGCTCACAAACCTCCCCCTTGGAGAAAAGCTAACGTCGAAGATCCTCTTAGTGACTTTTGGGCACCCTAAAATGAGGCTATGGATGTCTCGGATGTATTTTCTCCTCCCTTTCCTCAGCCTCTTCCTCCTCCCAGGAATGTCCCTCACTCCCTGTCACGCCACATCCCCTGAGACCTACCCAGCCCCGAGGTGTCCCATCACCTGCCGGTAGCCATCCTAGATGACCACAGCTCCGAGGAGAGCCTTCAGAGCCCCGAAGCGTTTACTTTCCCTCCAGCAACTGGGACTACACTGTCCACCTATGACTTCTGATCCAATCCAACAGGCAGCTCTCCATCAGGGCAGAGACCACGTCTTATGCATCTTTGTCCAAAAGCCAGTACTTTGGACAAGGAGCTGCTCCATGAACACTTGGGTCATGATCAAACCAGGGTCCCTGCTCTGGCGGAGAGGGAGGTCAATATCCACTACCTATGAGCCACCACCCACAGTTCTGCCTTCAGAAAACCACCCCAAAGCCACCCATTTCCTTCAGGGCTTTGAAGGGAGACACATGCAATTATTTCAAAGTCATTCTTTATGTCTGTTCTCAAAAGCTGGTAGAATTGTCTGATCAGACAGTACTAATAAGAAAAAGAATTTTTCAGGACATATTTTTTTAAATGTGGTCTACTCCACCTAGTGTTTTACCTAAAGAATGATGATACCTTGAAAATTAAGGGGAAGGAAAATCCTCTACCAAGAGATTCTTTCTACTGCATCGAACTTGCCACATCCGTTGGGACCAGCTAGCATAATCTTTAAAACCCAAAAAGACCCATTAGGATGGCTATTGTTTTAAAAAATAGAAAATAACAAGTATTGGTGAGAAATTGGAACCTTGAGCACTGCTGGTGGGAACGTAAAACGGTACAGTCACTGGGGACAACAACAGTATGGTAGTTCCTCAAAAAAATGACAACAGAATTACCAAATGATCCAGCAATTCTACTTCTGGGTGTATACCCAGAAGGGCTGAAAGCAAGAATTTGAATAGATGTTTGTACACCCATTATTCATAACAGCTAAAAAGTGGAAGCAATCCAAATGCCCATCGACAGATAATGAATAAGCAAAATGTGGTACGTATGTACAGTGGACTTATTCAGCCTTAAAAAGGAAGGACGTTCTGACACGTGCTACAACATGGATGAACCCTGAAGACATGCTGAATGAAATAAGTCAGTCACGAAAGGACAAATTCCATTTCTATGAGGTACCTAGAGTAGCCAAGTTCATAGAAACAGAAAGTAAAACAGAGGTCGCCGGTGGCTGGTCGGAGAGGAAACAGGCGCTTACCATTTAATGCGTACGGATTTCAGTTGAGTAAGACGGAAAACGTTCTGGAGATAGAGGGTGATGATGGTTCACAACGCTGTGAATGTACTGAATACCACCGAACTGTACACTGAAAAATGGTTAAAATGGTAAATTTTACGTTATGTATATTTTATCACAATAAAAAAAAGAGAGAAGGTGATAGACTTTTCAAAATTCAAAAAATTACAGAGAAACAACTTGTATTTTCACTAAACATGTTTAGAAATGAAATAGAAGATGAGAGGGATGTTCTTCCAGGTCAGAGAGAACATGGCCCTGTGACCTCTCGCCCCAAAGTCCTTCTCCCAGGAATTGGTTGGGTTCACTCTGAGCACCTGTTGCTTGGAACCCGAGGATTAAATGAGTCTAAAGCTTTGTGTCTCTCCTCTTCTAAATGGCACAAAAGGCATGTACATTTATTGATTCTGTAAGCATTCTTCTTGCAGTCCAAGGCTGGCCAACCATGACCTAAATTTGTAACTCCTTACTGCTATGCCTAAAGCCAATATTGCAAATCAATCACAGATTGTTCCAACTGAGACCCGATGCAGATTCAGAATCCTTCTCAACACATTTCTGTAACTGCAATACTGGTAAATGGGTGTCAGCATGAGGCAAATGTAATTTGCCATCACTAGGTACAGGGGACCTCCCTCAGGGCTTGCAGGCACTCGCATCAAATCCAAGGCGGGGTTTGGTATTAAGAGCTGTGGCCTACTAGAGCAGGAGGGGTGAGTACTACTATGTTCAGTGAGTACACGGTGGTATGCGGCCTCGCAGGAATCCAGAGCCAGGCTCAGCCATGAGCCAGCTCCTTCAGCAAGCCTCCAGCGCCAGGCAAGTGCCTGCAGATAAATGAAGATATAAGTCAAAATCAACATTAACTTGGTTTTCCCCCTGCAGTGTGCATAAAATTATGTAATGTAGGAATTAAGGAAGAAAAACAGAAACCCAGAGAGCCTGCTGTGTGTTGATGTGGGCCTTCTTTGCTAATATTTTTCTTGGTTTAGAAGAACTCAGAAGGCAGAAGACTCCTTACGGAACTTCCATCTTCAGAAGAGCTACTAGATTCTCTTTTTCCTCCCATCTGGTTCTGAAGGCCACAGCACCTTTGCCCTTCTCTGCATTCCTCTTGACTGTTTCGAAAGAAGCTCTCCTCCTTTTCTTTTGCCCACCTCTGCCTCTGGCTCCGCCTACAGTTTCCCTGGCTCTAGACAGGCCCTGGGGCGGGTGGGCTCCTAGTACACTCCTGGGTCCCACCAGGAGCCTGAAGATCTGCGACAGGGGAGTAGGTCTAAAAAAGACAATTCAAGGTCTCCCTTCTCCTACTCTGCTGAGCGTTTTAAATATGGGATCCTATTCATCATCTTAATAATTCTGTGAAGGAGGTATTATTATTATCTCCATTTTACAGACGAAGAAACTGAACTTCAAAGAAGTTAAGTATCTAACCCAGAGTCACACAACGGCATGTGACAGAACTGGGACTCAGGCTCAGCTCTGTCCTCAGCTGAAGGCTGTGCCTATAACGAGGCTGCCTCCTAACCATTCAGCAGGGTTCTTGCCTGGACTCCCTCCGTGCCCCGGCCTGACGTGCTCCTGCCGTCTTTTAGGAGTCTCTGATTTAAACGAATAAAACTCTAATCATGGAGTTTTCGGCAGTGGAGCCACCTAATTAGAAGGCCTGCTCCTAGAAGATGTGCAGACTCGGGCTTTCCTGGACAAGACGGTATATGCCGCGGAGTCCTGCAGGAGAAATTGAGGCGCTCCAGCTGTACCCTGGCCCTGTCTCTGACTCACAGGTAGGAAAGCCTCGGAGTCACTCTGACTTCAGTATGCTGGATAACGTGAGGGTATAAAAGTTAGGAGAAGCTTTCAAGGATTTCTAATCCAACGTTCTGAAAATCCTAAATACCATCTGAAGTTTGTTAATTCGTTCGTTCACAAATATTTACTGAATGCTTACTAGGTATCAATATTTCCACCGGAGTCACAGGAAACTTAAATCCCTGAAGCATTGCTTTGGTAATCTTTCTCACTCTTTAAATGAACTAGATATAGTCACTGAGTGAAAAACTGAAGTCCAGGCAAGTGAAACAGCTATGATGTCCATGTTAGCTCAGAAATAGCCAACTCACTTCCTGCTGAAGTCTGCTGGAAGAGCAGAGAGGCCATAACATGTTTCCCTGGGCCTTCTGGACATGAAAATCCTAAGAAATGTGTCTTCTAGCCAATGTTTTTACCTTGATAGTCATTTTCCCCTATTTAGAAAAGTAGAGATCGTTTTTCCCCCCAAAAGGTCATTTGTTAGAAGTAGAAGGGAACTGCCTCAACGTGATATGGGGATATCTACAGAAACCCACAGCTTATATCACATTTAATGGTAAGAGACTAAAAGTTTCCTTCTTAAGATCAGGAAAGACACAAGGAGGCCTGCTCTTACAACTTCTATTCAACATTGTACTGGAAGTTCTAGCAAGTGAAATTAGGCAAGAGAAAGAAGTAAGAGGCATCCAGTTGGAAAAAAGGAATAAAACTACCTCTATTTGCATATGACATGATACTACATAGCAAAAGCTTAAAGAATCCAGACAAAAAAAATATTAGAGCTAATAAATGAGTTCAGCAAGGTTGCAGGATATAAGATCAATATAAAAAATCTATTGTATTTCTGTGCACAAGCAATGAAAAAATCTTAAAATGGGATTCAGAAAACAATTCCATTTATGATAGCAAAAAAATAAAACAGTAGTAATAAATTTAATCAAAGAAGTGCAAGATGTACACTGAGAACTATAAAACATTACTGAAAGAAATTAAAGAAGACCTAAATACGTAGGAAGACACCTTGTACTTACGTACTGGAAGACTTAATATTGTTAAGACGGCAATATTCCCCAAATTGATTTATAGGTACAATGCAATCCCTGTCAAAATTCCAACTATCTTTTTGCAGAAATGAACAAATTGATCCTAAAATTCAAATGGAAATGCAAGTGACTTGGTCAAAACAATCCTGAAAAAGAACAAAGTTGGAGGATTCACACTTGTTGACTTTAAAACTTCCTACAAAGCTACAGTAATTAAGAGGTTATGGTATTGGCATGAAGACAGACATATAGATGAAGGGAATAGAATTGAAAGTTCAGAAATAAACCCATATATCTATGTGGTCAATTGATTTTTGACAGGGTACCAAAACTATTTAACAGGGAAAAAGTAGTTTTTTCAACTAATAATAGTAGGACAACTGAATATCCACATGCAGAAGAATGAACTTGGACTCCTACCTCATACTATATACAAAAATTAATTCAAAATGGATCACAGATCTAAATGTAATAATAAAACGATAAAACTCATAACACTATCAAAAAAGTGAATGGACAGGACTTCCCTGGTGGCTCAGTGGTTGAGAATCTGCCTGCCAATGCAGGGGACACGGGTTCAATCCCTGGGCTGGGAAGATCCCACATGCCGCATAGCAACTAAACCCCTGCGCCACAACTACTGAGCCTGCGCTCTAGAGTCCATGAGCCACAACTACTGAGCCCGCGAGCCACAACTACTGAGCCCACAAGCCACAACTACTGAAGCTCACGTGCCCTAGAGCCCGTGCACCACAACTACTGTGCCCACACGCCGCAGCTACTGAAGCCCGCGCGCTCTAGGGCCCACATGTTGCAACCACTGAGCCCGCGTGCTGCAACTACTGAAGCCCACGCACCTAGAGCCTGTGCTCTGCAACAAGAGAAGCCACCGCAATGAGAAGCCCGTGCACTGCAACGAAGAGTAGCCCCTGCTTGCCATAACTAGAGAAGGCCCGTGCGCAAAAATGAAGACCCAAAGCAGCCAAAAATAATAAAATAAATTAATTAATTACATAAAATAAAAAAATTTTTAAAAGTGAAAGGACAACTCATATGATGGAAGAAAATATTTGCAAATCAAAATATCTGATAAGGGTCTAGTATCCAGAATACATAAAGAACTCTTATAACTCAGCAATAAAGAGATAAATAACCCAATTAAAAAATGACAAAGAGGGCTTCCCTGGTGGCACAGTGGTTAAGAATCCGCCTGCCAATGCAGGGGACACGGGTTCAATCCCTGGTCCGGGAAGATCCCACAGGCCACAGAGCAACTAAGCCTGGGCGCTACAACTACTGAGCCTGTGCTCTACAGCCCACGAGCCACAACTACTGAGCCCGAGTCCCACAACTACTGAAGCCCGCATGCCTAGAGCCCATGCTCTGCAACAAGAGAAGCCACCGCAATGAGAAGCCTGCGCACTGCAACAAAGAGGAGCCCCCGCTCACCGCAACTTAGAGAAAGCCCGCGTGCAGCAATGAAGACCCAACGCAGCCAAAAATAAATAAGTAAAATAAATAAATATTTTTAAAAATGACAAAGAAATTGAATAAACATTTCTTCAAAGAAGATATACAAATGGACAATAAGCACTTGAAAAAAATGCTTAACATCATTAATTATTCGGGAAAATGTAAATCAAAACCACAATGAGATACCTTTTTTAAAAAGAAAAAAGGAAAATAAGTATTGGCAAGGATGTGAAAAAATTGGAATCCTCATACACTACTGGTGACAATGTCTACTGGTGTAGCCAGTTTGGAAAACAGCCTGACAAGTCCTCAAAATGTTAAACAGAGTTTTACCATATAACCCAGCAATTCCATGCCTAGATATATACCCAAGGAAATTGAAAACAAATTTTCAAACAAAAACTTGTACATGACTGTTCACAGCAGCACTATTCACAATTGCCAAGAAATGGAAACAACCCAAATGTGCATTGACTGATAAACAGATAAATGTGTGGTACGTATATATAATAGAATATTATTCAGCCATGAAAGGAGTGAAGTACTGATTTGTGCTACAATATTCAAGAACCTTGAAAACAGTATGCTAAGTGAAAGAAGCCTGATACAAAAGGTCACATATTGGATGATTTCATTTATATGAAATGTCAGGGGCAGGAAAATCCATTGAGACAAAAATTAGGTCAGTGGTTGCTAAGGGTCAGGGGAAATGGGGAGTGATTGCTAACAGCTATGGTTTTTCTTTATTGTGTGAAAATGCTCTGGGATTACATAGTGGTGATGGTTACATAACGCTCTGAATATAGTAAAGGTCACTGAATCATACGTTTTAAATTGGTGAATTTTACAGCTATCTGAATCATATCTCAATAAAAAAGGTCAGTTGTAAAAATAATTCCTATGCAACATTAATAAAAACTAAAAGAGCAAAAAATTGTTTATTTTTAAAAAATTTATGTTTTTGTCAGGGAAAGGGATTTTGTTCTCATTTCTACCATGGATCAGGAAGACCACTATTAAGATCATGCCCAATGACTAAACCAGCCGTGGTAATGAGGGCCAGGAAATTTTTAAAATATTGTTTCTGAGAAACTCAATTGTCTAAGTTTGAGTTTCCCCAGAAACGGATCCTAAAACAAAGATTTATGTGCAAATAGTCTATTTGGGAGGTGAAGGAAATACCAGCAGGGGAGCAGGAAAGTGAGTCAGGGAAGGGAAGGCAGCCAGTGAAGTGCGCATTATCAAACAAATCACCAGGGGTGGCTGGAGCTTGATCCTACTGGGGAACCCTGTGAGTCAGTGTAAACTGTGTTTCAGTTACCCTCACCCCCAGAGGCAAGGAGTTGGGATATTTATACAACCCATCATTGGTTGAGGGTTAGCTCCTCCAGCAGCAAGTGAAAGCCCTCAAGCAAAGAGAGGCAGATGCTGGTAGCTGGAAGCTGGGCAGACTTGCACTGAAGTGGGAAGCCCTGACAGTTTATGGTATATCTGTTAATCAGAACTCTCAACAGATGATCATGGGTTCTGAAATAAAAACCTGGATTAGAGTTTTAGCTTCAGCACTTAGGGCAAGCTACCCAGCTTACTGAGACTCATTTTCTCATATGCAAAACGTGGGAGGGAGGGAGTAAGAACATACATCTCACAGGAGTGTTGTGAGGATGAGATAAGATGATATATATGAATGTTCCTTCAGTTTAGTTAGGGGGGTCTTTTAATTTTTACATTTTTATTAAAAAAATCTGTGGATGACAATAATACATCAAGGATTTCCCTGGTGGCACAGTGGTTGAGAATCCACCTACCAATGAAGGGGACACGGGTTCAATCTCTGGGCCAGGAAGATCCCACATGCCGCGGAACAACTAAGCCCATGAGCCACGACTACTGAGCCTGTGCGCCCTAGAGCCTGTGTGCCACAACTACTGAGCCCACGTACCACAACTACTGAGGCCCATGCGCTCTAGGGCCCACATGCTGCAACTACTGAAGCCCGCACACCTAGAGCCCGTGCTCTGCAACAAGAGAAGCCACCGTAATGACAAGCTCGCGCACCACAATGAAGTGTAGCCCCTGCTTGCCCCAACTAGAGAAAAGCCCACACGCGGCACCGAAGACCCAACGCAGCCAAAATAAATAAATAAAATAAAATACATCGAATAAAGATATAACTTGTGGGGGCTTCCCTGGTGGCGCAGTGGTTGAGAGTCCGCCTGCCGATGCAGGGGACACGGGTTCGTGCCCCGGTCCGGGAAGATCCCACATGCCGTGGAGCGGCTGGGCCTGTGAGCCATGGCCGCTGAGCCTGCGCGTCCGGAGCCTGTGCTCCGCAACGGGAAGAGGCCACAACAGTGAGAGGCCCGCATACCGCAAAAAAAAAAAAAAAAAAAAAGATATAACTTGTAAAATTGGAATGACATCTTGCTAATCTTTGTTCACTTAGCTCTTGAAATGATAGGCATAACCCAGGAGCCCTGCCAGACTTTCTTTTTTCTTTTTTTAAAAATAAATTTATTTATTTATTTATTTATTTTTGGCTGCGTTGGGTCTTAGTTGCTGTGCGTGGCCTTTCTCTACTTGGCGGCGAGCAGGAGCTACTCTTCGTTGCAGTGCACGGGCTTCTCATCGTAGTGGCTTCTCTTGTTGCAGAGCACGGGCTCTAGGCACGCGCACTTCAGTAGTTGTGACTTGCAGGTTCTAGAGCACAGGCTCAGTAGTTGTGGCGCACGGGCTTAGTTGCTCCACAGCATGTGGGATCTTCCCGGACCAGAGCTCGAACCCGCGTCCCCCTGCACTGGCAGGCGGATTCTTAACCATTTGCGCCACCAGGGAAGCCCCTGACATGTGACTTTATAACTGGCGTGAACAGCTTCACTAGCCTGAGTTACAAATACTCAGGTCTAACTTTTTTCTTCTTCGTAAAAACTGAAGTATAACTTACATATAGCACAGTGAACAAATTTTACGTGTACAGATTGATGAATTTTTGCATGTGTCTATATACTCGAAACACAACACAAATCTATATAGATATAGAACATTGTTATCACCTGGAATTTCTCTTGAAGTCCTGTCCAAGTCTCCTTCCCTCACCCAGAGGTAATTACTATTCTGACTTCTATCTTCATTGAGTAGTTTCGCCTGTTGTTGAATTTCATATAAGAAATCAAAGCATATGTATTACTTTGTGTCTTTCTTCTTTCATTCACATAATTCTTTGATATTCATCCATGTTGTTGCATGTATCCATAGTTTGTTCTTTTCTTATTGCTGAGATATTCCATTGAGTGAATATACCATGATAGATTTATTCATCAGCACAGCTGAGGGACATTTGGTGCTTTTCATGTTTGAGCTATGATGGATAAAGGTGCTACAAACATTCTCGTATATGACTATTTGTGGACCTATTTACTTGGTTCTTTTGGAACTGAATTCCACCTAGAAATGGAATTTCTGGGTCACAGAGTAGGTGTATATGTACCTTTAGTGGTTACTACTCAACTGTTTTACAAAGTATTTAAATTAATTTACATTCCCATAAGCAATGTATAAAAGTTCCAGTTGCTCCATATCCTCAAAAATACTTGGTATTTCCAGTTTTTACAATTTTAGTCATTCTAATGAGTATAGACTACTATTTTACTGTTGTTTTCATTTCCCTGATGAATAATACTGCTTAGTCCTATTTCCACATGCTTATTAATCATTTGGATATGCTCTTTTATGAATTGCTTGTTGAAGTCTTTTGCTAGTTTTTAACTGTAAATTTTTTGTCTTTTTAAAATTTATTTGTAGGAGTTCCTTATATATTCTAGATTCAAATCCTTGCCTATTTGCTTTCCTTTTTTTTTTTTTTTTGCTGTACGTGGGCCTCTTACCGCTGTGGCCCCTCCCGTTGTGGAGCACAGGCTCCGGACGCGCAGGCTCAGTGGCCATGGCTCATGGGCCCAGCCGCTCTGCGGCATGTGGGATCTTCCCAGACTGGGGCACGAATCCATGTCCCCTGCATTGGCAGGCGGACTCTCAACCACTGCACCACCAGGGAAGCCCGCCTATTGGCTTTCTTAATGAAGTCTTTTGATGAACAGAAGTTGTTAATCTTAATCAATTCCAATTTATTAACTTATGATTAGTGCTTTTTGCATCCTGTTTAAAAAATCTTTACCTATCCCAAGATCATTAGCATGGACAAACATTTTTTCTTCTAGAAAATTTCAGCTTTAAGTCTATATCCATTTTGCATTAATTTTTGTAGCTGGTGTGAATAATGATTAAGGTTCTTTTTTAAAAGATACAGATATGTATTCCAGTATTTATTGAAAGAGCTAACTGTTCTCCACTGAAGTAAAGAAGGGCCTTTTCCATGAATCAAATGACTGTATATGCATAGGTCTACTTATGGCCCCAATCAGTTACATCAATTCATTTGTCTATGCTTGTGCCACCAACACATTGTCTTAATTACTGTAACTTTATATAATATTCCAGGAAGTGAGGGGGGCTAGAGACTGAATTCAGCCTTGTGACTAATGATTCAATCATTCATGCCTACATAATGAAACCCTGATAAAGACTCTGGACACCGAGGCTTGGGTGAACCTCCTTGGCTGGCAATCATACTTCCCTATTTTGTGTGATGTGCCCTAAGGATAAGAAAGCTTCACGTTTGGGACCCTCCTCGACCTCACCATAGGTCTCTTCATTTGGCTGGTCCTTATCTGTATCCTTCACAATAAAACTGTAATAAAAAGTAAAGCACTTTCCTGAGTGATGTTTGTCATTCTATCAAATTATGAAACCTAGGAGGATAGTGGGAACCCCTAAATTTGTATCCAGTTGATAAGCAGTGTGGGTGGCCTGGAAACCCTGGAGCTTGCAGCTGGTGTCTGAAGTGAGGGGAGTTTTTTGGAGAATGGAGCCCTTAATCTGTGAAGTCTGCACTAACTCTGGGTAGTCAACGTCAGAACTGCATTGCAGGCACATGCACGTTAAGGATCGTTTTGTCTTTTTAGAGAATCGAGCCCTTTATCATTACACAGTACCTCTTTATCACTGATAATTTCCCTTGTTATGAAGTCAGCTTTGTCTGAAATCAATATGGCCACTCCAGATTTCTTTTGATTAGTGTTAGCATGCTCTGTCTTTCTCTATTCCTTTACTTTTAATCTTTGTCTGGGTTTCTTGTTGACAGCATATAAGTTGGGTGTTGTTTTTCTGTTAAATCCTCTCTGAAATCTCTGTCTCTTAATTGGTATATTTAGACCATTGACAGTTAGATTGATTACTTACAGGTAGTGTAAGTACCCTGAAACAGCATATTCCCAGTTCTTCCCTCCTGTTCCTTTTAATATTGGTGTCATTCATTCCACTTATCCCTAAGATATAATCACCCAATACATTGTTGCTATTATTATTATTTTGAACAAACTGTTATCTGTTAGATGAATTAAGGATAAGAAAGATTAAAGATTTTATTTTACCTTCATTTATTCCTCTTCTAATGCTCTTTTCTTTTTTAAAGTAGATCTGAGTTTCTGACCTATGTCATTTTCCTTCTCTCTGAAGAACTTTTAATAGTTCTTTCAGGACAGGACTACTGGCAATAAAGGCCCTTAACTTTTGTTTGTCTGAGAAAGTTTTTATTCCTCCTTCACTTTTGAAGGATGATTTCACTGGATACAGAATTCTAGGTTTGTAGGCTTCCCCCACCCCCAAGTTTAAAACATTTCACTCCACTATAATCTTGCTTGTATGGTTTCTGAAAAGAAGTTTGATGTAATTTTTATCTTTATTCCTCTGTTTTTGCTTCTCACTTCTTTCAAGATTTTCTCTTTGTCTTTGATTTTCTATAGTTTGAATATGATATGCTTAGGTACATTTTTTTTGGTATTTATCATGCTTGGCGTTCTCTGAGCTTCCTGGATCTGTGGCTTTGTGTCTGCCATTAATTTGGAAAATTCCCAGTCATCACTACTTCAAATGTTTCTTCTGTCCTTTTCTCTTGTGTTTCTCCATCTGGTATTCCCATTGAATTGTATATTATTATACCTTTTGCAAAAGTTCCACAGTCCTTAGATTCTGTTCCATCTTTTTTCTCCTTGCATTTCAGTTTTTAAAGTTTTATTGACAGTTTTATTGAAGTTTTATTGATAAGCTCACTGATACTTTCCATGACCATGTCTAGTCTGCTAATAAGCCCAACAAAGGCATTCTCCATTTATTTCAGAGTCTTTGACTACCTGTATTCCCTTTTGATTCTTAGGGTGTCAATACCTCTGCTTATATAACCCACCTGTTCTTGTGCAATGTCCACTTTTCTACTAAAGCCCTTCACATATTAATCATAGTTATTTTAATTCCAAAATCTCTGCCATGTCTGTGTCTGGTTCTGATATTTGCTTTATCTCTTCAGACTGTCAGGTTTTGTTTTTTGGGTTTTTTTTCCCTTAGCTTTCCTTCTAACTTCTTAAAATTGAAAGCAGAGATGATGTACTGGGTAAAAGAAACTGATTTAGATAGGCCCTTAGTGTGAAGTTTTATGTCTATCTGACTAGGAGTTAGGTGGTGTTTACAGTTGGCTGTAACTGTGGTGTCAAAGACTAAAATTTTTGCTAGTATCCTTATTTTCGTCTCCCCCATTGTTTGGGGTTTTCCTAGAGACTTCTTAAACAGGGTCTGAGGGCTGCAGTTCTTTTAGCTGTAATCATCTACTATTACACAGAAGGTGGATGGACGTGGTAGTATGGTGTGTGTGTGTGGGGAAAGTTTTCTATAGTCCTGTAATCAGATTTCAGCCTTTTAGTGAACATGAGTTGGGTATTTCCCTTTCCCCAGGGTGGTTAGGCTTTGGTAAAGCCTCAGTAGATTAGACATTTGTAAATTAGTTTGCCTTAAGGGTAGGCCTTGCTGAGAATAGACAGCTCTGGATATATTTCAAAATGGTTACTTTTCCCCCCTCCCTGTTGGAAGTGTGAGGGCATTTTTCTCCAGTTTTCACAGTGACAAACTTATAGAACTCCTGGGGATAAAACTTACAAATGTGTGGAGGCCTCCCTAAAACTGGGCTTCCTCAGAGTTTTTAACTGTCACGCTTGTCTGTACTGAGCCTGGAGCAATTCATCAATTACAGTTTAAAATATTCCTACCAATATTGGCTGCAGTGAAGGATTTCGGCTCTATCAGCTGTGGCTCTCTGTATCCACTTGTCTGTTGCTCCAGCTTTCAGGACAGCAATTTCTCCTGTGACCCCAATTCTCTGACGGATCTAGAAAGAGTTGTTGATTTTTGGTTCAGCTTTTATATTGTCATAAGGACAGGAGTGACACCTTCCAGAAGTTTTAGACCAGAAAACAGAAATCCACCAGGTCTGCTTTTGAAACTTAAATTAAGATATTGAGCCACTGGGCTTCCCTGGAGGTGCAATGGTTAAGAATCTGCCTACCGGTGCAGGGGACACGGGTTCGAGCCCTGGTCTGGGAAGATCCCACATGCCGCAATGCACCTAAGCCCGTGTGCCACGACTACTGAGCCTGCGCTCTAGAGCCCGCGAGCCACAACTACTAAAGCCTGTGCGCCTAGAGCCTGTGCTCCGCAATGAGAAGCCACTGCAGTGAGAAGCCCGCGCACCGCAACGAAGAGTAGCCCCGCTCGCAGCAACCAGAGAAAGCCTGCACACAGCAACAAAGACCCAACGCAGCCAAAAATAAATAAATAAATTTATTATTATTATTTTTAAAAAAGGTATTGAGCCACTATATGTCCATATTAGCAGGAAGTAGTATGTCTTTATCTTGGAACCCCTGGCTGTAATATCCTAGAATCTCAGCATACAGTCTAGCTAGTTGAGCTTTCAAACATCCCACAAGGAGGAACTATAAAATCTAATCAACCCACTAACAGATTTCCCTTTTTATTCCTTGTTTCTAAGATTACTACAATGACTACTGTAGACTGTGTCACCACTGAAAAGACCTGGCTCTCCGAGGCCAACGTATCACTGCCTTCTACTACCATAACACTGTGATGGTCCTATTACCTCATTGGCACGTTTGTCTATGTGTGCTCCACCCTTGGGTCCCTGAGGTTATAACTGCCCTTCCCATACATTCAGCCAAAGCCCCAAAATGAAACAGCCATGCTAGCGTAGATCATTTTATAGGGGCATCTACAAACCCACATCCCCCTGTCTTCATGGTGAATTCCCTCTCACTTGAGCTTCCTTTCCTATACGTAAGCTCACTCAGGACCACCTCAGTTCATCACATCTTCAAAAGGGAAGGGATCAGGTCTGGATCTATTTGATTTGCTCACTTGCTGTCCGGAGACTAGTTCTGCGTTCCCAGAAGTGTAAAGAGAGGCAGCATCCTTAAGGCACCTGTGGCTCTTCAGAGGCCTGCCCTGATGCTGGCTTGCATTTGCACAGAGCTAGAAGTGTCCCGGAATTTGCACACAGCACGCCCCACAAAAAGTGGCCGTTTACCAATAGAGAAAACTCAGTTCTCTTGCCTCCGACTGGACAACTGTGACGTGTAATTAACGCTCCCAGGTTCCCCTGTGGGATCAGGGTGGAGCTACGTCATATCCTTGCTTGGTTTCCTTCCTTTCCTTGTCCTGCTTCCTCCACGTCCTCACCTGTCTACCCTGGAGGCACTTCCCTAATCAACCATTTCCTCGTGGCTTTCATCTCAGAGTCTGCGCCTGGGGAACTCAACTTAAGACACCAACCAAAAGTTTCAAGGTGCTGAATGCCTTCTGGTCTTACATTTTCCCCTTAATCGACTCCAAAGCGATTTGCTTCCTCCAAGCGAAGTGGCTGACATTTAAATGCCAGCTGCTCATACAAATAAACAAATTTTTCTGTTCCCGCCCACCCACATTCTTTGCTATTGGTGATTTCCAATCTTTTTACTTAACATGTCTTCTTGTGCCTTTAGAGGCCTGGAAAGGTCAGGGCCCACAGTAGCCAAATAATTCATTGGATCAACCACCATTGTATTCAAGGAAGCTTGCTTGAATATTTACTCTAAAATCAGTTAAGACTTCCTCTTTTAAGGATGTTCAACAGCTTCATTGAGGCATAACTGACATACAATAAGCTGCACATATTTAAAGTATACAATTTGATAAGTTTTGGCATAAACCCGCGAATCCATTACTACAGTCAAGACTGTGAACATAGGCTTCACCTCCAAAAGTTTCCCCACATCCCTTTACAGTGTCTCCCTTCCACTCCTTTCGCCCCTCTCCCAAGCAGCCATTAACCTGCTTTCTGTCATGATAGATTAGTTTGCATTTTCTAAAACTTTATATAAATAGAATTGTATACTGTGTATTCTTTTTTTGTAGCTGTTGGAGTTTTACACTCAGCATAATTATTTTGGGTTTCATCCGTGTTGGTGCATGGATTGAAGTTCATTCCATTTAATTGTTACGTAGCATTCCATTGCATGGATATACCGCAATGTTGATAGGTTCACCTGTCAGGATACTTGGGTTGTTTCCAGTCTGGGGCTATTACAAATAAAGTTGCTATGAACATTCATTCACACGTCTTTGTATGAACACGTACTTTCTTTTTTCTCTTGCGTGAATGTTTACACATGAAATACTTGGATCATATTGTTGGTATATGTCTAATTTCTTAAGAAACTGCAAAAACGCTTTCCAAAGTGGTTATATCATTTTATACTCTCAGCAGCAACATATGAAAGTTTCAGTTCCTCTGCATTTTCACCAAATCTTGGTACGGTCAGTCTTTATGATTTCAATTTAATTGTAATTTAATTTAATAGTTGTGTAATGGTATCTCATCATGGTTTTAATTTGCATTTTTTAATTTAAGTTTAGTTGATTTACAACATCATATTAGTTTCGGGTGTACAGCGTAATTATTCAATGTTTTTTGTGGATTATACTCCGTTTAAAGTTATTATAAAATAATGGCTATATTTCCCTGTGCTGTACAATACACCCTTGTTGCGGACTTAGTTTATACATAGTAGTTTGTATCTCTTAATCCCCCACCCCGATCTCGGCCCCCCACTGCCCTCTCCCCACTGGTGACCACTACAGTTAAGACTTTGACTCCTTTCCTGTCCTCTCTTTTTCTCTCCCAGTGCCCTCATTCAGGCAAAAACGACCCTATATCTTTTCCAACTTGCCCAGTCAAAATGTGTTCATGAGAAATGATTAAACCAGTCAGTGGCTGAAATGCAGTTTCTACTTTTCTTCTCTCGGTGATGGATGGGGTGGAGAGCATTCGGGTATTTAAAATATACCCTTTCCCTACATAATAAAAAGCTCTGGATGTTGTTCAAGGTATTTCAGAGATCAGACAATTGATATGAGGAGAATTTGGGAGCACAGGGGCCCTTAAAGATAGCCCCTGGCATCTGTCCCTGGTAAGCAAAAGTCAGTTGTAGGCAATTCCTTATTTACAGAGTTGATAGATTAATCACAGTTGAAAGGGGAGTAGCTCTCTCTAGATGGACCTCCCTCTGCCCCCCATCTCTGTACCTCACCTGGTGCTGCTGAGAGCTCAGGAACAGGTAACTTCAGCTTCAGCTCAGCAACAGAGGTGGCCAGGGGAAGTCTACACAGTGTGGTGGCCGAGGCATCGAGTTCCGCAGAAAACAGCCCTGGTTAAAAATCCTGGCTTTGCACGTGCCCCTGAACGACCTCAAAAGTCACTTAATCTCTCTGTGGCTCCAATTCCCTGGATATAAAATGAAGACAATGATACTACTCTCCAAGAACTGTTATAAAGCATAGAAATGAGATCAAACATGTACCAAAATGGCTAGTACCAAATATACACCTGAAGAATATGAATCCTCTTCCCCATCACCCCCCATACGGCAGCGTTCAGTAAATGATGCTGTGTTTATGAGGCATCATTCTGCTTCCCTGGTTCAGAAACTGACCCCCAGTTAACTCCCAAAATTAACCTTCCAGAACATCAAAATTAGAAGGTACTTTTCTATCATCTTGTTCAAACCATCCATTTTACGGATGATGAAATTGAGGCCTGGAGGGTTCAGGGGCCTTGTTCAAAGCCTACTGTTTCTCCTCTATTGCTCTTTGCCCTGCACCTTGTTAATTATCACCTTTTTGAAGTCTGTGTTTACAAGTCCTGGCTAATGTTTAGCTCTTTGCATCTCCAGTACTATTTTGTGAGGTGTTGCCCCACAGGTTATTTCAGGTCTTCTGCACAGGTTTCCCAAAAGGACAATGCTGTGGATTCTTCACAGCTCTCCAGAGGTGCCAAGCTGGTGCACGGTCACTGGCCCTGGGTCCCAGATACTTCCTTCCTGAGAGAGGGCTGTTCTCTGGACATATTTGTCTTCTGGCAGAAAAGCATTTTTCCATGCCCACGGTGGTGAAGCTGGAGGAGAGAGTCTCACAGAGGCTGGAACAGTTCTGTTGGCTTCCTGGCCTTTAGTGGGTGACTTGCCAGACACTCGTGCTCTGGGGAGACAGCTCTCGCTCTGTCTCAGTCCCTGGGTCTGCGGGGGACCCAGTGATCCAGAGGAGAATCTTCAAGGTCAGAGACCTCAAGTAACCTCGAGAGCTCCCTCTTTCCTGCAAAGCAGCTCCACCACTGTCCGGGGCCCACTCGTTCCTCCTTGAGGACTAGAATTATGTAAACAGCCCAATCAGAACACAGTCAGGAGGGTCCAGACACTGTGAAGAGTCGTCCTCACAGTGTGGAATTCAGTGAGTTCCACCAGGGAGAACAGGAGAGACGTGACTGAAACCCCCTTGCAGCCTTGTCAAACCACAGCACCCCACAGCAACGCTGCCCTCACTGCCTCACTGCAGGGGTAACCTTGGGAGATTTCAAACTCTGAATGTTGGCGGGTAAGGTTAGGTAGGCACATCAGAATCTGGTTGGGGGTGGGAGCCAGAGGACAGGTTTGAAAAAGCTCCCCACATGGTTCTGATGAGTTGCCCTCACCCGCTAGGGCTGTTAGATTTAGCAAATAAAAAACAGGACACCCAGTTTCATGGGACTTTCAGATAAACAGTGAAAACTTTCTACTATAAGTATGTCCTATGTGATATTAAAGACACACTTATACTAAAAAAAATTGTTGTTTATCTGAGATTCAAATCTGACTGGGCATTATGTATTTCATCTGGCAACTCTCCCACCCTCTCCACCCTCAAACAGGAAAGTGACATTTTCAAATACCATTCTAAAAAAAAAACACATACATTCACTGTCAAAAGTGCAGAAAAATATGAAACATTAAATTAAAACCAGTAATAATTTTACCACCCAGAGTTGTTATTATTTTGGTCTATTCCTTGTCTACACACACACACACACACACACACACACACACACACACCTGTGTGTGTGTGATTTATTGTCAGTTATATATTTATAAAATTTGGATTATACCAAACATCCAAATATTCAGTTTTATATTATGTTTTTCCCTATAACATTATATGTATGCATAACGTGCTTTATTTCATATATCATTGTATATATTTACTGCTATATATTTTCCTATGTCTTCAAATATCTTTCATCACCAGGTCTTTTAATGGCTGACAAATGCTGACTCTAATTCCCAGCTCGGGCATGTAGGGGAATGAGAGGAACGGATCTCAGAGCCCTCCATTTTGGCAGACAGCAGTTAGCCATCAGATGCTTAATGTAGCAAACACCCTGCACCATGCCGGACCCACAGGAGGGATTCCAGAAATGCTTTTGATTAAATGAGTAAGTAAGTGAATGAACGCCTGTAGACCCTGGGAGCACACTAGCCCAAACACAATACCCACATTTCCATTGTACGGGTCCTTCAGCAGGGAGCTGGTAATTTAGAGCACAGCCTTGTGGCCCCTGGTGTTGAACATACGCAAAGTCCTGATTTTGCTTTAAATTTCACAAATAGTATCAGTGCCAGGCCCCGTAGTAAGTGCTATGGACACAGAAACGAACAGGCTAGAGCAATCACATTCGTGTGAAATTATATGTGTGTGTGTGTGTGTGTGTGTGTGTGTGTGTGTGTGTGTGGTGGGGAGACAGATAATAAGAGAGTAAATAAATATAATTTCATACATTAGTAATAAATGAGGCCCGAAACCACTGCAGCCACAAGGCTTACTGTCCATGCTAACATGATTCAACTATTTGACAATCAGCGTTAACATGACAGCAACATTCTAGAAAATTCTAGTCCAAAAAGATGGAGTTGCAAACAGTGGTACTGTTTGTTTTAGGAACTTCCTGAAAACCCATTTATCTGAACAACAAACTCTTCAACTAATGGGGATCAGGGTGGTTGCCCCTTTCTCAGAACAACCCAACTTGTCTATGTACTCTTCAAGGTCCCCTGCAAAGCCCTCACCTTGCTGTGTTCATCCGTCCTAAACTATTATATCACAAACTGCACAATTCCAACCAGGACTCCACAGTGAAAGACCCACCTTAAACTAGAACCTCAAAATCTTAATATTCCACCCTGACCTCCCCCTTCTAAAAAGCTTCTATGATTCCATCAAAGTAATGATATCCCTTACTGCACTAAGCAATACATTTGGCTTTGTGCAATCAGCAGGCCATTTCAGGAGTCTGTGTAGGAATCAGCAGTCAACATGAGTGGTGTGAAGTAAAAGAAGCAGGGCCACTCAATCCATAGCACTGGAGATGGGGCTGGCAGTGGGGGTTGAGATGAAAGCCTCTCAAAAGTGGTAACATTTGAGCTGAGACCTGAATGAGGAGAAGGATCTGGCCTTGCCGTATCCTGGGGCAAAACCTTCCAGGCACCAGCAATAATGAAAGGAAGGTTGACAGTAGAGCAAAGGAGTTCAGAGAGGTGGAAGGTATCAATAGACGGATGCCAGATGATGTAGCTCATTGCAGGCCAATGTAAGGAGCTTTAATTTTACGCTAAGTGTGACCCAAAAAAAAAAAAAAAAAAAAAACCTGGAAGATTTAAGCAGAAAAACGACGTTCTTTCAACCATCCTTCCAGTCAATGAACGTTACTTGAGACGCTTCTCTTGCCTGGTGTTAGTGGGCATGAACTGCGCTGGAGATTTAGCTTTCTAGAGAAGAGACAGACACAAGTAGCCAGCGTGCAGAAGACCAACATCTGTACATTGCAGGAGGTGTGAGAAGGAGACGGCGACCAGAAAGCGAGTGGCCCTTCCTTGTCATGGCTCTGCCTCCCATCCCCCCAGGGTCCGATGTAAGTGCAGTTTGCTTGATGGTAACTTCCAGGCTCTAAGGTCCACAGGAGGTTACAGCAAACTCGGGCTGTGGACTCCCCAGGAGCAGCCAGCTCGATATTTTTACCTACATGCCTCAGGACCAAGCTTAGTACCTGGGAGAGAGTAGGAGCTCAATAAAGTTGCTCAGCAAATGTTGGAATAGATGGTCTGCTTTTTGGGTATTTATCCTCCATCCCGTTACAAAAAGTTATGAAATTGTATGCAGAGCTACATATATTATTAAAACACAAAATAAATGAGAAAATTAGAGGAAGGAAATGTAAAGGTAGGGAAATACATTACAGTTGAAAATCCTTAGCAAGTAGCTTTGAACAGAGGTGAATTATAAAGTCTTGTTAGCAGCCAGAGAAAAGAGACCAAGGTCAGTTGCTAGATTCACAGATACAAAATTAAGAACAAGAACAAGAAGGCAGTGGCTCAGGAAAAGTCCAGTTCTTTTCTTGTATTGAGTCAAAGAGAAATTTTTATGGGTCTTCATAAAGTGATTTTCTGTGAGGTAGTATATAACAACATCCCTAAAATAATACAGTTGTGAGTTTCAAATGGCCGTTTCTGGAAAATCCCGGGAGCATTATCCAGGCATAGCTGGGCCCAATTCGATCAAGGTGACTGGGAAGAGGCAGAGCAGGCACTTTTCTGGTGACCAAGGTTGGGTACCAGAGGGACAGATGCGGGCTGGGAAGCCGAGGATCGAGGTGGCTGGGACCCAAGCGTGCTTGAGCTGGATGGAGCCAGGCACATGCATACATCTTGCACGCTTCTGGAACGGAGTAACTCAGAATACAGGAGATACCTCCCCACTTACACCCTGTGTGGAGCAGATTTCTGCCCTCCTGGAACAAAGTGAAGGAGAGGGAGGCCTACGCAGAGGAGAGATTTGCGGAGGGGGGAATCTTCATGAAGTGCTATAGTAAACACCTCGTATTTCAACTCTGTGAAGAAAACATCTCCTGGCAGACAAGCTCACAGAACGTGCGCAGTTAGTGGACGGGTCGTCCAAGGCCTGCGTGCAGCTCCATCAGGGTCCCCCACTTCCTGGGCCGTAAAAACGTGGTCCTGACTGATGGCTGACATATGAGGTGACAGGCAAGGAAATGGTTTCCTTTGGCTGCGTGTATGTGCCGCACTTTACAGCTCCCCTGGAATCAGTAAGGGCAGATACTGCTATTGCATAAGCATAGACTCTCAGTGGCTTCTTCATGGAAGAGAACATTCGGTTTCGAAAAGAAAATCATGGTGAATTCAAAATAGAAAAACGTCTCCTTGAAAAATATTGTTATTTTTGAATGACTGTAAGCACGGTTTAAACTCACTGGATTTTCCACCAGATCTGTGTGTGCAGACATAACCTATGTTATGCTCTGATGATGTCGGGCACTTGAAAGCTTTACCTTTTGCAAAGTTCTTTGTCACCGCTTGTAGATGGGAAAGTGGGGCCTCCACAAAGGTTAAGTGCCATTTCCAAGGCCACACAGGTGGCTCCTAAATGCCCAGCTTCTAAACTCAGCTGAGAGCTCTTTACATGAGAGGATGTCGATGGGGCAACAGGAGCCCAGCAATTCTTCATTTCCCCACCCCTTACCTTTTTCTCCACTTTTCTACTAAAGGGATACTCTTAGGTTGAGGGCTATGAGTGCAGCTGCTTCCATGGTCTTATCTGCTAGTCCCACTTTGCACAGATATCTGCTTTTCCATGAGTCCCAAGTGGAAATGCTCTAAACATAAAGACCTCAGAAACCAACAAAGGCTGTGGAAGTCTGCCGAGCCTCAGATCACAAGGTTGGCATTAGAATCCCCTCCTAGCCTTCTGACCCAGGCTTGTCTGGGACCCTAGTCCTGTCATCGTGTCTCTCTTTTCCACACAACATGACCAATACCAAGAGGTTTTCTGAGTGCTCACATCTGAACCAAGGGACCAGGGAGATTTCAGTGCCACGGGCTGTACATTCTGGTGAGGAATATGAGGCAGGAAAGACATTCATAAATTCTCAGACAATAAGGTCAGGAAAATAAATTCTTTGCACGACAATAAGGGGAATTCACTGGCATGACTACAGTGCTGGATTTGTACTGTTTGCAGCTTAGGATGGAGAGTCAACAACCACACACTGTTTAGGGTACTCGCTATGTGATCAGGCTCCTCCCATCAGGCATATAATTCAGTAATTATTTCAGGTTTAGGAATACATTCTGACTTCATATTACGTGAAGATTTGTTTTAGGTGCTATTGCGAGGGAAGGGGAAGAGGGGATAGAGGGTGGGGGGAGGGCAAAGATAGTGTCAACCGATGCTGACCCTAAAGAGATTATTCCCTAAGCAAATATCAACTGAAGGTCCACCTGCTGAATGAACATACCTTACTCAGGGGGGGCTGCCTGGTGCTACACAGGACTACCGAAAAAATATATTTATAGCCATTTTTTAATGGGAGATCTGTAGGAGACTCAAGAAGAATAAGAAGGACATAAACGCAAATCGATCAGTGCCCAAAGTATAGGAAAAGAGATGAAGGTCCTTTCAAAGGATTTCAGCATCAAGGGTTGGAACAAAGAAGGTTTCGCCTTTTAGTAACCAGAACACTCTGTTAACCAGATGGGGCCATTCCCTGGCATTTGCCTGTTGTAGCTTCTGATCCCTAAATCTCCAGCCAGCCAGCAAATTCCCCAGCTATGATTTCCTCCAATATATGAGCTTATTTCTCTGCACTAACTCCCAAATGGTTGACATCGATTTGCAATGTTAATGAAGTCAGTACCCAACTATCCTTGTTCATGAGCTATTACCTCGGTATTGATTGTAGCCTTAATTGACAATTACTTGAATGGGCTGGGCTACACTGAGCCTTTATTAATTTTCCATTGTGATGCCCATTACTAAACTTCACTGCAGTTGTATAATAATATAAACTCCCCACTGTGGCTAACTGAACTGGAAAATTCCACTGGCCATTTCTCAAACCTGTTTATCCTGGAAAACAAAGAATTTGATACTGTTAAATTTGATAACAGGATTCTAGACCTTGGCTCTCTGGGAAGAGAATTGTGACTTTGGCTGTGAAAATAAACAGAATTTGCTGAATTATTTTTCTTTCACTGTTATTTCAGAGGACATGTGGTATCCAGAGACGTGATTCTTCCCCTCGCTGCCTAGAGAAACAGTGAAATCCACGCTACTGTAAAATTATATTCATTCTTCCATCTTCCTTTCTTTTTTTTAATGGGGAAGAGACAGCGAGGTAGAAGAGATTATGTAGTTTTAGGAATTTTCATTTTCTTCAGCTAAGCCTTGTGAATAGATTTTTTTTTTGCCCCTCTCTCAAACACACAAGCAAAATCTCTGATTTCAGACCTTCTTAAAATAATAAACGAAATATATTAGAAATATCAAGACCCTGTTGGAAATGAAAGTCAGAGCTTTATCATGGAGCAGGTAAGAAAAGGAAGAGCTTGCTCACCAGCACACATTTAGATATCACTTCCCTCTCTCAGCTAGACCTCAGAAATCAGAAATGACTCTGGCTTTGGCCTCTTAGAAAGCCTCACACTGGCCTCCCTTTAACACCTAAGGTGCCCTTGACCAGCTCTAACCATGTTGGGATTACAAATGTGCACGTTAGGGTGAATGATAACCGTACTTGGAAAATGGGAAAACATCATCATAGAGGCCATTCTTCCTCATCCTATGGTTGGGACCAGCTGAAGTGGGGTCATATAATGGAGAAGATGTAGGGGAGGAAAAACACCTTTCCTTCATCCTCTTACGTTCAGTCACAGGGGCCTGTGAATTAAACTAACAAAAAATCAGATTAACAAGAGAAAATTTTACATGCGTGGAATCTTCACAGAAAAGAAGTGAATTCCTGAAGAAGTGATTAGACTTGGGAGCTTATGTACTATTTTAACAAAGGGCAATAGATTGTGGAGAAGTGACTAAACAAAGGAAAGAGGGGTTTGGGCTTCTAAGGGCAAGTACATTTTTGGGAAGGTAAACATATGAGGGAAACTAATGGTAGATAAGGGTTATTTAGTAAGGTTTACTTATGCAGACTCATGACAGTGTCATCTCTGTTTCCAGTGACAAGGCCTGTTCTCCCCTTCCTGGTATGGGATATGGGAGGGGTACACCTTCACAAAGGAAAATTTATGCCCCACTCTTAGGCAGACTTGGGGAGGGCAGAGAGCTCTTAATGTGTCTGCCATTTTCCTCAATGCCTTCAGCTCAAAATAACCTTTATACCAAATTGGTGTATTTTGGTGGGGGGGAATTCTTATCCCCCTCAAAGGTGATTCAGAAATATAACTTATGATCTAAGCCAGAGAAATGACTGTAATGCGATATAAAATTGATTAGAGTTAAATTTATTTTGTTATGAGCTAATAAAATGGAGCCAGTCCTATGGGGTTTTGGGAGAATAACTGGTACAAGCAGAAAAGGTGGGGGTTATTATCCGCAAAGGATTATCCATAAGGGAACTGCTGAATTCTTGGTCTTGCAGTTCTAGAAATATAGTCAATATCCACAAAAAATTCAGGAAAAATATTGACTGGCATCCAACCAATACAACTTTTAAATTAATCAGACTGGTACCGTCTTTGTTTTGTTTTGTTGACCATTACACACTCACGGGAAGTCAATGACAAGCAAACTAGCTTCTATTAGAGAGGATGTTTTGAAAGAAAAACTTAACAGAGACGAGTTTAAGTACAATCATCTCTGCCTAGTGTGAAAGGCTATGCAGTGTGGTATAAAATGCCTTTCACTAGGAATCAAAATTCTCATTTTGTACTGAGGCTATAAGCATAATGGCTATAGACCTCATTATAAAATGAGAGGTGTGTACCATATAACCTCTGAGGGACTTTCTGTCCGTCTGAAATGCCATGATTTTGGCCTTGAGACATTGAGGCACATGAAGGTAAAACAGTGGTAAGAGCACTGTGCTCAGAGGCCAGAGCGTTGCTTTGACTTTGCATTCCCAGGCCAGCTGTGTGATCCTGGACAAGTCACTTCATCTTCCGGCGCCTCATTTTCCTCCTCTGTACTATGAGGTGCTACTGAACCAGGTGACCTGTATGATCCCTTCTACATCTCGGGTTCAATTCAACACAGTAAGTAATGGCTCTTATAATTTACTTCTATGAGTAGGCTTGGCAAAGCTATAGTACCCACTTATTTAATTAAACACTAACCCAGGTGTTGCTGTGACGGTGATTTTCCAGATACGGCTAACATCTAAAATCAGTTGACTTTATCTTCTCTTGACTGCCGTGGCAGGACTTCCAAAACTATGTTGAATAAAAATGGCGAGAGTGGACATCCTGTCTTGGTCCTGATCTTAGAGGAAATGCTTTCAGCTTTTCACTGTTGAGTATGATATGAGCTGTAGGTTTGTCATATATGGCCTTTATTATATTGAGGTATGTTCCCTCTATGCCCACTTTCTGGAGAGTTGTTTTTTTTTTTTTAATCATAGATCGGTATTGAATTTTGTCAAAAGCTCTTTCTGCATCTGTTGAGAAGATCATATGATTTTTATTATTCAATTTGTTCATGTGGTGTATCAGAATGATTAATTTGTGGATATTGAAAAATCCTTGCATCCCTAGGATAAATCCCACTTGTTCAAGGTGTATGATCCTTTTAATGTACTGTTGGATTCAGTTTGCTAGTATTTTGTTGAGGATTTTTGCATCTACAAACAATAAATGCTGGAGAGGGTGTGGAGAAAAGGGAACCCTCCTACACTGTTGGTGGGAATGTACACTGGTATAGCCACTATAGAGAACAGCATGGAGGTTCCTTAGGAAACCAAAAATAAAGCTACCATATGATCCAGCAATCCCCCTCCTGGGCATATATCCGGAGAAAAACATGGTTCAAAAGGATATATGCCACCCAATGTTCATTGCAGTGCTGTTTACAATAGCCAAGACATGAAAGCAACCTAAATGTCCATTGACAGATGAATGGATAAAGACGATGTGGTACATATATACAGTGGAATATTACTCAGCCATTAAAAAAGAATGAAATAATGCCATTTGCAGCAACATGGATGGACCTGGAGATTATCATATTACTAAGTGAAGTAAGTCAGAGAGAGGAAGAAAAATACCATATGATATCATTTATATGTGGAATCTTAAAAAAAAAAAAGGATACAAATGAACTTATTTACAAAACAGAAACAGACTCGTAGACTTAGAGAATGAATTTATGGTTACCAGGAGGGAAGGGTTGGGGGGAGGGATAGATTAGGAGTTTGGGATTGACTCGTACACACTGCTATATTTAAAATAGACAACGAACAAGGACCTACTGTATAGCACAGGGAACTCTACTCAATACTCTGTAATAAGTTAAATGGGAAAAGAATTTGAAAAAGAATAGATTCATATATAACTGATTTGCTTTGCTGTACACCTGAAACTAACACAGCATTGTTAATCAACTATACTCCAATATAAAATAAAAATTAAAAAAATAAATAAAATAAAATAAAACCAGTGGACTTTAAGTGAATGAGATTACCCTCGGTAATGTGAGCAGGCCTCATCCAATTAACCAGAAGTTCTTAGCAGCAAAAACTGAGCTTTCCTGGAGAAGAAAACAATTCTGCCTCAAGACCGCAGCATTAATTCCTGCCTGAGTTGCCAGCTTGCCAAACTGCCCTATGGATTCCAGGCTTGCCAGCCCCCGCAATCGTATGAGCCAATTTCTTAAAATAAATAAATAAATATATATATATACACACACACGCACACATACATACACACATATTTGATTGGTTCTCTTTCTCTGGAGAACCCTGACTGATGCAGCTCTCCAGGTGAGATGGTAAATTGGTGGCCATCAAAGAAGATGCACTGATATTTCTTTTACTTACTATGGGAGGAGTAGGGATAGAAACATAGAGCACAGGTTATCTCAGTGGCTATGTATTCAGCTCACAACATTTTTTTCCTTGGGTCTCTACAGGTTTTATTTGTTTGTTTGTTTTGAATTAGTTGACAACATTTAAAAATAAGGAGATACCACTTAAAGTGTGAATTCCTCATTCTCTTAAATAACTGGAGATCTAGGAACCTGAGGCCTGTATTCCTGCAAGGAAACAGTCAGCTGGAACTAAATCCTCAAATTGGGTTACTTGTCACCCTGGGGTACACAAAGGCTTTCCAAGGAGTATCAATTTCTAGACACTCAGCTTCCATATGCTCTCATTTCTAAGGCCGATCTGATTGGCAAACTGCTTGCCTTCTGAGCCTCAGAGTTGCCCTCTTTTTCTCAGCTCCCCTTTACAATCACCTTTTTCTCACGTTGCAAAATGTGGGAGATACCAAGATACACTGCTCAACTCCCCCTTCAACAAAGCACTAGCTGCCTGTAGTGGGTCAAATGGTGACTTCCAAAAGATACAGCCATCTGGAGCCTCAGATTGTTGCCTTACACGGAATAAAGGTCTTTGTAGATATAATTAAGGTAAGGGTCTTGAGATCATCCTACATTATGGAGGGAGGGCCCTAAATCCAATGAGGAGTGTTTTTTTAGAAGGAACTGAAAAGTAGGGAACCACAGAAACACAGAGGGGAAGGCCACGTGAAGACAGAGGCAGAGATCTGAGCCAGGGAATGCCCAGGAGCGCCAGGAGCCTGCAGAAGCTGGGAGAGAAGCACGGAGCAGCCTCCTTCAGAGCCTCCAGAAGGAACTGCCCGTCAACACCTTGCCTTTGGACTTCTGGCCTCCAGAACTGAGAGGATAAAGTTGTCACTTTTAAGCCACCCAGTTTGTGGCAATGGGTTATGGCAACCCCAGGAAATGACTACACTGGCCCCCTGGGCAAGCTCCTTCAGGGTTGGCCTCATCCACTAAAGGCCCACCCTACCTGGGTGACTGAGCGTGTGGCGGCATCGAGGCCCGTCCCCTCAGCCTGTCACCAGCACAACTTTAATGGGCAATAATTGCTTCAGAGCTGCCTCCTGGGTTGGCCACGTGCTCACCAAGTTCTCTCCAGTACAGAACGCTTGCCCTCACCTTCTGTCTCAGCATCTGCCTCCGGAGAACCCAACCCGTCAGGCAGAACAAACGCACACATTCTACCCATCTCAAATCCTACCGTGGTGCATTGCCTCGGGGTGTTACAACTCCCTGGGTGACGATAAGACAATTCAAAATATTGATCTTGACGTTGCTGTAACAAAATGGTTCCTGTTCCCGTTTACTTGTTTTTATAAACGAGGTTTCTCAGCCCTTACATCTATAAACACCAAACACAGGAACAGATTTGGTGCTGAACCCGATCTCATTCTAGCATTAAGTAATGTTCACCTACGCATATACGAACTAATTGGAAAAAATAAAACCCACCTATCTCATACAGGTATGCATTTCAAATAAAATTTTATGTTTAACAGGTATTCATAACAACTTTATAAGTATATTCAGGCTGTTTTAATCAATTTTTCCAGAAGAAAAGATTTTAACACATATGCTCTTTACGGTCACAGGAAATAAACTCTCAATTTGTATTTTAATTTATGTGGCAGAGAAGTCTGAAAGTGTGATGAATAAAACACTTTAAATCAAACATTATATTCAAATAAAATTTTGTGGGAGAAGAGAAATTAAAAAATAAGTTCAAGGAGAAAAAGGAAGTAAAATTTGTTTGTCAAATAAAATTTGTTGGTGTACCTTTTTATGGTTGATGGTGGTTATCAAATTGCAGTGGGGTTTAACTTCTATCAGAGTGATATAAGGCTTTTATTTTAAAATGTCACCGTTTACAGTGCACCACTAATTACCTTGTAAAACTAACTATTAAGCTCACTATTAAGAATTTTAGATGTTAACCTAAAATCTGATAAGGGTACATGGTTTTCCGAAAATTTTTCAGGAGGTTCATGAGAGAATAGTTTGACTACCTTTGATTTGCATTGGCTGCAGGCATTTCAGTATGATTTCTGCTTCAGCTAAACAACTGAGTATCTCTCTGCTAAAGCCTATGTTAATCCCCAAGTGCAGTTTCTGGGAGTTTTTATCTCCCCCGGATCTCTGAGGATCCAACATGCTTGCTGGGGAGGAAGGGGCTGAAATACAGCCCTTTCTGATTTCCACAAAAGTTCTTTAAAGGCAAGGGCCACAGAAGAATGCTGAGGGGGCAAGAAAGAGATCTACTTACAAATTCCTGCAAAGGAATGTAAGAGAAGCTGCTCCTTTGGCACCCTCCCTCCATCCCCTACTCCCCAGCTTTCTCTCTCTTCTCTACATAGATTCCGTTACAAGCAGGTGGAGGAAAATGACACATCTGAGGAAAATGTATTCACTTTTGCACTATTGCTGTTCCTTCCAAAATAATAACTTTAACAATGAAGTTATTGCCACTTATTACGTGCTTATTATGTGCCAAGGGGAAAATGAAATTACCTTAACAGGTGGCATCAGTGTTCCTCGTAAGAAGGGAATGGCCTTTTGAGAATCTCTTGATAAGCCCTCTTAGGGATTGATTCTAAAAATCATCCAGAAGATGCAGAATACAAGCAAGAAAATTTTGGTGAAAAATTATGACAAATAATAACAGTCAACACCTTTACAAATACTTACTACATGCCAGGCACTGTTTTAAGTACTTTATATATATAGAAACTCATAAAATCCTCATGACCACCCTATTATCCTTGTTTTAAAGATAGGGAACTGAGGAACAGAGAGACTGAGCAACTTGTCTCAGTGCCAGAGTCTGTGCTCTTCTCTACTAGGCTCCTAACCACTGTGCTATACTGTAACAGGACATTTTAATAAAATGATAGTAATTAAACCAATATGGTGTCATTTCATCATAGAGTAAGGAAATAGAACAGAAATCTGAAACAGACCCATGTATAGAAAATTAACATATGATAATTAGACATTTCAAATCAGTAGCAAAAATGAAAATAAATTTCTACTTCACACCTAAACCAAATTATATTCCAGATGGATCAAATGTATCAAATGTGTAGAAATGTAAATGTATCAAAAAATTTAAGTTCTAGGAGAAAATACTGGAATATTTTTTATAATGTTGGCATTTCCTTCTAGGCATATGAAGCCTAGTATCTGTATTTAAAAGATTTTTACCTTTAGCTACATAAATAGTAATGTATATGGAAAAAATACACTATAATCCAAGTTGGAAGAAAAACAATACCCTGAGACAATACTGAACATATATGATAAACAAAGAGACAGAAAACATAATATATAAAGAGTTTCCACAAATCAACAAGAAAAAACCTACCCACTAGGATAAGAAAAGAAATACAAACATGAATTCACAGAAAAATAAATGGCCAGTTACTGTAAATTAACTTTATATCTAAATAGGTGCACAATCACATCAAAAGCCAAAGATGTGCAAAACAAAAAATATGGGATATCACTTTTAAAGAAAAAATTAGCAAATATTAAAGTGTTTGAAAATATGGCAGATGGAAAACTCTAAAATCCTGTTGGCATATTGGTGGTAGAGTAATTGGCAAGCCTTTCAGAGAGAACATTGGCAGTAGCTACTTCAACAGAAAATCCATACAGGTTCCCCCCACTATCTGAAAGTAGAGTGCTCCTGTGAAACCTTTCATAAGCAGAAATGGCGTAGAGTGGAGAAGCAATTACCTTAGGACACATTCTGCTAACAAATGCACAAAATAAATCAAGATAAAGCACAGATGCTCATGGACTCAGTTCAAGTTATGCCAGCTTCATGCTGAGATGCTGAGTGTAGTCCCCGGGAAGGAGTTTGGCGGTGCTGTTCTCACTGCTATTCTCACTGCTTGGGGTGCGCTGTGAGCTGCCTCTATAATGGCTCACTGCAAAACACATACTGAATGCTATCTGCACTTTCCCCCTTTTTTTTGTAAAAGTGAAAATATTCTTTGGATTTCTTTTGGCTTTCAGAAACAGGTGTTAGTGTAGGTGTTTTGCTAAAGCAAAGTGGTGTAAAGTGAACTTTTGAGAAGCGGGGCATAACTGTATTCCCTTTATCCTAGTAATTACAGGGGGGAATGATCATGTCTCCAATGTTTAAGAACATGGAATGAGTCCACATGTCTCTCCTGGGTTAAATGTCTGCATTAGGGTCTGGTTTGCAAGGTCCTCCGTAATTGGGGCCACCTACCCATTCAGTGCCACCCCTCACACCAACCTGTCACCCCAAGCCTGACAGATGCCAAATAGCACCCCCTCCCCCATGCTGTTTCATCCTCTCAAAGGACCTGGCTTCTATCTTTGCCCACCCGTTTTGAGGCCAAGCCCAAGCTCCATCTCCTTAATGATGTCAGGTCCTTAGCACAGTCCCTGACACCAAGTAAGGCTCAATAAAAGCAAGCTTTTGTTACTTTAATATTATTAATCCTTAAACAACTACTCTCTTAGGCGAGTCCCTAAATCTTTTGGGTGTGTTTTCTTTACAATGAGCTTGAAAGTTTCTGGAAGACAAGAAATACTTTGGGCTTCCCATGTAAAGGCAGTACAGTTTACAAGGTTTTAATATCAGACAGACCTGGGTTGGACCTTGATCAGCCATTCTCTACCTATTTTTTAAGTTATTTCACCTGTATGCACTGGCCCATAATACATGCTAAATCAATTGTTACTGTAATGATTATGGTTGCATACCTGCATCATATCTGCCCCATCGCAGCAATGTCAAAATAGAATCAAATCCATAGAAAGTAATCAGTAAACTCTTCTTGCAAGTTGATTAGCTTAGCAATCCAACTTCTCATGTGTTCTATCAAATATACTCCAAGTGACACTTTGTGTGTGTTTTCAATCATTCATTCATCTAAGAATAACCTCTCTTAGTTTGCTTTTAAGCCAGCTAGTAACTATTCTCAGCTTAGAACTATTCAAATAATCAGTCTTCACCCTGTTGCTAGGAAACTCTGTCTTTGGTACAGAAGTTAAGAATCAATTTCCCCATGCCTTAAAGAACATATAGTTAAGTAAATGACTTCCTCAGAAATACTGATTCATTCTAATAGCATTCAGATAATATGGAAAGTAAGAGATTTTTATGCGGAAGCTGCATCTTTACAGTGAAGTAGACGCGCACTTAAGAAAAACATACTTACGCATATAATCTACATCTTGTTCAGAGAGAAAATAGCCTTTAATGTAGTAATAGGACCATTTATGTAATGAAACTCTCATGAGCTCTTGCATAAATAATGATTCCTGAACTGTATGAGTTTTTATGTGAAATCTGCCTTTGTGAACTTTCATAAGAATTTGGTTTTGTGATTACATCAAAGGCTGAATTTATATCAGCAAATGTAGCTTTGTGAAGACATGAAGAAATTTTCTAATAGAAACATCATAATTAGAAGCACATTTTCTCATAAGATTTGTTTTGAAAATGCTTGTGCCTCTTCATGGCCTAAACGTCTTGCAAAGGATTCTCTTGGTCAGCAACCGGCTTCACAAGCATTCTCGGACATCAGCAAGCCCTGCTCCAGGGAGGGATGCCAGCCAGCCTGTGAAATGTTTCTGTAAGAACTTTTGGCTGCCTCAACTGCCTAAAGCAAATGTTTGTTTGCTGCAGTACGTGAATCAAATGCTTTTGTGTGAAAACACTCGCTAGAGAAACAAATGTTTGTTTTGGTAATCGACATTTGGACTGTTGGAACATTACCACTTAAGATATTGGTTTGAGAAATATACATTTAATTTGGAAAGCACCAGTTAGGATCCAGCATGTGACACAAATCTAGGCTGTAAGGAAATGAGGTTGAAATTGGACCCAAATTTTTCACTTTCCCTTGTCAAATCTGACTAGGAAAATGGTGCCTTGTTTTACATGTTGCTGTATAATGTTACTGAGTAACAGCATAAAAGAAAAAAGTGATCTACTTCCTTCTAGAAGTGTATGACTTATAAATTATCAAAGACAGCAGCAAGAATGTATTTATCTAGTATTAATATTTAAATGCCATTTTCCTGTTGAATGTACCACATGCTCCATATTAATCTTTTAGATTAGACTTAGTACAAATTGATGTGTTCTAAATGGAAGATTTCTCCTTACGGTTCGCTTCTGATTATCCATGCTAACTGGCAGGAAGGAGGAAAGGTACAGATACTCCAAAACAGCAGGTGATATAGAAATAAGCTTTGGCTTCAGAAAGCGTTAAATTTTTTAGCAGCAGAAAGAAACTAATTACATTTTAAGGGAGAGAGGTGTTCAGAGGGAGCTTGGATGGCAAGAGGGTCATTTATATATTAAATATTGTATTTGGTCATAGATAATCCATAAATAGAAAATCAAACTCTAGTATACTATGGCCAAGGCTGCACACTACAGCAAAAGTTTTTAAAATTAAAACACTTTATTTCCTGTACATCTTAAAGCATATTTTTAGCCCTGGTGAAAGCCAGAAGTATATGTAGATGCATTTGATTTTTCACCATTACGTTTGAGTTTTCCTTTTTCATGAAAATAAACTGCAGGATTCAGGTTCATCAGAAAATTTATGAGCCGATACCCATAATCAAATCACTATGTACTTAACAATAAAATAAAATTATAGCCCAAATTCTTTGCTGCTGGCCTTAGTCCTATTTGATCATTAGCTGAAAAAAATCATATTTTGAAGTGGAAAAAGAAAAGAGCATCCATTCAGAATAGCCCAAGAGAAGAAATACTCATTTGAACATTGAGAAACATGACTTTGTATCCTGAATCCACCCATTGCTGTTTCCATTTGTAAATTTCATTCTACTGTTGAGAAAGATAAATGATATAATTCATGTGAATTTGAAGTACTTTGAGCTCCTCAGAACTTAATAATTCAAAGTATTGCAGTAAATTCCCATTTATTCTGAATCCAAACTACCAGAAAGCTGAAATAATGAGAATTTTTTGTGCAATTTATAAAATGGTAATGTCCCTGGAGCATTAAAAGATTCTAAATTCTTTTGAATCACAGAAAGACTAAATTTTGTTCAGCGTAATTTTGTGGTAAGAATGTTTGATAGAGTCCTAATTCTTTGAAGGTAGGAATTAATCCATATGTAGCCTATGCTAATTATTCCTTTTAATTCCAATATAAAAATAGTACATTTGCATTTCCAGGAAACTGGCTTTGTGTTTCTAGCCTAATATACTCTGAAATGTATACCAGATCATAAACTTTATAAAGTTTGATAACGGATCACGAGTCCTACTTTATTAGCTATAAATGATTCATGTGGTTTCAAGTAAGAGAAACCCACTCAAGCCGGCTAAAGGAAAAGATATTATTTATTACTATGATACTGGGCTCTTTCATAGAACCCAAGCCAGTACTCAGCCATAAACTGGAACCAAGCTGGAGGTCTGTGGGAAACCCTAGGAATTTATGTTTTTGCTCTGCCTCTCATCTCGACTTCTCTTTGTCTATCTGCTTCATTCACTTCTCGGTCTGCAAACCAATTTCTGCTCTTATTTCCTCCACTAGGTGGAAAGTTGGGCCCTGTGTGGTAACTGACATCATGTATTATGGAATCAGGCACTGGAGAGACACCAACACTCTTTTAGCCCCACCTGAACTGTAAGAGAACAAGACAGGCCTTGCTGGAGTCAGGTATCCATTCAGTCTCCCCATTTCCTCCTGGCCCCCAGTACACTAGAGAGGAGGGGGGAGGAGGGGAAGAATTGTAGCTTAGGTAAATAAACAACTGCTGTGGATAGACGGAGGGTCAGTTGTCAGAGAGGCAGGCTCAGTGTGAGCTGGAAGATCTATACTGTCAGTTCTCAAATGCTTTGGTCTCAGAATCCCTTTAGAGTCGTAAAAATTATTCCAAGACCCCAACAGTGTTTATGTGCACTGTAGCTATAAATATTTACTATTAGAAATTAAAACTGAGAAATATAAAAATATTTAATTTCTAATTCATTTAAAAAACCCATTATATGTTAACATCATTAAAATTTTTATGAAAAATAACTATATTTAAAAAAATAAAAAATTAGTGAGGAAAGTAGCATTATTTTACATTTTTACAAGTCTCTTTAATGTCTGGCTTGATAAGAAACAGCCTGATTCTCATACCTGCTTTTGCATTTAATCTATGTTATTTCGGCTAAAGTGTATGTAGAAAACTGGCCTCATAGATATGTACGTAGTTAAAAAAAAAAAAAAGGAGTATTTTAGCCTTTTAGTATAATCGTAGATCTTCTTTGATACTATGCTAAAATCTGACAAGAGACAGATGCAATCTAGAATCTGAAATTATATCAATGGAAATTTTGTACTCTATTACAATAGTATCCATTGGTTTATCTTGCAATTTTACCTGTGCAGGATTTTGTAACATCATGCATGGGTCATTTGGAAAATATTGGCTGACAGAGTTATGTAGATATTCCAAATGTTGATGAATTTCATTATACAATATACAAAAATCACAGCTTCTAATATCACTACCAATCTCTTCAGAAAAGTTTTTAAGTATTGGGAAACTGTCACATTCATGGTAACAGATACTAGTTTTCCAAAATTCTAATTTTCACTTGAAAGCTTAAATTTCAGCATTGGAAAAAAATACTGTCAATTGCATGTCTTGTAGAAACAGACTGACTTCATCCGTTTTTGAGAAAATGTCTGCCAAATAACCAAGTCTAAATAACCATAATTTGCCTGTCACTTGTTCTTTTAAGTAAAAATGTTCCATGAAAAAAGTCTAGTTGAGCTCACAACCCAAGCAACCACGTAAGTGCTTTTCCTCGAGACAACTGTCATACTTTGGTACAGAGAAGTGCTTTATTCATATTCCTAATTATGAAATATAGGAATATTTATAATTCCTATTTCATCAGACAGAACACTAAAAACACATGTAACCAAGCATCAGTGTTTAGTAAAATTAATAATTTTTAACTGATCCATCAAGGACATTTAACAAAACTGTCTTTTTTCTCCCACATGGTGGTGAAGAAAACATGACTACTAAGTATAGTCTGCTATTCCCTCTAAGGTGCCAACAGTTTTACCCATTAGTGCTCTTTTCTTTTTTTTTTACCATCAGTGTAAATGTCAACAAAGTCAACAAGGCAAATTATCTTTTTAGTGTTATTATGAAAATTGTTTCGTTTTCTCATATTGCTGAAGGGGTCTCAGAGATACCCCTATTACCACTACTGCCAAGGATTTGCGGACCTTGGCACATACTCAGAAAATCAGTTATATACCAACCTGCTAAACACACATTCATATTGGCTGAAATCATTCAGTAATGGAATCTTATTCTTTTGGTATAACATCTTCTTGGCAACAAGAAAATGTACATCCATATTAAATGGGAAAACACCAAATTTAAAAAATTATAAACAAGTTATGATTTTTAAGTAATTAGTTCTTGGGAGCATTTTTAAATGCAGACTGGTAAAGTTGGTAAACAACCTCAGAAATTATGGAGTTCAGTATAACCTCCAGTGGAAGAATACTTACAACAATAAATGCTCTGGTTTCTGTTTGATGGATTACTTTGCAGGAACTGAGAAGGCCATGGCTGGAGCCATGTGGTATGGAAATTTCCCAAATCACATAAAATTAAAAATGCAAGGAAACCCTTAATTGTTAAGCTACCACAAATAGATTTGTGAGTTAAAATAATAAAAAAATAAAAATAATCATATAAAACTAAATTTTCAAAGGAAGCAGTGGTGATCTCAAATCAGACAGTATTGATTTGAGATCACCACTGTGAATTTACTAAGACTCAGAGATACAGGGCTAAGGAGAGGGTAGGTTAATCCAGACTCAACAATTTACTCGCTGTGTAACCTTGAGCAAGTGAACCTCTCAGGCCTGTTTTGTAAAATGAAAGCAACAGTCCATACCTCACAGTCTTCTTGTATTACATGAGCTAATTACAAGATATTACAAGTGCTGAACAGTACCTGGCACATAGTAGATACTCAAAAATGTTATTTCTGTTTTAAAAGTTAGGCAGTAATATAAAAGAGAAATTCAACTGCTAATCTAACAAGTCGGTCTTTATTACAGTATAAAAGAACCATTAAAACGACAAGAGTTACTAAGAGTTAGTAAGCCAACAAAGGTGACAAAATGTAATAATAATAAAAATAAGCCAACAAAGGTGATAAAATGTAATAATAATAATAATACTCTGTTAATCTAAAAGAAGGCCAAAAAAAAAAAAAAAAAAGAAGAGAGGAACAATGAACTGATGTATGGCTTAAACAGAAAACAATAGCAGGGACTTCCTGATGGTCCAGTGGTTAAGAACCCACCTCCCAATGCAGGGGACATGGGTTTGATCCCTGGTCGGGGAACTAAGATCTCACATGCCGCAGGACAACTGTGCCTGCATGCTGCAACTACTGAGCCTGCATGCCGCAACAACTGAGCCCGTGCACCACAACTCCTGCACGCCACACTGAAAGATCCTGCGTGCTGCAACGAAGATCCCACATGCTGCAATGAAAACCCAACGCAGCCAAGTAAATATTTAAAAAAAGAAAACAATAGCAAAATGAAAAATTTACACTTTATCATATAAATAATCATCTTAAATGTAAATGATCTAAATAAACATCCTAATTAAAAAGCAGAGATTGTCAGATTGGATTAAAAAGCAAGCGCTTAACTGTCTAATCCTATAAGAAACTCACTTAAAACATAAAGAACAAATGGGGTTAAATGTAAAATGATGTAAAAGGCTGAAATGAGAGGTACCAAGCTAACATTAATCAAAAGGAAGTAAGAGTGGCTATGTTAATATCAGATGAAGTAATTACAGAGCAAAGATAGTAATAAGAAGAAGAAAGGTCATTTCTCAAAGATAAAGGGATCAGTTAGTTCATCAGGAGGACATGAAAATCCTAAACTTTTATGAAACCGATAACAGATTTTTAAAATACATGAGTAAAAACTCATAAAACTGCAAGGAGAAATAAATACATCCACAATTATAGTTAGGGATTTCAATATCCCTCTCTCAATAACTGACTAAACAGGTAGACAAAAGGTGGATAACAGGTACATAGAAGAGTTAAACAACACAACAGGACTTAATTGACATTTATAGAACACTCCACCCAATGACGGTAGAATATGCATTCTTTTTAAGTGTATGTACATGGAACACTCATCCAGAGACACCACATTCTGGGCCATAAAACAAAACTCAACATGTTTAAAAGAATTCAGGCTATACAAAGCATGTTCTCTGACACAGTGCTATTAAACTAGAAATCAATACCAGAAAGATCTGCAGAAAATCTTAAAATGTTTAGAAACTAAATAATACTCTTCTAAATAACCTATGATCAAAAAAGAAATAAAAAAGGAAAATTAAAAGTATTTTGAACTGAATGAAATGAAAACACAGCATTATCAACATTTGTAAGATGCTGGTAAAGCTGTACTTAGAGGGGAATTCATGCAGTAAGTGCCTGTAGTTAAAAAAAAAAAAAAAAAAGCAGTCTCAAATTAGTGACCTTAGCTTCCACCTTAAGAAAGTAGAAAATGAAGAGCAAATATAATCCAAAGGAGAAGAAGAAAAATAATACAGAATTAAGTGGAAATTGATGACCTTGAAAACAAAGAAGCAATTAAAAAAATCAATAAAGGCTGATTTTAAAATTTTTTATAAATTTATTTATTTTTGGCTGCATTGGGTCTTTGTTGCTGTGTGCAGGCTTCCTCTGGTTGCTGCATGTGGGGCTACTCTTCATTGCGGTGCGCGGGCTTCTTACTGCAGTGGCTTCTCTTGTTGTGGAGCATGGGCTCTAGGCGCACAGGCTTCAGTAGTTGTGGCACACAGGCTCTAGAGTGCAGGCTCAGTAGCTGTGGCACATGGGCTTAGTTGCTCCACAGCATGTGGGATCTTCCTGGACCAGGGCTTAAACCCGTGTCCCCTGCACCGGCAGGCGGATTCCTAACCACTGTGCCACCAGGGAAGCCTGGAGCTGATTTTTTTAGATCAATAAAATTAATAGGGCTTCCCTGGTGGTGCAGTGGTTGAGAATCTGCCTGCTAATGCAGGGGACACGGGTTCGAGCCCTGGTCTGGGAGGATCCCACATGCCGTGGAGCAACTAGGCCCGTGAGCCACAACTACTGAGCCTGTGCGTCTGGAGCCTGTGCTCCACAACAAGAGGAGCCATTATAGTGAGAGGCCCACGCACCGCGATGAAGAGTGGTCCCCGCTTGCCAAAACTAGAGAAAGTCGTCGCACAGAAATGAAGACCCAACACAGGAAAAATAAATTAATTAATTAATAAACTCCTACCCCCAACATCTTCTTAAAAAAAAAATTAATAAATCTCTAGCCATACTGATCAGAAAAAATAAAAAAATTAATAAATCTCTAGCCAAACCGATCAGAAAAAATAAGAAATTATCAGTGTTATGGCAATAAATTTGACCACTTAGATGAAATGCACAAATTCTTTGAAAAACACATACATATGTTAGTATATACACATACATTTTCTTATTCTGTCAGCAGAGAGAGCTAGAAGCAAGGATACGTCAGTAACAATGAGCACAGTGAGCAATCAGATCTTGGTTTCTAAAACCATTCCCCAGTAAAAGGAACCAGGGCTCCTTGGAGAAATCGGTGATTCTAGGATTGGGGCTGGAAATACACAGATGAGCCTGGAGAATTCTGTAGTACCAGAAAACGAGGAAGTACTCAAACAAAAATGCAATGTATGAGGTATGTCAAAGGAATACTGGGCCAAGTGAAAGAGCTCACCTAGATGAGGTAGTGTTTATCACATCTCACCACACTTTTCTTCCTTCTTTCCATACTGTGCTCTTTGGAAGGAGGTCACTATGTGTAGCCCCAGTTCATGGAGTGGGGAGTTATGCCCCACTTCCTTGAGAAAGGGGTATCTATGTAAATTATAAATGTATAAATATAACATATATAAAGGTATATTGGAATTCTTCTCCCTTGTTATTTACTCATTCTTTTATTTTTGTCAGTATGAATTCATGAATAGTTATTTTATACTGTGTGTTATAATCCAAGACTACTTTATTTGGTTGCTCAAATGGTTCCAGCTTGACTACTGGGAGCACTTTCTTACTTTCTGGTGCGTTAAAATGTTCCAGACTTATCTTGTGCTGTCCCTGTGCCAGCAACAGACTCACTCATTTCTCCAAGGAACTCTGGTTCCTTTTAGTGGAGACTAGTATTTAGAAGCAAGATCTGAGCACATTCATTGCTACTGGTATGTCTTTATATCTAGGCCTTCTCAGTGGACAGAGCTAAGATATAGATATGTAATAAAAATGAGTTCACAGTGATACTTCCAATTCCAATCTAACATGAAGGGGTATATTCTACTCTTTCCCTTTCCATACTTATAACTCCCTTCCCCAATAGTGGGAAACCTGGCTCCCATTACCTTCAATATATTTAGTCATTTGCTCAAGCCTAAAATGCCCAAAAGATTGTGTCAATGGAATATAACAATGCAGAACTCGATGAGTTCCATCTCTGCTACACAGGCGGTAGAGGAAGGAAGTTAAGCATAGCTCTGGAGTTAGACCTTGAATCTATCATTTCCAAAGTGTTTAACTTTGGACAAGCTTTGTCACTTATTCAAGCCTCAATTCCTCCATCTATAAAATGATATTATCTACCTTACTGGGTTGTTGTGAGGATTAAATGGGCCACTGGATGGTGGCTATAGTAGGTATTCGGTAAATGGGGGCTAAATGCTGTTTTTGGTACATTTAGGGAACCTTCTTTAATATACTGTGTAGAGTGAAAAAAGCAAGGAACAGAATGGGATAATCTTTAGGCCTCACTTGTGCCTAGACATTTTCTAGACTATTACCAAAGGAACTGTTAACACGGGGAGAAAAATGAAACTCACTTTTCATGGCACAAACTTCCTGTGATGTTTAAAATTTTTGCCATGTATCTGTGTTCCTTTTATATTTAGAAAGACAAACTTCATCTTAAAAGTTTATTTGGTTAATTAAAAGTTTGATTTAATATCTCAAATAAAAAGTTTGAAGACAATGTCTGTGAACCTGGTTTTCCTGAGATGCAGTGCTGAGCACCCTCTGTGTCCTGGCCAGCCTGGGAAGTTGGCCCTGTGGGCAGCATCATGGCCATAGTTAGGACCCATATCCTACTGTTTTATGGCATTAGAAAGAAATACTGATCTACTAGTAATGTTCCCTTCATGATGTTCTCTCTCTCTTTGATTTACTTATTCGTTCACTCAACAGATGTTTACTGAGCACCTAACTTGTTCCAAGTACTACTGGATACACTGGGGATACAGCAGTCAACAAAACCAGTAAATATCCTTGTCCTCATGGAGCTTACATTCTAGTATGGGAATGTTTCACATATCTATTGTTGCTTAATACACTACCCCAAAACATAGTGTCTTCAAGCAAACTTTTTATTTCCTCACAATTCTATGATTTAGGAATTTAGGGCCTGGCTTGACAGTTCTGTTCATATCGTGTCGGATGATGGGTCAATCACTTGACTCCGTTCAGCTGATGGCTATGATGGGCTAGAAAGTTCAAGAAGCCTTTGCTCAGTCTAGAGTAAGACTTTACCCATGTCTGGAGCCTTGGGGTACTCATCCATATGTGGCTTCTCTCCACTAGCTTGGCCTTCCTTAAAGCTTGGTGGTCTCAGGGTAGTTGGTTTTCTTATGTGGCCACTGGCCTCCAATGGAAGCATTCCAAACATAGAAGACGGAAGCCCAGAATCAAGTGGAGGGGAAACAGACTCCATCTCTTGAAGGTGGGGGGGAGCAGCAATGTCACATCAGAAAAGAGTATGTGGGATGGAAGTTAATGTGGTTACATTTGGAAGCCATCTATCTCAGAGGGATTGATAACTAGTAAGACAAATAAGTAAAAATGAATTCTAAGGAGAAAACTTAAGCAAGGAAGGGTGTAGAAAGTATGAGCTTGGGAATAGAGTAACAATTATAAGTAGGGTGGCTAGGGAAGGACTCATTAAGAAAGTCACATTTAAATTAAGACTTGAAGGAAGGGAGGATAAGTCGGGCAAGAACATTCCAGGCAAAAGAAACAGCAAGTGCAAAAGGCTCTGAGGCAGGAACATGCTTGGAATGTTCAAGACAGCAAAAAGGCCAGTATGTCTAAAGCAAAGAGAGTGAGGCGTCTCAAGAAGAGCAGGAGATAAAGTAAGAGAGGTAAGGGGTCAAGATATCATGTAGAGTCTTACAGGTCATTTGGCTTTTACTCTGAATTGAATGGGGAGCCTTTGGATGTTTTTTTTTTTTTAAATAAACTTATTTATTTATTTATATTTATTTTTGGCTGCGCTGGGTCTTTGTTGCTGCAGGAGGGCTTTCTCTAGTTGCGACAAGCAAGGGCTACTCTTCATTGCGGTGCATGGGCTTCTCCTTGCGGTGGCTTCTCTTGCTACAGAGCAGGGGTTCTAGGCACGCGGGCTTCAGTAGTTGTGGCACATGGGATCTTCCCGGACCAGGGCTCAAACCCACGTCCCCTGCATTGGCAGGCGGATTCTTAACCACTGTGCCACCAGGGAAAGTCCATGGATGGTTTTTGAATATGGAAGAGATATAACTGAATTGTGTTTTCACAGGATGCCCGCCTGCTATACTGAGTATAGACAACAGGAAGCTAAAGAGAAGTGGGGAGAACAGTTAGAAGACTATTGCAACAACTCAGGCAACAGATGATGGTGGTTTGAACTAGGGTCGAAGCAACAGGGATGGCGATAACTGGTTGGATTCTGGATATATTTTTAACATATACTCAATAAGATTTGTTGATGGACTGGACATAGAGTAGGGAGGAAAGAGAGAAGCTGAAGATGATTTCATGATTTTTGACCTGGGCAACTGGAAAGATGAAGTTGATATTCACCAGATGGAGAAAACTGGGAACATCAGGTTGGGAGAGAACAGCAGAAGGTCATGTTAAGTTTGGAATGACTATTACATATCCAAGGATAGCTATTTAATAGAAAGTGGAACATACAGTTGCATGTGTGTGTGTGTACATGTATACACGCACATACTTTAAAATGCTTAGAAAATTTTTTTGAAATATATATTAAAAACTGTTAATAGCTACATCTGGGTAATGAGAATCTTCAAAAGTGGCACTGAGATGTGAGAGGAGGGAGTAATACATATCTTTTGTTTGTTTTTAAAATTTAATACCCTTCTATACCATGTATTTATATATATATACACACACACACATAAAACTATGTTCTATATTATTTTTATGATTTAAAAATTACACAAAATTTGTGTGGTTGGTGAAATGAATCAAGTCACCACAAGTAAGTATCATCAGGAAAGCCCATGTTGGGCCAGGTTATCAACAATGTCCTTTCAAGCTCTGATATTGATTTCTACGACTGGGAATTAACTGCTAATTCTTACCCTCACTTCCTCTTTAAGTTTCTGTGAAATTTGGAGTGTGTAAACAGTCTCTCTAATTCACTTGCCTCATCTTGAAAACAGTACCAAGAGCCCTCAGTGCTTACCTACCTCACAGGAAATTTGAGGTTGGATTAGATAAGGTGTTCAAATACTCTGAATTACCACAAAGACAGGTGCTCATGCAGGCAGGATATTATGAGTCCTGGAATATTAAGAGACATAGTAAAAAGAAGCTGTTTCTGCCTTTTGATCACATAGGCATTTTGATACTCTTGAACTATTACTCTTCACTTAGTCTGCTGTAGAATGAGGATTTCTTCCTAAACAGTATTCATTTTAGCATTTTTGTTCATGACTTCTGTCAAACAAGATTTCCTCAGCCTTTGATTTTTATCAAGATTTACTTGAGTTTATTCTTCAAAGTATTTAATTCAGTTCACTCTATCAGTGGGTGGATTAGTTGAGTAACTGAAATACCAGTATTGAATGCCGTAATAATTTGTTATAATATTTCTCTTCACAGGAGATACGCTTACCGGAGTCATGTACTAATGAACAATGAAGTGGCTATGTAAATAGCAGACGTCTTTAAAAGAAAGGTACCTGTAAATGCTGAATGGAAAATAATAAACAGCGACAGCTCTACAAAACGTTCATTCAATGCCTCTTAAGAATTGTTCTAAAGCCATTATTATGTGTCAGGTACTGTATTAGGTGCTAAGAATACAAGAAGAAAACACATGTCTTTTCCCTTATGAAGCTTATATTCTGCCAGAGAAATGCCATGTTGCATTTTAAATTTTGTGCAGCTGTTTGAATATAGTATTTGAGATACTATGTGAAGAGGAATTTGAAGACTGCTGGCAGTATCTGTTTCTGGAGATTATGTAGTTGATTATTAATATTTTGAAAAAAATCACCTTTACTCCCATAAAGGTGAGAAGAAAACTAGAAAGTCACTGCCAGTCAGAATCACAAAGGGGAGTCAGAGGAAAGCTGCAAGTTTCAAGAAAAATGAGCCATCAAAATATGTAAGAGGACCTTTCTTAGAACTGGAACTTACAAGAAATCAGTCTGAATATTCTAGACACAAACAATCTAAAAAGTAAAAAACAAAAAAAATCATGTCAACTAGAAGCTGGCACACATGGATATTATGGGTTAGGGGAGCACTTCTGCCTTGGGAAGGAAGTTGGAGTAGATTGCCTTTGAGGTTCCTTTCCAGCCTAAAGAACTTAAAATAAGTACAGCGATTGTGAAGTTATATATTCTCTAGAGAAAGATTTCTCAAAAACCAAAGACACCCAAGATGCTAGCACTCTGTTTATATTTTATAATTATTTAATGATGATCTCAAACCAGAGATGAGTAAAGAAAACAAACAGGCCTTGTTAATTACTGAAGAGAGAATAAAAGTGTAGGTTTTACCAGATATTCTCTTGCCTCATAATGAATATTACCATTCACTGGCCAAACGCCTGTCAGATTTAATAGGTAAACCACTGGTCAATGGTCAGTCCAGGCTCCCTCACCATCACCATCCCCAACTCCCCAGAAATCTTGCTAAAGTCTTTCCCATTGCTTTTGCCTCCATGTTCTAATTAATTTTGCCACCGACATATCTGATTTAAGTGTCAACTTCAGATGACTCTTGTTTTGTCTTATGATAATTTAACTTGCCATTTCTTGCTTCTAGAAGTTATCATAAATATGACCTCCACAGTAAAAATAAAAACTCACATTTTTGAGTGGCAGCCTCTCCAAGTTGACTTAGGCACTGAGTCCTAAGCTAATAAGCATTTGATTCCATCAGTTCCTCCACCTCTGATTCCAACACTGCTTTTGGAGCAAAAATAAACAAATGGGACCTAATCAAACTTACAAGCTTTTGTACAGCAGAGGAAACATAACATAAACAAAACGAAAAGACAACCTACGGACTGGAAGAAAATATTTGCAAATGATGCGACCAACAAAGGCTTAATTTCCAAAATATACAAACAGCTTATACAACTCAACAATAACAAAAGACAAACAACCCAATCAAAAAATGGGCAGAAGACATAAACAGACATTTCTCCAAAGAAGACATACAGGTGGCCAACAGGCACATGAAAAGATGCTTCAAATTGCTGTTAGAGAAATGCAAATCAAAACAACAATGAGGTATCACCTCACATTCATCAGAATGGCCATTATTAAAAAGTGTACAAATAACAAATGCTGGAGAGGGTGTGGAGAAAAGGGAACCCTCCTACACTGTTGGTGGAAATGTAAATTGGTGCAGCCACTATGGAAAACAGTATGGCAGGTCCCCAAAAACCTAAAAATAGAGTTGCCATGTGACCCAGCAATCCCACTCCTGGGCAAATATCCAAACAAAACTATAACTCAATAAGATACATGCACCCCTACGTTCATAGAAGCACTATTCACAACAGCCAAGACATGGAAACAACCTAAATGTCCATCAATGGATGAATGGATAAAGAAGAGGTGGTATATATATACAATGGAATACTACTCAGCCATAAAAAATAATGAAATACTGCCATTTGCAGCAACATGGATGGACCCAGAGGTGATCATACTAAGTGAAATAAGTCAGAAAGAGAAAGACAAATGCCATATGATATCACTTATATGTGGAATCTAAAACATGACACAAATGAAACTATCTACGCAACAGGAACAGACTCACAGACACAGAGAACAGACTTGTGGTTGCCATGGGGGAGAGAGGGTGGAGGAGGGATGAATTGGGAGTTTGGGATTAGCAGATACAAACTATTATATATAGAATAGATAAACAACAAGGTCTTACAGTAGAGCACAGGGAACTATATTCAATATCCCAGGATAAACCATAATGGAAAAGAATATAACAACGAATTTATATGTTTATAAATGAATCACTTTGCTATATAGCAGAAATTAATACAACATTGTAAATCAACTATACTTCAATTAAAAAAAATGCTTTTGGTAAAGACTTGCCTCACTTTCAAACTGTAGTGAGACTTCAAAGGACGAGCTCTTGGGCTGGTTTTCAAGGAGGAGTCCAGGTGAACCTAACAAGAGAAGCCATGGTACCTGACCAGTGGCTCCTCACCTTGCAGCCACCCCAAGCTGTGTTGTTTCCTAAACAGTGTATCAGGTATTGTTTGCGCTCAGCACCACCTCAGTGGCTGCCATACTAATAGCCTTAGTAGCTAACATTTATTGGACACTTACTATTTTCCTGGAACTTTACAGATAGCTTTACAATTTCTCATTGAATGCTTGCAACGACACTCTGAGGAAGGTTCTATTATTACCATTTTACACGGTCTGAGGCTTGGCAGAGTTAGGTATTGACCTAAAGCGGGTCGGTGAAGGCAGCACCTTTGGGACTGGAACCCAGGGTGGTGCACTTTTAGCATTGCAATGGAAGGAGACTGTAAAACGTGACTAACCACAGGAGGGAGCTGGGCCATCACACCTTTGCTTTTCTCCCCTCCATGCCTGACTGCCCTGCCTAGGGGATCTCACTCTCACCTATTCTTAACATATAAACTTTTATTTTGTGCTTGTTTTATTTTACATTGGGGAAATATTTTATAATTCAGTGAAAGTTTCTACTTAATGCATCTAGATATTGAGAAGTTCCCCAAAAGGTTCCTCTCTACAAATCCATGTAAAGTTTTGCTTAAAGGACAAGTTAAGTGAGTGATTTACGAGAAACAGAATTGATGAGGGAAACTGTTCTTGACTTCAAGGGGACAAATATGGAGACTTTGCAACCATGGAGGCAGACAGAGCACAGTGAACATCTTTGCATTCCTCTGTCTGCTAACTGGAATGGGCATTGGTACAACAGGGAATGTGGCTACCAGCCCCGACAGAGAAGGACCTGTGTGGTTTAAGGAGCTATGTTCTCTCCTTGATTCATGGCCCCAGGAATCAGTTGACGGCTACTGAGTGGGGAAGGAAGCCTTTGGAAGACTTCAAGCACTGAAAATTTTGGTGCCCTCTTCCCTCCACCCTATATAATTAAAAAACAATACTATACCAACCCATAAAATATAAATATTATACTTGTGATGGAATTAATATAGTTTCTTTTTTTCTTATTAAAAAGTCTGGTCTCTTTCTTCTGTGTATGTGTGTGTGTGTGTGTGTGTGTGTGTGTGTGTGTGTGTGTTTTGTTGGATTGAGCATTGCTTATTTTTGCCTACTGAGTAATCCAGTACTGAGCAGTCAAAATGTAAGGTTCTAAAAGGCCAATTAACTGCAAAAAGAAAGAAGAGTTAATCTATAGCTCATCAGCTTCTAAACTGAATGTCCAGCAATACTTCACCAAGACTCAAGCAATGCACTAGATCAGCAGTTTTCAAACTGTTCTGGGAAACCCCAAGGTCCTACAGAGAAGATTCTGGGACTGCTAGGAGGTGAAATGGGTGACGAGGTAGGATAGGAAGCCAAGGGCTCCTCACTCCCTTCCCACTCCAGACTAGTTCCACTTTGACCTGTTTTACGTATTAAAAGGCCTACATAAAATTTTATTTGGAAACAGGGCTCTGCTGCTGAAACAAAAGTAAACCATTGTACTGTTGTCATTTCAATGCTGGTTACTGATCAGAAAAATACTTGTTTTTTTTCTGACACTGGAACTAAACCGCATGAATCAATCCAACTAATCGATACACTCTGTGAGGACAGACTAGCCTTCATCCTCGTCTTCACACGCCCAGGCAATGAGCAGAGGTCTACCTATGACGGCGATTAGCAAAGTGTTGGCTGAATACATGTTGTTTTCGTCCCCAAAATAATATATAAACAGAACAAGTTATCAACTGCTTCCCAGGAAGTTCACGGCAGAAAATTAAACAGACTATTTACACTGGAGTTGATAAGACTTGTGGTACATTTAGTCCTATACTTTTTGAGTTCTCCAGTCTCAGTTTTTTATTTTAGCAATTGATTTGGGTTGAAATCCATCTCAAGTGTAATCATATCTCCAAATTTTTACTGAATTTAATTTCTTGGGATGTTTGCTACATGACATAGTAAAGGTGTTGAAGTACACCGGGCATGTTATTCTAATTTCCCTGAGAAACCCTGAGTGATTGATTTTGGGATGATAACAGCTCCGCTCTCATAACTGACTATTTAAAAAACACTTTTGGTATTACAAATGATAAAAACAAGCAAACAAAACCCCACCCAAACCAAACCAAATACACAGTTGAATTTCCCCCAGCAGGGAGGAGGAATCATGGAATCCACTCAAACCCCTTGGTGTGGACGCATGCCAATGAGGTTTGCTCTGGGCCCCTGAATGTTTCCTCCCTTCAATCTGTTCACCCCTCTGTGTCACTCTTCACAGCCCTTCAGGCCTCTCCTTCCTTCTTGCCTACTGAAAAGAGAACTTGATAAACCCAGTCATGCTAAGATGCTGCAGGTGGAAGCAATTTAATGTGTCACCCTACCCTTGCAAAAAGGCTGGCAGGTAAGAAAAATCAACTCAATGGTGTCACATTAGTGACCTGGACACCTGTGAGAGGTTTCTCTCTTCTTCAAAAAATTTTTTATAAAGCCAGGGGAGACTTGATCTTCTCAGTACCTTTATATTGACAAAGCATGACAGATAAAATGGCCCCTGCCCTCCATGAACTTAACATGTAGTGGTGACATTTATAGGTTGTTTTTCTTCTACAGACAATTTAATGATGTGCATGAACCCCAATACTAACTGTAGTTACTTCTTCCCTTGCTACTCTAACAGAGAATAAGCCAGATGTGATCTGGATATACTACGCCCATATGGCAGATTTCTTCAGCTACCAAACAAAAGGTAAATTCTTCAGCCTGACATTCAAGGCCTTCCATGACCTGAGTTCACCTGCCTAGTCAACCTTATTTCTCACTAATTCCCAACCATACACAATTAAACCATTTCAAGCCCTTGGCATACCCTATATTTTTATGCTTTTTAAAAATATATACTGCCATGGAAACCAATAGCCCAAAACCTACTGGTTAAAATAATAAACATTTGAGAGACTTTCAAGATGGCGGAAGAGTAACACACGGAGATCACCTTCCTCCCCACAAATACATCAGAAATACATCTACACGTGGAACAACTCCTACAGAACACCTACTGAAGGCTGTCAGAAGACCTCAGACTTCCCAAAAGGCAAGAAACTTCCCCACGTACCTGGGTAGGGCAAAAGAAAACAGAATAAACAGAGACAAAAGAATAGGGACGGGACCTGCACCAGTGGGAGGGAGCTGTGAAGGAGGAAAGGTTTCCACACACTAGGAAGCCCCTTCACTGGCGGAGACGGGGAGAGGGGGTGGTGGTGGGAGTGGGGGTAAGCTTCGGAGCTGCGGAGGAGAGCGCAGCAACAGAGGTGCGGAGGGAACAGCGGAGAGATTGCCGCAAAGAGGATTGGCGCTTACCAGCACTCACCAGCCCGAGAGGGTTGTCTGCTCACCCACCGGGGCAGGCGGGGCTGGGAGCTGAGGCTCGGGCTTCGGTCGGAGCGCAGGGAGAGGACTGGGGTTGGCGGCGTGAACACAGCCTGCAGGGGTTAGTGCGCCACGCCTAGCCGGGAGGGCGTCCGGGAAAAAGTCTGGATCTGCCGAAGAGGCAAGAGACTTTTTCTTCCCCCTTTTTTTCCTGGTGCGCGAGGAGAGGGGATTAAGAGCGCTGCTTAAAGGAGCTCCAGAGACGGGCACGAGCCGTGGCTGTGAGCGCGGACACCAGACACTGGCATGAAACGCTAAGGTGGCTGCTGCTACAGCCACCAGGAAGCCTGTGTGCGAGCACAGGTCACTATCCATACCCCGCTTCCGGGGAGCCTGTGCAGCCCGCCACTGCCAGGGTCCCGGGATCTAGGGACAACTTCCCCAGGAGAACACATGGCGCGCCACAGGCTGTTGCAACATCATGCTGGCCTCTGCTGCTGCAGGCTCGCCCCGCATTCTTCTGTACCCCTCCCTCCCCCTGGCCTGAGTGAGCCAGAGCCCCCGAATCAGCTGCTCCTTTAACCCCGTCCTGTCTGAGCGGGAACAGATGCCCTCAGGCGACCTACACGCAGAGGCGGGGCCAATCCAAAGCCGAACCCCTGGAGCTGTGCAAACAAAGAAGAGAAACAGAAATCTCTCCCAGTGGCCTCAAGAGCAGTAGATTAAATCTCCACAATCAACTTGATGTACCCTGCATCTGTGGAATACATGAATAGACAATGAATCATCCCAAATTGAGGCGATGGACTTTCTTGTGATTTTGTCTGTATAGCTTTGCTTTTACCATTTCTCCTAGGGTTCTGCCTGTTTTTTTGGTATAGTTTTTTAGCGCTTGTTATCACTGGTGGATTTGTTTCTTTGGTTTGGTTGATCTCTTCTTTCTTTTCTTTAAATTACTTTTCAATTTTTTTTTTTTTTTTGTGGTATGTGGTCCTCTCAGTGTTGTGGCCTCTCCCATTGCGGAGCACAGGCTCCGGACGCGCAGGCTCAGCGGCCATGGCTCACGGGCCCAGCCGCTCCGTGGCATGTGGGATCCTCCCGGACCGGGGCACGAACCCGCGTCCCCTGCATCGGCAGGCGGCCTCTCAACCACTGTGCCACCAGGGAAGCCCTTTTTTATTTTATTAATTTTTCCTTCCTTCCTTCCTTGCTTCCTTCCTCCCTCCTTCCTCCCTTTTCTGCTGAGCCGTGTGGCTGACAGGGTCTTGGTGCCCCACTTCGGTGTCAGGCCTGTGCCTCTGAGGTGGGAGAGCTGAGTTCAGGACACTGGTCCACCAGAGACGTCCCGGCTCCACGTAATATCAAACGGCGAAAGCTCTCTCAGAGATCTCCATCTCAACACTAAACCCAGCTCAACTCAACAACCAGCAAGCTACAATGCTGGACACCCTATGCCAAACAATGAGCAGGACAGGAACACAACCCCACCCACTAGCAGAGAGGCTGCCTCAATTCATAATAAGGTCACAGACACCCCCAAAACACCAAGGGACATGGTCCTGCTCACGAGAAAGACAAGATCCAGCCTCATCCACCAGAACACAGGCACCAGTGCCCTACACCAGGAAGCCGACACAACCCACTGAACCCACCTTACCCACTGGGGGCAGACACCAAAAACAACGGGAACTATGAACTTAGAGCCTGTGAAAAGGAGACCCCAAACACAGTAAGTTAAGAAAATGAGAAGACAGAGAAACACACAGCAGATGAAGAAGCAAGGTAATAACCCACCAGACCTAACAAATGAAGAGGAAATGGGCAGTCTACCTGAAAACGAATTCAGAGTAATGATAGTAAATGTAATCCAAAATCTTGGAAATAGAATGGAGAAAATACAAGAAACGTTTAACAAGGACCTAGAAGAACTAAAGAGCAAACAAACAATGATGAACAACACAATAAATGAAATTAAAAATTCTCTAGAAGGAATCAATAGCAGAATAACTGAGGAGAAGAACAGATGAGTGACCTGGAAGATTAAATAGTGGAAATAACTACCACAGAGCAGAATAAAGAAAAAAGAATGAAAAGAATTGAGGACAGTCTCAGAGACCTCTGGGACAACATTAAATGCACCAACATTAGAATTGTAGGGGTCCCAGAAGAGAAAAAGAAAGGGTCTGAGAAAATATTTGAAGAGATTATAGTAGAAAACTTCCCTAACACAGGAAAGGAAACAGTCAATCAAGTCCAGGAAGTGCACAGAGTCCCATACAGGATAAATCCAAGGAGAAACATGCCAAGACACATATTAATCAAACTATCAAAAATTAAATACAAAGGAAAAACATTAAAAGCAGCAAGGGAAAAGCAGCAAATATCATACAAGGGAATCCCCATAAGGTTAACAGCTGATCTCTCAGCAGAAACTCTGCAAGCCAGAAGGGAGTGGCAGGACATACTTAAAGTGATGAAAGGGAAAAACCTACAACCAAGATTACTCTACCCAGAAAGGATCTCAGTCAGATTCGACAGAGAAATCAAAACCTTTACAGACAAGCAAAAGCTAAGAGAATTCAGCACCACCAAACCAGCTTTACAACAAATGCTAAAGGAACTTCTCTAGGCAGGAAACACAAGAGAAGGAAAAGACCTATAATAACAAACCCAAAACAATTAAGAAAATGGTAATAGAAACATACATATCAATAACTACCTTAAATATAAATGGATTAAATGCTCCAACCAAAAGACATAGACTGGCTGAATGGATACAAAAACAAGACCCATATATATGCTGTCCACAGGAGACCCACTTCAGACATAGGGACGCATACAGATTGAAAGTGAGGGGATGGAAAAAGATATTCCATGCAAATGGAAATCAAAAGAAAGCTGGAGTAGTAATTCTCAGAGCAGACAAAATAGACTTTAAAATAAAGACTATTACAAGAGACAAAGAAGGACACTACATAATGATCAAGGGATCAATCCAAGAAGAAGATATAACAATTGTAAATATTTATGCACCCAACATAGGAGCACCTCAATACACAAGGCAAATGCTAACAGTCATAAAAGGGGAAATCAATAGTAACACAATCATAGTAGGGGACTTTAACACCCCACTTTCACCAATGGACAGATCATCCAAAATGAAAATAAATAAGGAAACACAAGCTTTAAATGATACATTAAACAAGATGGACTTAATTGATATTTATAGGACATTACATCCAAAAATAACAGAATACACTTCTCAAGTGCTCATGGAACATTCTCCAGAATAGATCATATCTTGGGTCACAAATAAAGCCTTGGTAAATTTAAGAAAATTGAAATCATATCAAGTATCTTTTCTGACCACAATGCTATGAGACTAGATATTAATTACAGGAAAAAATCTGTAAAACATACAAACATATGGAGGCTAAACAATATGCTACTAAATAACCAAGAGATCACTGAAAAAATCAAAGAGGAAATCAAAAAATGCCTAGAAACAAATGACAATGAAAACACGATGACCCAAAACCTATGGGACTCACCAAAAGCAGTTATCAGAGGGAAGTTTATAGCAATACAATCCTACCTCAAGAAACAAGAAACATCTCAAATAAACAACCTAACCTTACACCTAAAGCAATTAGAGAAAGAAGAACAAAAGAACCCCAAAGTTAGCAGAAGGAAAGAAATCATAAAGATCAAATCAGAAATAAATGAAAAAGAAATGAAGAAAACAATAGCAAAGATCAATAAAACTAAAAGCTGGTTCTTTGAGAAGATAAACAAAATTGATAAACCATTAGCCAGATCATGAGAGATTACTACAAGCAACTATATGCCAATAAAATGGACAACCTGGAAGAAATGAACAAATTCTTAGAAAAGCACAACCTTCCACAACTGAACCAGGAAGAAATAGAAAATATAAACAGACCAATCACAAGCACTGAAATTACAACTGTGATTCAAAATCTTACAACAAACAAAAGCTCAGGACCAGATGGCTTCACAGGCGAATTCTATCAAACATTTAGAGAAGAGCTAACACCTATCCTTCTCAAACTCTTCCAAAATATAGCAGAGGGAGGAACACTCCCAAACTCATTCTACGAGGCCACCATCACCCTGATACCAAAACCAAACAAAGACGTCACAAAGAAAGAAAACTACAGGCCAGTATCACTGATGAACATAGATGCAAAAATCCTCAACAAAATACTAGCAAACAGAATCCAACAGCACCAGGATCAAGTGGGGTTTATCCCAGGAATGCAAGGATTCTTCAATATATGCAAATCAATCACTGTGATACAACATATTAACAAACTGAAGGAGAAAAAACATATGATCATCTCAGTAGATGAAGAAAACGCTTTTCACAAAGTTCAACACCCATTTATGATAAAAACCCTCCAGAAAGTAGGCATAGAGGGAACTTACCACAGCATAATAAAGGCCATATATGACAAACCCACAGCCCACATCGTTCTCAATTGTGAAAAACTGAAACCATTTCCTCTAAGATCAGGAACAAGACAAGGTTGCCAACTCTCACAACTATTATTCAACATAGTTTTGGAAGTTTTAGCAACAGCAATCAGAGAAGAAAAAGAAATAAAAGGAACCCTAATCAGAAAAGAAGAAGTAAAGCTGTCTCTGTCTGCAAATGACATGATACTATACGTAGAGAATCCTAAAGATGCTACCAGAAAACTACTAGAGCTAATCAATGAATTTGGTAAAGTAGCAGGATACAAAATTAATGCACAGAAATCTCTTGCATTCCTATACACTAATGATGAAAAATCTAAGAGAAATTAAGGAAACACTCTCATTTACCATTGCAACAAAAAGAATCAAATACCTAGGAATAAACCTACCTAAGGAGACAAAAGACCTGTATGTAGAAAACTGTAAGAAAGTGATGAAAGAAATTACAGATGATACAAACAGATGGAGAGATATACCATGTTCTTGGATTGGAAGAATCAACATTGTGAAAATGACTATACTACCCAAAGAAATCTACAGATTCAATGCAATCCCTATCAAACAATGGCATTTTTCACAGAACTAGAACAAAAAATTTCACAATTTCTATGGAAACACAAAAGACCCCAAATAGCCAAAGCAATCTTGAGAAAGAAAAACGGAGATGGAGGAATCAGGCTCCCAGACTTCAGACTATACTACAAAGCTACAGTAAACCAGACTGTATGGTACTGGCACAAAAACAGAAATAGAGATCAATGAAACAGGATAGAAAGCCCAGAGATAAACCCACGCACCTATGGTCATGTTATTTTTGATAAAGAAGGCGAGAATTCATAATGGAGAAAAGACACCCTCTTCAATAAGTGGTGCTGGGAAAACTGGACAGCTACATGTAAAAGAATGAAATTAGAACACTCCCTAACACCATACACAAAAATAAACTCAAAATGGATTAAAGACCTAAATGTAAAGCCAGACACTATAAAACTCTTAGAGGAAAACATAGGCAGAACACTCTATGACATAAATCACAGCAAGATCCTTTTTGATCCACCTCCTAGAGAAATGGAAATAAAAGCAAAAATAAACAAATGGGACCTAATGAAACTTCAAAGCTTTTGCACAGCAAAGGAAAACATAAACAAGACGAAAAGACAACCCTCAGAATGGGAGAACATATTTGCAAATGAAGCACCTGACAAAGGATTAATCTCCTAAATTTACAAGCAGCTCATGAAGCTCAGTATCAAAAAAACAAACCCAATCCAAAAATGGGCAGAAGACCTAAATAGACATTTCTCCAAAGAAGATATACAGATTGCCAACAAACACATGAAAGGATGCTCAACATCACTAATCATTAGAGAAATGCAAATCAAAACTACAATTAGGTATCACCTCACACTCGTAAGAATGGCCATCATCAAAAATCTACAAACAATAAATGCTGGAGAGGGTGTGGAGAAAAGGGAACCCTCTTGCACTGTTGGTGGGAATGTAAATTGATACAGTCACTATGGAGGTTCCTTAAAAATTTAAAAATAGAACTACCATACGACCCAGCAATCCCACTACCGGGCTTATACCCTGAGAAAACCATAATTCAAAAAGAGTCATATACCACAGTGTTCATTGCAGTTCTATTTACAATAGCCAAGACACGGAAGCAACCTAAGTATCCATCATCGGATGAATGGATAAAGAAAATGTGGCACATATATACAATGGACTATTTTTACTCAGCCATAAAAAGAAACGAAATTGAGTTATTTGTAGTGAGGTGGATGGACCTAGAGTCTGTTATACAGAGTGAAGTAAGTCAGAAAGAGAAAAACAAATACCATATGCTAACACATATATATATATGGAATCTAAAAAAAAAAAAAAGATTCCAGAGAACGTAAGGGCAGGACAGGAATAAAGACGCAGATGTAGAGAATGGACTTGAGGACACGGGGAAGGGGAAGGGGAAGCTGGGATGAAGTGAGAGAGTGGCTTGGACATATACACACTACCAAATGTAAAACAGATAGCTAGTGGGAAGCAGCCACATAGCACAGGGAGATCAGCTCGCTGCTTTGTGACCACCTAGAGGGGTGGGATAGGGAGGGTGGGAGGGAGATGCAAGAGGGAGGAGACATTGGGATGTATGCATATGTATAGCTGATTCACTTTGTTATAAAGCAGAAACTAACACACCATTGTAAAGCAATTATACTCCAATAAAGATGTTAAAAAATAATAATAATAAATATTTATTATCAATTTCTGCAGGTCAAGAATTTAGGAGGTGTTTAGCTTGGTGGTTCTGGCTTGGAATTTCTCCAGAGGCTGCCATCATGCCTAGGTTTGTGGATCCGCTTCTGAGTGCTCATTCGAAAGTTGGTGCTGGTTGTGGGGCAGAGGTCTCAGTTTCTCTCCACATGGGTCTCTTCCAGGACTGATGGGAGTGTAGTTGCTGGCTTCCCTCAAAGTCAGTGATCCAAGACAGAGTGCTTAGGTATAAACTCTCCTTCATATCTTAGCCTCACAAGTCACACGGCATCATTTCCACCATACTCTATTCATTAGAAGTGAATCCCTAAGTCCCAATTCAACGGGAGGAGAATTACGTTCTACGTTTGAAGAAGGGTGAAAGAATCTGTGGACATATTTTAAACCACGGTGATCCTCCTGCTCCACTGTTCTTTCTGTTCCCTGTTCGGAATGCCCTTTCCCATATCTGCAGAGCCCAATCCCACAAGACTTAGCAGCATCCCTGGTCTCTTCCTACCAGATTCGAGCAGCACTCTGAACCTCCGTCGGGGCAATCAAAAATGTCTCCAGACACTGCCAAATAGTCCATGGTGAACACAAATTACTCCTGATTTAGAACCACAGTTCTAGATGTTAAGTTCTGTGATTCATGTTTTCACCCCAATATTAAAAAGTTTTAATATGTTGATGTAGTCACTACTCTAGGAGAATAAAACTTTATTCTTTCAATCTTTATGTTGCTGAGGACCCTGACTTGTCCTGTCCAACCTTCCTTAGGCCCCCTTCATTCCTCTGGATGATTCTAATAGCCTTTCAATAAAGTCCCCCACCAGTTTTGCTATTGTTGCTTTTGCTTAAGTTATCACCTGTTGCTTTTTTACCAAAAAGAAATGTAATTAATAAAAACTCATACTTCAAGCCTGGCTCAAATACCCATCCTCCCAGATGTTCCTGGATGGAATTTATCTTTTCCTCCCTTTCATATTTCTATTATAATGCTCTCCACGGCCTGCTAGTAGAGTCAGGTTTACATATACCCAAACCTCCCCTCCCAAATACCTTCCAGGGCCAGACATGATGCCCAGAATAGTACAGGCTGGATGTAACTGTGAATGAAACCGATTTTCATGGGGGGCTTTAATACAAAGAGATACTCCAAGTGATCACATCACTAGGGAAAAACAGTTTTCAGGCTAGGCTGGCAAAACTTGCTCTCAATGTTTTATTGTTATTTCACGTTTATTAGAGGTTGTAGTACAATGAGGAGGTTGATCACTCACTTTGAATGATGACTGATTACTTTCAAATCCTGTCTCATTCACCATGAGACCTTGGGCAAGTTACTTAACTGTTCTGTGCCTCAAACTGCTCATCTGTAAAACGGTGGCTATTATAATACTACCTCATGGGGTTTAAAATTAAACAGATCAACTTGGAGCTGCTCTAGCTGATTCAGGAGGTTTAGGAGAGGGAGCCCCAGAGACTCACTCACTTGGCATCACCCCCACTGGTTGCAGACTCTAAGGGCATCAACTCAGGAACCTAGGGCTCTCTAGATGAGCTCGAGACAAACACCAACAGCCATTTCAGTGGTTCTACTGATAATGAAGTTGAACTGGTAAATAATAGCTTACCCAAGGCAAGATGGCTAGTTAATTGTAAACCAGGGACTAGAATCCAATTCTCCCAATTCATAAGCTGCGTGCTCTTTCCACTAACTCTGCCAACTCTAGTCCTGTTGTCCTACTTAGTTTAACTTATGTTTTTGAACTGGCATTAAGGTCCTGCATGTGGTCCAACATACCCTACCTTTCCCCTACTGCCACTTTTACTTCAGCCATTCTAATCTTCTTGTTGATTCTTAACAATAGGCTAACTGCCTATCCAATCCATTCCTTTCCACAGACTTCCATGACTACTAATCTCCCTGAAATTTGAATGGTATAAAATTAAACTCCTCCAGGAGCCTGTTGGATAAATTGACTTCTATTTCACTTATTTCCCCTAGATTTGAAAAATCTTCCTATTATGACTTGTTCTCACAGCAAAGATATTCATAGTATATAATTTTGCACTGCTTAATTCATCATTTTAGTAGTAAAAAGATACAAGGCCTTTTGCTCTTGTCGAAAAATTGCTGTGTAGAAGTTCTCATACCCCTCACAGATCTCTCACAGCACTTAAAATCAGATGCTTAATTGTGTTACACTGACTGTTTTTTTCATATTGCCCACTGTTATTTTATGTATTATTTAACCTTTTCAACTAATTTTTTAAGTTCACTGATGGTAGGTAGAGATTGTTTTAAATGTCTGTATACAGATATATCTATGTTATATATACAGGAGTCAAGTTTAAACAGTAATCCATATCAATATTCTCTAATACAGTTGATCCCAACAACTACAATGTGAACTTCTCCGGAATAAGTATTCTTCTTCTTCTTCTTTTTTTTTTTTTTTTTGCGGTACGCGGGCCTCTCACTGTTGTGGCCTCTCCCGTTGCGGAGCACAGGCTCCGGACGCGCAGGCTCAGCAGCCTTGGCTCACGGGCCCAGCCGCTCCGCGGCACGTGGGATCCTCCCGGACCGGGGCACGAACCTGTGTCCCCTGCATCGGCAGGCAGACTCTCAACCACTGCGCCACCAGGGAAGCCCAAGTATTCTTCTTAATCTTATAAACCCCAGGAGTGCATAACATAGGGTTCTTATATTAGGACAGTGAGTATATGGACATATCTTAAGTATCTCTTAAATTCTTATGTACTGTAATTCCAGTATGTTCTCATCAAGCAAAAAATAAAAATGGGACAAGGGTTATAATTTCTTTTAAGGATATATATGTATGTATATACACATACCACACATTTGTTTCATGCTACATGTCAGGTCATAAAAACAATTGAAGGCCCTGGGCTATGTGTTACATGCGTTATCTTTTTGAGTAATCACAACTATCCTATGAGGTAAGTACTATTTCTAGCTTAAAGATGTAAAAAAAAAAACACCAAAAAAACCCCCAAACTTAGATGAGGTTAAAAAAAAACCCAGCACCATCACACAGCTAGGTCATGGCAGAGCTAGAATTTAATCAAGGTCTAATTCCAGAAATCACACTCTTAACTACCACGCAGTGTGACCCAGGGCAAGTCTCCTACATTACATCTGTTTAGTGGGGTTACTAGGAGGACTATTTTAAGGATTAAATGAGTTAATTCATGTGTTTAGCACAATACCTTACACATAATAAATACACAATAATCCTCCCTCATTACTATTATGACAGGGTTAAAAGTCAAATAACACACGCTCCCTGCCCTTGAAAAATCTAACTTGCGGTAGGTGGCAGAATTTTTAAATGGCCCCCAAGATCTCCTGTCCTATGAATATGATATCATGCCTATGACTATGTTACATTATAGTCAAAAGAGATTTTTCCAGATGTAATTAAGGTTACTAATCAGTGGACCTTGAATTAATCAAAAGGGAGGTTATCCTGGTGGGCTACATCTAATCACATGAGCCCTTAAAAGGCAGTTTTCTCCAGTTGATTGTGGATAGAAAAGTCAGACAGATTCAAATCCTCCTTAAGGAGAATTTGGATGTGTCAGGTTTAATGAGCTATTACTGGCTTTGAAGATTGAGGGGGCCACGTACGAGGACTGGAGGGTGGTCTCTAGGAGAGTGACCCTTGGCCAATCAACAAGCATGAGAAACTGAATTTTGCTGACAACCTAAAAAAGACTGGAAGCGGATTTTCCCAGAGCCTCCAGATTAGAGCCTAGCCTGGCTGACACCGTGATATAAGCCTTGTGGGATCCCAAGCAGAGAACCCATTGAAGCCCATCCAGACTTCTATTCCAAAGAAATGTGAGATAATGAAAGGGTGTTGTTCTAAGTTGATGGTAATTTGTTACGCAGGAGCAACAAATTCATAAAATTAATACATAGGGGAATACAAAAATACAAAGAAAGACTTCAGGCTATAAATAGAGGTACATATAAAGCACGAGGAAGGAGTATAACTTCACCTAGATGGAGAGGTTGAGGAGGGTACAAAGTCTTTGTGAATTTAGTGGTGCTACCATTTTGAAGAATGAATAAAATTTGTTGACTGTGGGTTGAGAGGAGAATGCATGAAGAAGAGGAGCAGAAAAGATATTCTAGCCAAAGAGAGGACAGCATAAGAAATGAAGAGCAAGTAGAAACAGCACAGATTGTTGAGGCAACGTCCAAAAGATGAGAGCCATAAGAGGAAAGCGCCTAGAAGGGTATGGCAGTTGAAGCTGGGTTGTGATGTTTCCTGTGAACTGTGGAAAGAGGTTTGGACTTTGACTCTTCTAGCACTGGCAGCACATTTTAAAGGAATCTTTTAAAATTAATTGAAAATATCTGGATTGAAGATTTGACAGGGTACATGTATGTATATGTATGTATACACTTCTACTTTTATATGTAATAAATATAAAACATGTTTTAATACTTAAGGTGAATAGATGGATAACTCTTGATACTTTTTCTCCCCTTTAAGGTAAAATTAAAATTGCTGCAACTAATTAAGCTGAAAATATGTTTCTCAGTTGGCTAAATTCAACAAAAATATATCCATTCACAAACACAAAAATTGTCTTCTTTTGAGTAAACAAAAATAAAATATATCTTGATACAACACTCAGAAAAGTATTCATTTTCAGCAAAATGATCTATTTGGATATCTTGCAACATGTTTATGATACAGCATAATTATGTATGTATAAGATCTTTTCAATCTATCTCTCCTTTAGTAGTTACATTAAGAGATTACCACATCTCTCAAAGCAAATTGCTGCAATCTAAAACACAATTTTACCAGGATTTGGAATGACTTTGCCTATCAAACATGCCAGGATTGGTATTTTTTCCTATCTTGAGATAAATAAAAATGTTAATATTTCTTTAATAGTTAAATTTATGTTATTGGAAACTTAAGGTATTTTGCTTCTGTGAGCACATTGATTAGCAGTCCTCTCTCCTTAGAGAAAGGGATGTTTCTTCTAAAAAGGAATGTTAAATATTTCTGGTCACACTACAGATTTAGAAGTAAAATGCTGAAATAATATATTTGAGCCAGGATTGCTCATTTCTCTCCCTCTTCCCTGAGGTGCTCCATGGGAATAAATTAAGTACTGAGGGAGGTGCATTAAAATGAGTCTCCTTGTGGCTAACAGCAACTGAGTATCCTAGGTCCCTAATTTATTATCAGAGTAACGTAAGCTCTGGGGAAATTATGCACCACTAACCTAAAAACTAAGGATACTTCAATGGATTTTCAGAAGAATACAGTGTAAGAGGATTATGTACAACACTGTAATAAATGTAAGTTATACCAAGGCTTGTGAATATTAGTTTTACAATAATTAGCACCAGCTGCTGGGTAGTATGTCTTTCTCTGTTTAACCTGATTTCACAACACTGTTTATTTACTTCTACCAGTCTATAGCCCAGAGGGGGTACCTAAAGGAAAAATCTAGAAAATGCTTTCATGAATCACTTCTTCTAAAATATAGAAGTTTTAATCACATGACCTTGGCTTCCTTATCAATCTCTAATACTTAAAAATATATATATATGTATCCATGATATAATACTTTCTAATCCAGAAGCTTGACCCGCATTTAATTAAAAAATAAAAATTATAAACAATGCCAATGATATAAGTATGTCATAGAAAATAACATATCTGACCATATTTTCAACTGAAGTCTCGTCTCTTAAAAATTCAAAGGGGCTTCCCTGGTGGTGCAGTGGTTGAGAGTCTGCCTGCCGATGCAGGGGACACGGGTTTGTGCCCCGGTCCGGGAAGATCCCACATGCCGCGGAGCGGCTGGGCCCGTGAGCCATGGCCGCTGAGCCTGTGCGTCCGGAGCCTGTGCTCTGCAACGGGAAAGGCCACAGCAGTGAGGGGCCCGCGTACCGCAAAAAAAAAAAAAAAAAAAAAAAAAAAAAAAAAAATCAAAGGTAACACTTTTCTAGTATTAACTTAGAATATGCATGATACAGAATAAACCATTTTTATTATAACTATTATTAGCAATGAAGCAGTTACACATAAACATGTGAACATTTACAAATAGTAATGTCTTTGAAATGTAAATGCAAAAAGTCAACTCTATCTATCTACATTATAGTTTAAGACTAATAGAACACCAAAGACAACTATGAGAATATAAATGCTCATCAGTTAAAGTTTAATTACTGCTCAACAATTCACTCTTTAAAAAGACAATGAGTTTTGATAAATTCTAACCACAGGGACAGATATTTTTCCTGCCAAAGCACTTCTCTTGCTCATGGTGCAGCATTCTATCTCTATCTAGTATGGTTGTTCCTTGTTCAAGGTAACACAGGTGATTACATTCAAATGGCATTTAACATAAACTGCACCAAACTGCCCTATAATTTCATTTTGTACTGAATTAATTAACTTCTCAGTAGGTGGCTGAGGAGCTGAACATAAGCCTAAAGAAATACTTGACTGCTTACCTACCTTACATGAACTGTCTCTAAATCAAGGAAGCTTCCATCTTAATAAACAGTACCCGGTAAAATACATTTAGTAGGAACCTAAAGGGTAAAGATAAGGCATTTATAATAAATGGATTTAGTTTTCCACATACATGCACGTCCGTTTAAAAGAAGTCAGGGGGGCACTGCAGACAATTAGGGAGGATTTAACAAAACTAACCACGAGTTGGCATGTCTGATATTTTTAAAGACTATTTACCTTAGGAGGTGTGCATTTATAGTAACAAAATGCTTTCTTTGTCCTTGCAAGATGTTTAAATAAAAAGCTCATTACTTTGTAGCAATTAAAATACTATCTTAATGATGTTTTAAGTAATTTATATCCCAGAGCTTGAAATGTAATTTTCTAAGCTATTATTATCAGATCATCTGAATTATAATAAAATACCTATTCTTTCTATTATGTATCTCCAATTATAACATTATTATCAAGATCTGACAGCTAACTCCTTGTTTCAAGTTTATTAGTCTTCATATATCAAGAAACAAATGAAAAGGACAAACAAGGAATGTAAAAAGCCAGCTCATAAAAAGCTGAAATGTTTTTATTACATGGTATATTTTTCTCTGTCATAAACTTCCGGTTTAGGAAATGAGAAAACAAATAGTTCTTTTGACAAACTCCTTGACAAAGTGTTTAACTCAGTATTTTTAGATTTTTGTTTAACTGTGGAAGGAAGGGAGAGGGAGGGAAGGAAGGAGGGAAGGATCCTTAACTTTTTATTATACCTTTCGAGGGGAGTGGAGAGTGGGGAGAACTAACATCTAATGAGTACCATGTCAAAAGAAGTACAGCTGAAGACTACAGTCGGATTTTAAAGGCTTTGTAACATACAGTTAAGATGGGACCCCAGAAACAGCCTAAATAATTTTGGGGGGAGGTGGTCCTTGGTTAGGCTTCGCCTAAATGTTTCTAGGAAGATGGGCTTCAGGCTTGTTTCAAAGTGCCCCCTAAGGGCACAACTGCTAGGTAATTTCTCTAAGAACAAATTCTGTTTCCTGTACAACTTAAATCCTTCTTGATATAATATGCATAAGGAGAAATGACAAGCATATAATTTAGAAGTTTTAACACTGGTTTGTTCTAAGGAAGGCTTTAACTAAAAAAACACAAAAATACAAGAATGCTTAGATGCCAGTTTCAGAAACAATTTTTCCTGCAGCATCTTCTAGCTCAATAATTTAGTGGCAACGACAGTTAAAATGCTGTCAAAAACAGCAGTGAGGTTTAAAAAATAAACAAAAATAATATCCATTAGATTTTTAATGTCATTTACTGAATCGGCAATCACAACTGAGATTTACGAGAGCCTTCTAGTTAGAAAAAACAAATTAATCCTACCTTTTTAGGTTTTCATACACTTGATTGTCTCTAAATTCTATCAGGCAAGCATATAGGATTTCCTTCTCATCAAATGCTATGTCTATCCTGGTGTCGCCAGTCACAAGAGACCTTTTGTATCATTACTCCCTTGAGTCCCAATTCTTACTAGGAGTCCTGGGTAAACACAAAAGTAACCTGGCAGTTACATCATTCTACATAAATGAAAAAAGACTCTGCTATCTAAAAATAATGAAAGGCTCCATTTAAATTAATGTTATTTTTTGTCAAGTGTTCATTTTACTTTAAAATAATGTAGTTCTGATCCAAATAGAGTTCTTACAAGCTTTAAAAAGATCTCTAGAGATTATACACAGGGCAGTAATTTAATTCTTATATTTTCATTTGTTGCAATGACATTTAGGGTTCAGTGTGAATTGAGATTTTTAGTGCTGTTGCTGACACCTTAAGGAAACTGTTTTATTTTACTTGGAAATTCTGATTAGATTTTTTAAGATTGTCTAGCTGTTGTTTATAAGAAGCATAATTATTAAGAAAATGGATTTTTTTGTTCCTTTGAGGTATTCATTCTGTTGCTATTTATTCATCACTTGATTTCATAATCTTGTTTGTGTCACTATGATTAGTTGCTATGGAAATTACCTCCTATGGAAATGATTCCAATGTCATTATTGAAAGAGTATGACTTTTAATGACAAATATCAGTAGCAGACATGAACCCTTACTAGAAAAAGGAAATCTAATTAAAATTTTTTACATGGATTAATTCTGAAAATTATTATCATGGCCAACTTTTCTGATATTTTGAATCGGCCATCTGCTTTTTAAATAAGTACTGAATGAATCTTAAGGTGTTAATCAGCTACTCACTTCCCCAAATGCCAATATCACAATAGAAATTAGTACCATGCATAGAAAAGTGGAAGTAAAGTATATTTCATCTACCTGTTTCTTAAACTAAAAAATGTTTTGCTTTACTTATGAGAGTTAATGTCGACAGGATTTCAGGGCTCATCAAGGAAACAACTTTGAACAGCACATTACATATTCCCTTTAAAAATGAAGAATTTAATATTCAAAAATGTATCTCAGGAATCTGAAAGGTCACTGAGTTAAGTAGTGAGTTAAACAATAGATGAGAGCCAGTGGACCATTAGATGAGAATTCCAGAATGCTAAGAAGAAATTTTCTTGGGTGGATTTTATAATTTGTGGTTTGAATAAAACTTTTGAAACATTCCATTAGTATTAAAATCCTCACAATGAGAATATGGCTCTTATTTAACACATTTTAAATTACTAGACAATCCCTCCCCGAAGAAATTTTAATGCTTTCTTCTGCCTAGTGCTTGTTCACTGCCTGGTACTAACTTAGGAATAAATTAACCCTTCCAATAATCGGGATATTGTCTAGAAACTGCCTCCTGCACTCTGCTAGAGAAATCCATTTCTTCATTATAAAACATTTTTTTACAACTAATAGCTTAATTATTGATGTAAATCACTGTCATATTTACCTACATAATTACATATTACTACATCTATAGTGCTTCTGAATTAAGCCTCACAGTTACAGATTTTGTTAAATGTCTTAGACATTAAGGGTTTTCTACACGTGTGCCTGCAACCATGATCTAGGGTCCAAAATGTCTTTGATAGATTTCTGCCGTGGAGCAGGCACTGGCTTGGCTTCAAAATTGGTTTTAGTGTCTGTGTGCTCACCATCAGTTAAACTATTTTTCCTGGCAGGAAGAAGTTTTCGAGGAGCAGCCATTGGTTTCTGTAAGTGATGCATTAGGGTCGATAATTTGGTATCCAAAGGTGAGGTCTGAGATACACTTGTCTTTTCCCGGTTGTCCTTAACCAATTGATCTGTGTTGCTCTGTGTTTTTAAGCTGAATGCAGCTTTACCAGAAGGAGGAAGGGGAGCTCGTCTCTTTTTCCCTTTCCCATCATGTAACTGCTTGCTTGCAGGAGATAATACCTTTTTCTTGCTGACAACTTGGTGATTACCATCAAAGAGTGTGGCCCAAGGAGGTGGTGAGGATTCTTCATGCTGACCAATAAGGAACTCTCCATTTGTCTGTTCAATTTTTTTTTGTATTATATCAGTTAAACTTTCAAGTTTTATAGGTGAATCAATGCCTGTAATAATTTTAAGAAAAAATACATGGAAAAAAATTCAAAAGCAGTATATGCTTTGCCCAAGAAAGTTATTATAATATGTTATCTAAAAACAGTTATCAAAAACAGACTAGGATAAGCAAGTGTTTTTTTTCTTTTAATGTGTTTACTTGTAAAAATAACCGAACTAATGGAACCAAAAAATAAGGAGATCGGGCTTCCCTGGTGGCACAGTGGTTGAGAGTCCTCCTGCCGATGCAGGGGACACGGGTTCGTGTGCCGGTCCGGGAAGATCCCACATGCCGCGGAGCGGCTGGGTCCGTGAGCCATGGCCGCTGAGCCTGCGCGTCCGGAGCCTGTGCTCCGCAGCGGGAGAGGCCACAACAGTGAGAGGCCCGCGTACCGCAAATAAATAAATAAATAAATAAATAAATAAATAAGGAGATCATGTACTGTGCACTGCGCGCACACACACACACACACACACACACACACACTTAAAGATATTCCTAAACAAATGTGTAAAATCCAGCTTTCAAAGGAGTGGAGCTACATCAGAAATTTTTTGAATTCTACAGGTTAAGTATTTATAAAATATCTTTTCTTGGATTTAAAATCTATTCTGACTTCTAGGTAAGAGTGGATTCCCTTTTATAAAACCCTGATATGTAAACTGGGAAAATGTAACTGGATTAGTATTCTTTCCTGTAGACCAGCAGTCTCTGTAATAGGGGAAAAATCCAAAACAAAAAACCCATGGAAACAGAGTGAAGCCTTAATACCACTTTGGTTATGATCCTTGGGAAAAATAGAACACAGATAAACGTCTATTACATGACATATTCAAATGTGTAAACTCAAATGTTTCATTTTAAATCCAACATTTTAAGGTATACGTAAGTGCAGGGACACTGGTGGAAAAATACACCAGAATTTAGCTCTGACTTGTGCTTATTCACAACACTATTCACTGAGGCAATCCCACAAAGACAAATAACCTTCAAAGTGTGGGAAAATGGAATATTAATGAGTCTAGAAATTTTAAATTTTCCAAAGTATTAAACTTAACCAATTTTTTGGCCTGAGATGAAAGGGTCCATTTATTAATATTCATTTATCAATGCTACTTTAAAACAAATTTAATAAAATATGGAAAAAAATTACTGAACATAATTATATTTTAGAATCTCAAGTTTACATTTCAGAATTTTCATCAGCTACTTAGCTAATATTTATTTTCAGTGCACCCTTATTCATTTTGAAGCCTTAACATTTTTGTTTGATCTTAAGCATTCAAACTATGAAAAATGTGTATTCATTAATTTTGTATTAATTCATCTATTAAACATGAGTTCCTTAGACTATAATCATAGTCTTTTTTCATTCATTTTGACTGTGCCCTGAAAATTTTAGCATTTTAATGTCAACAGAATAAGCTGCTTGAGTAAGGACAATGTTGTTTTTGTTACCCTGCAGCTTAGAAAAGACAAACCCCACTTACTCATATCATGGTAGACTGAGGTTGCCTCTTTTGTCAAGAACAAAGGTGGTTTCCGTGGTGACATACTCTCAATTTTCATAAGTTCTTCACAACAATGCTTCCATTGGCCTAAGAAAGACAGAAAAAGGCACGCTAGTTTAAAACATAAATGTGAAGATGTATATTTAATTTTCAACAGATATTAACATATTTTTTGATTTGAAAAGTAAGTGAATTTATAAAGCATTATCTTAAAGAAGCTATAAAATCCTAGTACTTCCCATGATTTCAAAGTCTAAGTCTAGGCATAAAAGTACTCTATTTTAAATATAAATCTCTATGAACAGATATTAAGCTAAGATCTGTAGGCTATTAAATACTATACTACTTCACTAGATGGTCAATAACTAAAATCTCTATTTACAGCAAAGGTTTGTATAAATTCTCTCATTTTAAATATTAAATAAAAACATCCAGTATTTAAGACAGTTGAAAGGTAAAAATTAACTGAAATATAATTACCTAGCAGGAAGTAGAAAAAACGTAAGGAGTAGTGGTTCTCAAAAATGATTTTAACTTTGAAAATTTTAATTAAGAAATAAGAGTTGCTTATATAAAAATGATCTCTTAAGATGATTATCATGCCCTTTCAAAAATCAGGAAACTAGAAGAATGCTGTATATTCATTTTAGTTAGGATATATAAAAACCTGTTACTATAAAGACAGATCGCTCAAAATTCTAACTGGATCTAATCTGTTTTAGGAAGGACACGTTAAATAAAGCCATTAGGCATTCAGAATAATAATAAAAATACTCTTGAATAAGTTGTTTCAATTAAGTTAAGATTCAAAAGTGTGGACAACATTAATTTTTCTTGTAATTATGTTTTACTATGTTCATCTCAAAATAAAATTCTCAGATTTATTTCTCCTGAGTGGGTGTAAAAAAAATGTAACCTTTCCGTCTTTATTGTGGACCTGCACGCTGGGTAACAGCTGTGCTAGAAACTATGTGTCTATATATTCATTATAAAAGTAAGTTATGGAGGTTTACCATTCTTATATTCTACCTTACATTAGCAGAAAAGTAAATGTAATATACACGTGCCTTTTTATAATGATTTATGATCTATATTTCTCTCTTATTAATTCTCAACCTTCATATTCAATATCCAACTTATTTTCCATGGCTTAAAAATTAAAGACACTTCATGTTTAGTCAAATTATCTATTTTTGTTGATTTAAGTCTAATTTACTGTCATGTTAATAAGGTAATATATGCATAAATTTAAAATCCACCACCTAATAGTTAAGAAACATAAAAAAACCTTTCAGTATGCTTAGAAACATAAAAAATAGTTAAGAAGCATGAAAAAAACCTTTCAGTATGTTTTATGCTAAGTATAGAATATGGTAAAAATTTCAAAATAACTCACACAGCAATTTATAAAGGGAATAAAATCTTGAGTTTGAGGCTTCAGAGGTTGCCCTGTAGAATTTAAATCTAGTAGGATCTGAGATCCGATAACTTATTCCACCTTTCTACTTTTTTAGATGAATATGTAAAAGCCAGCCTTTCCTTCTTGGGGGCAGGAAAAAAAGGCCTTATCTACTGGGAAGGTAATGAAACACTTTAAACCAGCAAACAATTCTCTGTCAAACCTTAGACAAGTTATGTAGTGCAGTATTTTTTTCTATATTGATAGATGAAAGCTCTTCATTGTTAAACTGATAGCAGAATACTACTCATGTTGAAAACTGGAATATAAAGCCACATTATCCCATGTATTACAGAGTCATAGGTATAAATGTGGTATGTTCACTGGTCAAGATGTTACAATTAAACATTTACTTTACCAGTAAATAAATTTTACCATGCACAGTTAAACGTAATACTAATATGCTAACATAAAAATAAAGGCCCAATATGAAATATTAAATGGATACATTTTGTTCACATAAAATCTGTATATTGAAGATGCTTCCCACCATATTTATTGTTACAGTGTTCCCAGTCAAGTTAAGCTGCTTATTTAACTCAGTATTTATATTATTAAATATTTGAAAAAATTTATCTTTGACTCACCATTCCTAGCTCTACCCTATTTGATCATCCAAAGCAAGTGTCATTCCTCTTTTACATGTTTGTTAGCTATCCAATATTAAAAATTAGCTATTACCTCCCCCTTGCCTCCTAACCTTCACTCCTTAGGCTGTTCTTCCACAGGCTAAACACACCGAGTTCCATTAGTGTTTTCTCATGATTTACAGTTATCTCACCCTCACGATTTTATACTCTTAAGCTAAGTCAAGTAATTGAAATTTGTTCTAAGTACTAAATTACTGTTACTTTATTCTGCCCTGGATATCTATCCTCTACTTTGTTCTACACATCATATTTCACCTAAGATCACAAGAGGCTACACTTATCACTAGGAGGGTAAAAATTTTAAAGTACAAGTCAATCTTCAGGATAGTATAAACCCTTCCATCTTTGCTTCATATCTTCATATCTTACACAATGAATTCTAAACAGCAAATGTAATAGAATTTATACTTTAAAAACTAGACAGATTGGCAGATTTTATCCCCAAAGCATTAAATACTAAAAAAGTAGCCAGACCTGAGAACCTAGTCGTCATCACTTTCTTATTACTTTGACACTATAAAAATGTCATGAGATTCTTATCCCTCTAAGTCCCTCTTTTAGCATGATAAATTATTTTACATAATTTGGGGAATGAAAACATGAGATCATCTAATAGTAGTTGATATCCAGACTATAATATTCTGGCATTTTTACTTTCCTTTACTCCTCCTTCCTGTTTTTGTCTACATAAAAATTATAAAATGCCAGAATCATTTCTAAAAGTAACACAGTCTTTTTTATAAGACAGACTCTCTAAATCAGAGCATTTAGGAAAGCGGTTAAAATTTTAGCTGTGATCAGCAAATGAAAGGAAGTTGCTGTCTTTTAAGTTACACACCTAAGATCAGCTGAAATTTTAAAATAAAGAAATGTAGCGCATGCTAATAAGCCTGGAAGAAATATTTAAATATCTACTGAGTGTCAAAGGACAGTATTTAAGGAAAACAAATTATAAAGAATCCAAGAAAGCCATGCAGAGAGTCCTCTGGTTCCCTGCAATAAACCTGTAACCTTTTCAGGCCTCAATTTTCTCATCTTTAGAGCAGTGGGAAAAAATTTCTACCTCACTGGGTTGTTATGAAAAATAAATGAAGCCATATGGTATGTGGAAGGTAATCAATAAATTTAGATCCCTTTTCTTCCCCCTCCTCAACCATCAGTGTAATAACTGACCAGGCCATGGATCAGAGAAGGCTTATAAAAATTAATCTGAGGACTACAGATATTAACTGTTTTTAGAGTTCTCGGTAACAGCTCCTAAAATGTCCTAAAATATCTCCAGGATTATTTCTAGGAGTTGCAGAAATAACTTTCTATTGTTTGGAAATGGCTCTACTTTTCAGTTCTGTAGAAAAGTATTCTAAAGACATAAAATTCTGATTGAATCTACAGTAGGCTTAGTTTGCTTAGAAACAGCCATTATCAATAGTCTACATCTTCAATATACAATTTTAGTATTTTCCTGTTGATAAAATTCCTCCTTAAATTGAGAATATTAGAACTTCACATATTTTACATACTAGGACTCTATTACATTACTATCACATTGTTTTTATAATCCATGCCATTGAACTGTATTATTGAAACTGAAAAACCATATGTGCAGTTAAAAAAAAAAATCTCTTTGGATGATGTCCAAAATGATATAATAATGAATTGAGAGTTAACAGAAGCCTACATAAAAATGAATCTCCTTTTGAACATTTCAATATTTTATGATCATCACTACCCTAGAGAAGTTTTTTACTCCTCATGTAGTTTATTATTCCTTTGATCAAACACACTGCCTTAAGTAGTTTGACCGAATATTTTGAAAAAATGTGGTCTAGTTGTTTTAGAGACCAGAACTTAAAAGTAACAGGTAAGTATACTAGGAATTCAAAGGTATACTATACTATAATCAGTCATGCACTGGGGAAAGATGGAGAGAAAAAAGCATCAATGCACTGATGATATACTACCATTTTATTCAAGAGCATAACAAATTCTTGATACAAGCTATACAATTATAATATAATCTTAATATTTAGATTGCTATGTACAGCCCTTCATGCGACATGAATATACTACTAGAAAATCCAAATGTCAACTTACTAAGATCAAAGAGATGCTGCCAGAAGGCTTCCATCCACTTCTGAAGATCTTCTCTGTTGTCAGCTGCAAAAATATGAGTTGTAGCCTGTCCAGCAACAGGGTTGATGACAGAGAAATTATGGATTCTTTTCTTTTTATCCTTATCCATTGCCCGAATTCTGGTTTCCTAAATATTAAGACAAAACTGTTGTTTTATAAGAGACTATTTCTGTAATGATCGAATAAATGTTTTATTGCTTAGCTACCATATTTATACCAGATGCAATTACAATCTTATTGCTGATCGTCTGAAATTTAAAATATGTAATTTTGAGAATTTTCAATATTCAAGCTCATATCTAGAAGGTTATTTTAAAAATGTTTGATATTAAAAATACTGAGTAATATTTCAAAGTATACTACATATAGCACTTATGTTAAATTACATGAGATTAAAACATAATCTCTGTGTCTATCTCTTAGTTTAAGTAGGAGTTTGCTGTCTTTTATATACGTCTTAAAATTTGCAATAAAACAAGTACAGTATGTTATAACTCTGAGTTATGTTAACTGTGTTTTCAACAGTAATAAAATAGAAGAATCAGTAAAGTATGTTTCTTATTCTAATACTCATGCATAGTATACAGTGTTATCAGTTAAAGCAGTAAAACCATAACTTAATGTTTACTACAGTAAACAATTAGGCTTTCATCATTAACACTTATTTCATATGTAACATTCATTTACAAAGCTCATAGGTAAAGATCCATAAAGTAATATAACCTTTATAATGGTAAAAATTATTTTTTTAAATGATGAATGCAACATTTTACAACAAAGGCAATGGTTTCATACACGTTGATAGTCTAAACCTTTTTTCTGATTGGTACTAGGTATGACATTGTGTGATCCTTCTTGTGTCTATGTGTAGAAGAGACTATTCCCAAGTCACACACAGGCACTGCTAAGTCACATGATAAGCGAGCAACTACATGTAGTTTCCAAGGAATCGTGGAAAAGAAAGTCTGGAATAGACCTATCTATTAAGCAAAGATAGTGATTTGGCTGCCTGGATAATGATTGACATGACATTTTCTACAGCAATGCTGTTTGTTAGAAATATAATGTGAGTCATGTAAGTAACTTAAGATTTTCTAGTAACCACATTAAAAAGGGTAAAATGAAACTGGTGAAAATAATTATGTAATAATTAATTAATATATTATTTTAAAATAATGTATTTTTTGTAACCCATATATTCAAAGTATTATTTTAACATGTAATTGATAAGAAAAATTTGAGATACTTTACATTCTTTTTTCACACTACGCCGCCAAAATCCAGTCTGTATTTTATACTTACAACATATCTCAACTTGGACTGGCCACATCCTAAGTGCCTAACAGCCACTGGTGGCTAGTGGCTACTGTATCGGCTAGAGCAGCTCTACAGCAGTATGGTTAAGCTTACTGTATTGCGTGTAGAAGAATACTTGGCTAGCAGTTACAAAAGCTGATTCAGAGTGGGAAGAAATTCTTCACTTCATTGAGTTTAGAGTGAAGAAAGTCTGTGTGCAGAGTCACACACCAAAATACACACTTAATGATGTCTATGTGGACTTTATAGAAGTTGGAAAGAGTTTGGAAGAAAAGCTGTTCACTCCCTGAAAAACAGGTAAATATGGGCAGGTGAACACCATACAGGCTACATAAGAAGTTCTTTTCTGAAGGAAGGAACTCCTATTCAAAAATCACTTGAGAAAAAGTATGCTATATAAAGTAGCAACATAACTTTGAAATTTTCAAGTATCCCAAAATATAAGGATTGATAACTTAGAGACAGTCTATCCTGTCATTTTTTAAAAAGCAGGAATGCGAGTGTCTTCAGAGGATTGTTAACACTTATGGCCGACACTGTAATTTTATCATAATAGGGTCTTTTTATACTCCTTTATACTTTATACTCCTTGGTAATAAACTTTGTGAATTAACTTTTTAAAGTAATTACTTACACAGTATTTAAAAATGCTGCCTAAATGGCATCTTTGGAGCCTGATAACATGTAATCAACCTCTTTAAATATAAAGTTTATTATCACTAGCAGAGAATGACTTAAGCTCTCAGAAGAATCTTTGATATCCTTCTTTCAGACTAAATGAAAGCTGACTCAGATGGAGGGCTGGGGGGACAACCCTCTATTGCTGTATTAAAAAAAAAAACCTGAATGATAAAATATGAAGTATTCTTGTTGCTGAAATTGTGATTCCCTCCACCCAAATCCATTTTAATACAAATTTCTGACGACCTTTTGTATATAGAATTAAAATGGATTCAACTTTTAAATAAGTTGAAATTTTTACAGATGAATAGGTACAATTATTAATAATACCAGGATACCATTTCAAACAAAAATAGCTATGTAGAAAATCTGACAAGCTGGGTCATTTATATCCTTCTAATAGAAAATAATACAATAGTATATAAATACTGTACACTCCGTTAACACTGGTAACCATAAATACCGCTAAATTTTTACAACACGAGAGGTTTTTAAAAGGTGCAAATGAAACACAGATCATCTGAATTAACCTCTATATTTTATCATCCAAAATAATTTAACTAATGGGAAATTTTTTCAACCAAAAAAACTGTACGTCAAAGAAAAAGTGAGTAAACAAAGTTTCTGATAATGTCAGAAAGTTCGTGCAATTTTTTTTTTCACTATGGCTAAAGTATCAATAATAGTGCTCAGGACTTCACTTCCCAAACAAGGAATGGATTAGAAAACACAAGATGAATTTTAGGACTGTTATCATTATGGGCTCACACAATGTATAGATAAGTATCTCCTCTCAGCAGGGTATGAAAGCAAGCAACTTGGTATTCTTGCCCCCATTATTTACATCAACTAAAATACTGCCTGGTACCCACTAAGTGATTGAAAAATATTTGATGAATAAATGAATAACAAAAGAATAACTCAGATAATGCTAAAAAGTTTTACATTGATAGACTCAGATCCTAGAGATAATCTGCTCTTTAATTTATAGATGAGGAAACATGTTCTGAGATAAGCGTTCTCTGCAAGGTCAGTTTCTTGTTTTGTTTTTGCTAATTCCAAACCTTTTTATTTGATTTGGGAGGCTTTAAAACCAACTCCTATTGATACGTAGATAGATTTGAGATTATTCACGATGAAATTTTCATCCTTGGCTGGCTCTACTTTTGTCAATCGGCACATACTGAACTACAACTTTCCACTGCATGAGACGATGGTTACCCCGAGAAGGCCAAGTGAAGTCAAGAAAGGTACAATCTGAGAAGTCAATTTTGTAACAAAATATAATTAACTCTGAAGTCAAAGGAAAGTTTCTTTTAGGTTTTTCATTATTTTTGAATTAAAACTGTACTTCAACCTCTCCATTTCTGTAGTAATGGAAAATTACCAGATCAGAACTAGATTTATAAATTGTTTCCTACTTTACTTTTGACTATATGACTTTAAAAATGTCTACTACATACCCAGATTATAGTTTCTAAATACTCTTTCCTAATAAAAGGAATCAGAACTCTTTAGAGAAATGGCTTATCCCCAGCCTGGGCCAGGAAATATATAGGATGGGCCTGGAACATCTTGTCCTACCAGAAATCAAAGATTACTAGGGTTGCACCAAAAGGACTCAAAAGTAAACTTGAAGAGGCTTCCAGTAGCCAAGGATGGGACAATCTGAGCATCAATAAGAATTACAATGGTAATGGACTGATGCATGAAAAGTCTTTAAATCCACAAATTCATAATGATATTTAAAAACTAACTCATTGGTCACCTCTGAAGGATGCTAGGGAACCGCCTCATAGATTTGGTAACTAGTATATAAATGCAAAAAATCAAACCTTTATCTTGGGTATCTTGTAAAAACTGTCCTTCAACCTAACAGCTGATGAAGTAGAGGTGTCCCAGCTAATAAATGAAGAAAGAATGTTAAAATAGCAGCAGTTTGCAATCCCTAATGAAATAAAGAATCTAAGCAACGTTCATCAGTGGATGTTAACGTGAGTGGAAGACCCAGACGTTATTATATGCCTCCTGATAAAAGTACTAAGACATATCCTTACTAATCAACCAACAAACAAACCTAAATCTGATTCAGAAATAGAAGAAAAAAGACAACTTGAAGATGCAATCAGCAAATTCTAGACTCTGAAAAACTCTGTAGGATAAATGACCAAATTTCTTCAACAAATAAATTGTGTGTGTATATGTGTAGGGGAAAGAGAGAGCGAGATAAAGAGGGTGGTAGAATAAAAGCCAACAGACTAAGAGATTTAAGAGAACTAATCAATCAATGCAATGTATGGTCCTTATTTGGATCCTGATTCAAAAAGTTGTTTAAAAAATTACAAGACTGAGACATTTGAACACTGTCTGGATTTTTGATGATAAATTGACTTCATGTACGGCTATAAATTTTCAGTACGGCAGTGTAATATTTACAAGTAAAATGATATGATTGCTAGGATCTGCTTCAAAATAATCCAACGGTGGAGGAAATGTGTGAGGGTACAGACGGGTTCATTTATACTATTCTTTCTATAGATTATCTTGAAATTTTTCAAAAAAACAATTAAAAAATAAAATACAAGTACAAAAAACTAAGAGCCTGCTTTCTTATCTATAATGCAGAGATAATATTTCACTCACACCTTCCTCACAAACATGTTGTAAGGATAAATGAGTTCTTTGAAAGGTGTCTGGTCTAAAGTCTTGTTAACCAGGGATGAAGACAAAATTGTTGATGGCTAAAAACAAGCTTTAGACCTTATATGTATTCTAATGACAAAGAAAGCATACCTTCTACAATATATGACAAGGAATGTTTGAAGTATATAAAGCATAACCATAAATTAAACCAAGCATTAGGTCTGATTAGTATTAGTGATATAGTTATTTTCAATTTATGTCAATGAAATCAGATGTAAACTCTTAAAGGAAAAGACTGCTTAAAAAATTCTTTTTGCTGTATTTAATAAGGGACAATCTGAATAGGTGATACATGCATTAAGAGGACTAACATAATATGAAGAAAATCCCATGTGCTTCATGGTAATTTTACTTGCTAGGGTCCATGATAAATGTAATGGTTAAAAACAATTTCAAGACAATTTAACAAAGGACTATCACACCAACTAGTGTTATTGACTTGTTTGGTACAGATTTTATGATTCATTAAAATGAAGTGATGCATACTATTTAGATCAAGAAAAGACTATTGATCTCAAAGACTCACATTTCTTTTCCATTCCAATCCCCACCCCACTGGCAATGGATAAAACTTTGGCTAATAAAATGCTTTCTACAACGTACAGGAGATTCAGTGGCTCCAGTTAAGTACCCCTTATTGAGAATGTCTAGCTCAACAACATTCATAGGGAAGTTTTTTGAAGTTGAAGCAATCACTTTGAAGTAAATCATCCTTTCAAATTTGGATTGAAAAGAGGAGGGGGATAGCTTTTAGGCTTTTCTTTCCTTAATGTGACTATTTCCACAGATGGCTCCCTCTGAAAATTAATGAACTGACTTAGCCTTACAGGAAATGCCATTTAGAAGGACAAGAATTATAGTCAGAGAACAGATCCTGTGATCAAAATAGCAGAACTATTATTTATATACCTTAGCAACTGTAAAATTCATGTTTTCACATAATTTTTAAAGCAGCATTAAGCAAAATTATTATTTTCTAAATCATGAGAGGAGAAAGACAACCAAAAGAAAGAAACTTTGTATTTAATATTTAACATTATTAAGCATAAAAAGATCTTAGAGACCCAGCACTGGAAATACACTAAAAACTGAAACAAAAACACTATCCAACCAAGTTGGCATTTATCAATGATCCCCTTTATTTAAGAATACTCTAATAGTACATGTCCCTTAGAAATTTACAAAGTAAGCAAAATAATTAAAACATCTACCTTATATTTAAAACCCAAGTAATTTAAAACACTGAGTAGATTGAATAGTTTAAAATCTATGAGTTTATCATAATATTGGAGGTGGTGTGGGACAACAGAAACGACACTCATGTGCTACTTCTGCAGGGGGTAGGTAACTCCACTCCAATACATATTGCCAATAACAATACAATGTCAACATGTAATAACACAACTCCTTACTCTGAAAATTGGTCATTAACATTAAACATTTACCCAGCCTTTTCAGGAAAGACTGTAATTCATTCCTAGTTGATAAGAAAAAGTCCTTTACAAAAGAATGCCAGCTAACACATACAGAAGGAAGGACAGTAGTAGAAGAACGTGTGCAATCTCCAATGTAATGACCGATTCAGGTAAGGGCAATCAGTTCACTAAAACCATTATGTGAAAGATTGCTGAACAATAAAGATAGTCACACTGTGTCTAAGCATCACTTCATTGACTACTTGCTAATTGTAAAGACAAAAATTTACCTTTATAGTGGAGAGAGCTAGTGGTAACCACCTTAACCAAGTCATTAAACCTGGCATTGCCAATAGTAAGACACTTGACATCATATGCCTCTGAACAGAATTCTTCATAAAGTATTTGTTATTATCCATGAAATATTCTCATAATAATGTTTAAAATGAATTTAATCAAGCCCCTAGACCTAATTTACAGTTTAGAAGAAGTACAAAGGATGCACAAGCTTCGAATAGTCCTAGATTGAAAACAAGAGCTAAAAGGACATTTTGGAGACAACGGGGAAACTTGACTATGGACTGGATATTAGATGATATAAGAGAATTACTGTTAATTTGCTTAGCTGTGATAATGGTATTGTAATTATATATATATACGCATATACATAATTTTATATATATATAAATTTATATAATTTGAGAGGCTCCTATTTCTAAAAGGAAGATGTTGAAGTATTCAGGGATGAATCATCAATGTTGGAGACTTATGTTCAAATGGCTCAGCAAGAAATATAGATAAGAGACTTTATAAACTTGCAGCTAAACAAAACAAAACTTTCAGCTATAAGATAAATAAGGTCCAAAGATCTAACGTAAAACATCGTGACTATAGTTGATAACACTATTGAATAAGTGACATTTTCTAAGAGAGTAGACTTAATGTTCTCATAAAAAAGATTTAGGGCTTCCCTGGTGGTGCAGTGGTTGAGAGTCCGCCTGCCGATGCAGGCGACACGGGTTTGTGCCCCGGTCCGGGAAGATCCCACATGCCGTGGAGCAGCTAGGCCCGTGAGCCATGGCCGCTGAGCCTGCACGTCCGGAGCCTGTGCTCCACAACGGGAGAGGCCACAAGAGTGAGAGGCCTGCGTACCGCAAAAAAACAAAACAAAACAAAACAAAAAAAAGATTTAAAAAACTATAATCCAATAATGATTATAGTAATGATTACACAACTGTATATTATTTGTCAAAGTTATCAAACTGTACCCTTAAAACTGGTGAATTTTATTTTATGTAAACCATACCACCATAACAGCTGATTAAAAAATTAAATAAAATATAAAGTGCTTAAACTCCTCCCAAAAAAAAGAAAAATAGATAAAGCAAATATGACAAAATGTTAACGGTTAAATCTGGGTGGTATACAAGTGTTCACTGTAGTATTTTTTTCAACTTTTCTATAAATTTGAATAATCTTATAAGCTGAGAAAAATAAGTAAAAATTACTTTAATATAAGATATAATTAGATAACAGTCATGTTTTTAGAAGTAACAAATAGATTTCTTGACTGAGATGGTGTTTGACATAGTTAAATAACGAGACCAGTGGCATTTACTATTAAGAGTGAAGTTTTCAGATGAATGGAAGGGCTCAAAGGAAACCTGAGATAAAAGTAGGAAATGCTCCAACAACACATTAAAAGGATCATACACTATGATTAAGTGGGATTTATGTGAGGGATGCAAGGATTCTTCAATATACACAAATCAATCAATGTGATACACCACATTAACAAATTGAAGAATACCATATGATCATCTCAATAGATGTGGAAAAAGATTTTGACAAAATTCAGCACCCATTTATGATTAAAAAAAGCTCTCCAGAAAGTGGGCATAGAGGGAACCTACCTCAACATAATAAGGGCCATATATGACAAACCCACAGCAAACATCACCCTCAACAGTGAAAAACTGAAAGCATTTCCTCTAAGATCACGAACAAGACAAGGATGTCCACGCTCGCCACTTTTATCCAACACAGTTTTGGAAGTTCTAACCATGGCAATAAGAGAAGAAAAGAAATAAAAGGAATCCAAGTTGGAAAAGAAGAGTTAAAACTGTCACAGTTTGCAGACGACATGATACTCTACATAGAAAATCCTAAAGATGCTACCAGAAAACTACTAGAGCTCATCAATGAATGTGGTAAAGTTGCAGGATATAAAATTAACACACAGAAATCTCTTGCATTCCTATACACTAACAACAAAAGATCAGAAAGAGAAATAAGGAAACAATCCCAATGACCACTGCATCAAAAAGAATAAAATACCGGAATAAACCTACCTAAGGAGGCAAAAGACCTGTACTCAGAAAACTATAAGATACTGATGAAAGAAATCAAAGATCACACACAAACAGATGGATGATATACCATGTTCTTGGATTGGAAGAATCAACATTATCAAAATGACTATACTACCCAAAGCAATCTACAGATTCAGTGTAATCCCTACCAAATTACCAATGGCATTTTTCACAGAATTAGAACAAAAAAATTGTACAATTTGTATGGAAACACAAAAGGCCTGACTAGCCAAAGAAATCTTGAGAAATAAAAATGGAGCTGGAGGAATCAGGTTCCCTGACTTCAGACTATACTACAAAGCTACAGTCATCAAAAGAGCACGGTACTGGCCCCAAACCAGAAATATACAGCAATGGAACAGGATAGAAAGTCCAGAGATAAACCCACACACCTATGGTCAACTAATCTATGACAAAACAGGCAAGGATATACAATGGTGAAAGGAAAGTCTCTTCAATAAGTGGTGCTGGGAAAACTGGACAGCTACATGTAAAAGAATGAAATTAGAACACTCCCTAAACCATATACAAAACCAAACTCAAAATGGATTAAAGACCTAAATGTAAGGCTAGATACTATAAAACTCTTAGAGGAAAACATAGAACACTCTCTGACATGAATCAAAGCAAGATCTTTTTTGAACAACCTCCTAGAGTAATGAAAATAAAAATAAACGAATGGGACCTAATGAAACTTAAAAGCTTTTGCATAGCAAAGGAAACTGTAAACAAAAAGACAACCTACAGAATGGGAGAAAATATTTGCAAACAACGTGACTGACCAAGTATTAAACTCCAAAATATACAAATAGCTCATGCGGCTCAATAACAACAACAACAAAAAATCCAATCAAAAAATGGGCAGAAGATCTAAATAGACATTTCTCCAAAGACAAAGATGGCCAAAAAAGATGAAAAGAAGCTCAACATCACTATTAGAGAAATGTACATCAAAACTACAATGAGGTATCATCTCACAATGGTCAGAATGGCCAACATCAAAAACATTTACTAACGGTAAATGCTGGAGAGGGTGTGGAGAAAAGGGAACCCTTCTACACTGTTGGTGGGAATATAAATTGGTACAACCACTATGCAGAATGGTATGGAGGTTCCCTAAAAAAACTAAAAACAGAGCTACCATATGATCCAGCAATCCCACTCCTGGGCATATACCCAGAGAAAACCATAATTCAAAAAGATACAAGCACCCCAATGTTCACTGCAGCACTATTTACAATAACCAGGACACAGAAGCAACATAAATGTCTATTGACATTTGAATGGATAAAGAAGATGTGGTACATATATACAATGGAATATTACTCAGCCATAAAAAAGAATGAAATAATGCTATTTGCAGCAACATGGATGGACCCAGAGGTTATCATACTAAGTGAAGTAAGTCAGACAGAGAAAGACAAATATCATGATACTGCTTATATGTGGAATCTTAAAAAATGGTACAAATGAACTTATTTACAAAACAGAAATAGAGTCACAGAGGTAGAAAACAATCTTATGGTTACCAGGGATGAAAGAGGGGGAGGAATAAATTGAGAGATTGGGATTGACATATACACACTACTATATATAAAACAGATAACTAATAAGGACGTACTGTATGGCACAGGTGACTCTACTCAATACTCTGTAATGACCTATATGGGAAAAGAATCTAAAAAGAGTGGATATATGTATATGTGTAACTGACTCACTTTGCTGTACAGCAGAAACTAACACAACATTGTGAATCAACTATACTCCAATAAAAATTAAAAAAAAAAAAAGAAGTAGGAAATGCAAAGGGAAAAGTTTCTAAAGAGAAAGGGCAGGAATCAGTGCTGGAACCGGCACTGGAGAAAATTAAGACGGAAATATCGCAAAGCTACAGAATGTAACACTTTGTCATCAGTTTAATCTTTGAGATAAGCAACTAAATTATATTATTCTTCCCAACCTTAACCTTACCTCATGGTTTAATATTAAAATTCTTTTTGGTAGTTTAGACAAAAGTCATATTTGATGGAAGAGATATTTATGTCATCAGTCCTCAGGGTCAAATACAGCCCACGCTGTCCCGCCAAGTCTAAGGTCGAGTCTATACAAATTACTAGACAAACCATTTTCCTGTGAATTTGTAAAGCTCAATAGTGGAGCCACCACTGGGATTTCTAGGTACGCTGATTTCAGTCATCTTAATAATGGAGTCGATTGACTACAGAATCCCATCGGTTGCCAGGCCATCACCTTTATTACCACAAGGAAAAATGAGTCAATTGAAAAAGGTCAATTTAGTCAGGCCATGTAGATCCTGTTAACTACTTTTCTGGAATTAGACTCTTGTCATCAAATAAGAAAATACAGATGCACTGACTACAATAACAGAGGAGTTCTATTATAATTGTCCTCTTAAATTTAAATGGTAAAGATTCAATACATGCCTAAGTCATTGCCTACAGGTAACTTGGCTTTGGACTCAGAACTTCATTTCAGAGTTACTTTTTACTTTCAAAACTGATACAAAGTGGATATGGAGATAGGGAAAAGTCTAATTTTGCCTTCCAAATCTTGTCTTGCAGTATGTCTATGAAGAAACAGATAAACAATCCATGAATTTTTATCTATTTTTTTCTACCCATTAGGAAAGAGTAAGCCATATAATTCTACTTACTAGCTAAACAAGTTCTATCTGATCTCTGAGTATGTTTTGTCACTTGTAAAACAGAAATAAGATACCTGTAAATCAGGGCTGACCTACATGCTCTGCCTCCCTTAAAGGGCTGAGATAGGTAAAATGAATACTTTGAAGACTGTTTTCAGATCAAACTTTTAAAATCGCATTTGCTTAGATTACATTTTAATTTGGTTTATAGCTATCCATATTCCATTGTGCATCATGTAAGAAAAAAATTGGTAGGATTCCATTTTTACTACCTAGTGAAAATAAGGTTAGACAAAATCATCTATGTAGAACTCCAGCCAAAAATACTTAACATGAATCTAGCGAAACAATTAGTCAAAAACAGATTTGGGGACTTGCCTGGACTTTTCAAAAATGTTAGTGTCATAAAAACCAAAAAAAAAAAAGGCAAGAGAAGGGCACAATTTAGGTAAAAGGGAAACAAAAGACATAGTGATCAGATGCAATCTGTGACCCTTGATGGGGTCTTGGATAAAACAAAAAATAAAAATAAGAAAGAATATTTTGGGAATAACTGGGGCAATTTGCTCTGTATCTTAGATAATATTATTTTATCAACAATAAATTTATTGAGTGTGATAATAATATTATGGTTATGAAAGAAATGTCCTTGTTTTCAGGAGAAATATGCTGACATATTCTAGGAAAGAAATGTTATGCTGTATGCTGCTTACTTTCAAGTGGTTCAGAAAAAATTTTTTTTTAACTATCTAGAGAGAAAGCAAATGTGGCAAAATGTTAATAGCTGAAGAATCTAGGTGATGGGTATCAGGTTTTACTTTTCTCTTCTTTCAACTTTTCTGTACATTTGAAATTTTCAAAAGACTATGGGGGGGAATGAACACTGCATAAACAAAACAAAACAATGAAAAAATTGTATCAATTTTCCAATAATAAAATTATACTTTCATTAACCTAATTTTCTAAATGAAAATAAATTCACTATGTTATAATACTGAGGTATATTATTTAAGAGCAACATTAATCTTTCTTATACACAAAACAGACAAATTAAGTGGACTTAATTACATAGTAAAAAGGTCTCACTGAAGGATTTCCTTTGAGCAAAAGGTAGTGTCATTTCTAAAAGCAGGATAGAAACAGATCAAATGTTACTATTGCAAAGATCACAGAAATTAACTAAATCCTTATACACTAGCAGACCAGTATCTACATGTTTTTTCAGGACATATAACTTTACATTCTTCCTCAAAAGATAACTTAAAGGCAAGTAGAACACGTATCTTACAGTTAACAGATGTGATGGCTCATATTTTATCATATACTTCACTTTAACCACTCTGCAGGTAAGCAAAGTAAAAAAACTAAGACAATTAATTGCAGTCCATAGGCAGAAAACATGACATTCTACTCTAGAAATGCCATTTTAACTCTAGAGTAGGAATGCTATAAAAAGAGGGGAAAAAAACCTCTAATAAACACTAGACTTGGATGATAGATGAAAACAAATTAAGATTGTGAGATAAAGAAAATAAGCCTGCCTTAGACTGAAAACTTTTCCTACAGATTTTTGAGTGAAAACTTTCTAACTAAAATTTTATAATTTCCTTTGGATCAAACCAGTATATTTATGTGTATGTGGTATTCTCAACAGAATGTGAGGCTTTCTTGTCCTGGCAGAAGGTTGAACAACTGCCCATTAGCCCCATAAGAAATCAGAAAGTATACTCAGGAATTTCTTTTTAATGGGTTCATTTAAGTATTAACTAGAAAGAGCATCATCGTTAACATGAGCTAACAATTTATGTTTTTATAATCTCTTAATTAAATAAATTCCTAAAAAATTTAAATACCCTGTTAATGTGGAGTTACATTCTCTGCTTTAAAATCTATTTGCTAGTATAGATTCCAATTACTATGTTTTCGTAGGAAATATATAGTATTTCCTTTACCAGATAAGCTCTATAAATGGAAAGAAAAATAAGAATATCTTTACGAACTAACCTAGTTTTAGCAGTCCTTCCCTTTTTGTAAATAAGATGACAACAGTGTGAATTGTAATAGAAAAGAACAAACTTCATAAAATGTTATACCTTTATTTTCAAAATAGCATTTTATTTACCTTGTTAATGGACACTACCAAAGCTGGTTCCACTTTACCTTCGATTTCTTCTGGAGTGTAAAAACAATAGAGTTTACCCCCTCTTAAAACACAATACAACCTTCTCCAACTAATCAGACCTTCTACCATTTGCTGAAAAAGAAAAATCAAGAAACTCTCAACTTTAAATCATTATTTATCATCTTAACTCTAAATTCAACAAAATACTTGAATTAGCAAAGTTAGTTTTTTGAAATGTTTTAATGTGATAGAGTTACCCATTAATTTACGATACAATAAGTCAATAGCCCAAAGTAAAAAAGTAAGTTTGTATCAGAGAAGAAAGGTGTGGAATTCTCAAAAGCATTAAGCAAAATAGAGGTAATAATTATCACATAACTTTTATATACATAAAATCATAAATCAATGCAGTTTTAGAGAAGCTAGTCTATTAAAAATTAGTGATTGGAATTCCACAGCAATTCACGTACTGACTCAGGAAAAGTATAAAAATAACTGAATATTCAAAATAATTGAATATTCAAAATATTCCCTTACTGTTCTAAGAACACTGGAAAATGTTGACTTCCCTGTAAGAATGCAAATTTTCTTTCCTCTTAATGGAATCTTTTTTAAAAAGCTATTGATTCATTGAGGCCCATAATTAATTATTTACTGAATACAAATAACTATGGTTATAAATAAATTAGGAGTAGGTGGCACAGAGGCAGCTTTGGAAGCCCAGAGGCCTAAACTGTGCCAAGAGCTGTCTGCCAGAAAGGCCTTCATGTGAAAGGTGTTGAGCAGTCCTCATCAGTTTCCACAGGGAGTCCTCTGGTACTGATTATCCTGTTACTGCTATTAATGAAGCAGAGGAACCTGGAAGAGGTAGCCCCTTAGCCATCAAAACTGCATCAGACCCCTCCCCTTCCCTACCTTCTCACTCCCAGCTGCACCCTCCCCCCACATTTGATGTCTAACAAGGAGAAAACTGTCATTTAAGAGAAGACTTTATTAAAAAAAAAATACTTCACAATATCAGAATGCCAAACAACTGCCAGGATATTAAGATCAAAATTAGAGCTATAATTGTTGCAGGATATTTAAAGTTCTCTAACCTGCTGATTAAGAAATCCTGCAAACGCATCCTCAGCCATACAAGCTGGTTGGGCGACTAATCGGCAGCACATGTTACCATATAAGGGAAGCCAAAACGAGGACTCTTCTATTTAAATGAGAAAAAAATCAAGTTATAAATATATGTTTATTTCAGGTCATTATTATACATTTTGATTATTTTTACAATTTTTTTTTTGCTTTATATAAGAACATATGTAAAGGTTCATCCTGCTCAAATGACTGTATTCAATGACAAAATCAAATAAAAGAAAGCAGTCAGGACAGGATGGTATTAAACTGATAGTTTACAGCATGCTATCACCTGGAGTAGACATGGAACGTTTAGTCTCTTGATCTCTTGTTTGATCTTAAAGTAATTAATCAATGGAGGTAGTTCAGGGCATATAAGTAAACTCATGTATTTTAAAAAACATCCTAATAAAGTGATTTTTGTTCGTCAAATTCTACTTTTTGCTCTGATTTTCATTATAATAATTAGCAAAGTGATGCTCTGAATAAAACAGTTCAGGGCACAACTTTATGATCAGAATTTAATAATAACCCTTTTGACCTTTCCCCTTGTCCCTTCCCTTACTGAACAACTCGGGTGTCAGCCATTATGTGGAGTCCACCACAATGGGTATCTGTGCCAGGAGTTGGGCAGGGGCGGGCGGGGAGCAGTGGTGTGCCACAGCTGGGTGCTGGGGCCGGTCAGGTAAGGAAGGCGAGTGGGAGAGCTGCCTGGCATGAGGAACCGGAGCCTGAAGGGGCGGAGGAGGACGGGTCGCATGGGGAATACAGAACCCAAAAGGGGCCTCTGCTCAGTGGCCGGCCTGGCGTGGGGAGGAGGGGCCCAGGTAGAGTAAGGAGGGTATCTGTGTGCGGTGCTGCCCAAGTGAGGTGTCCGAATCCAGGGAAATTAAGAAGAGTGCGGGGGGCGGTCCAGCCACGGGAGTCAGTTTGAGAGTAACGAGGGGACCATTCACACATTTGGTGACCCAGACCAGTGTGTCAGAGCCTGGGGAGATGGAAATGCAAGCAGAGAGACAGCCGGGTGTGGGGTGTCAGAGCACAGCAGGCTGAGGACGGTGTTCACATGGGCTGAGGAGGGCAGCCCTGGTGGGGCTGTGTGAGCCTGAGCAAGGTAAGGAGTATCCCTGTGGGGCCAGGGGCAGCCCAGAAGGGGAGTCAGAGCCCCGGCAGGAGAGAGAAGCAGTTATGTGAGAAAGATGGAAAATGGTTGCTTTTGAGGAGACTGACCAAAGAATAAAAAGCATTAAAGATAATAGAAGACAGGTTTCTCGCTGTCAGAGGAAGGCATTACAAATGTGCAGAATGAACTCTTTGGTATTGGATTAGAACTAGACATACTGGTGTGAACTCATGGTTTTCAACATACAGAGATTAAGAAATGCATGACATACAGAGTGAAGTGAGTCAGAAAGAGAAAAACAAATACCGTATGCTAACATACATATATGGAATCTGAAAAAAAAAAAGATGGTTCTGAAGAACCTAGGGTCAGGACAGGAATAAAGATGCAGACATAGAGAATGGACTTGAGGACACAGGGAGGGGGAAGGGTAAGCTGGGACGAAGTGAGAGAGTGGCATGGACTTATATACACTACCAAATGTAAACTAGATAGCTAGTGGGAAGCAGACACATAGCACAGGGAGATCAGCTCGGTGCTTTGTGACCACCTAGAGGGGTGGGATAGGGAGGGTGGGAGGGAGAAGCAAGAAGGAGGGGATATGGGGATATATGTGTATGTATAGCTGATTCACTTTGTTTTACAGCAGAAACTGACACACCACTGTAAAGCAATTATACTCCAATAAAGATGTTAAAAAAAAAAAAAGAACAAATGCATGACAGGACTTCCCTCGTGGTGCAGTGGTTAAGAATCCGCCTGCCGATGCAGGGGACGTGGATTCGAGCCCTGGTCCGGGAAGATCCCACATGCTGTGGAGCAACTAAGCCCGTGCACCACAACTACTGAGCCTGAGCTCTGGAGCCTATAAGCCACAACTACTGAGCCTACATGCCACAGCTACTGAAGCCCGTGCACCTAGAGCCCGTGCTCTGCAACAAGAGAAGCCACCACAATGAAAAACCTGCGCACTGCAATGAAGACCCAACACAGCCAAAAATAAATAAATAAATTTTAAAAAAGAAATGCATGACAAAATATATATACATGTACGTCCACTGAGAGGGCCTAGGAAAAGTGACACCTAATAGTGACAGTCTAATAGCAATGAAAATACCTATAGCTCAGATCATGTCTTCTAAATATTATTTCTATTAAAAAGAACCAGTCTTCCTTGGAGAAACGGATGACTCCAGGACTGAGGCAGGGAAAGTACATGATGAGCCTGAAATATCTTGTTATGCCTTACGTAAGGAAGTACTCAATGAATGAGGAGGACATGTAAAAAGACACAGAAGCCATCTTGAATGTGCTCCCATTGGCCAAAATGGAGACAATCTGAATCTTAAACAAGATATTAGCAGATTATAAGGCACTGAATAAAACTGTAAAACATGAGTCCATGTTGATATAAATAAATCAATGAATAAGTTGAAAGTCTAATAAATATACTTAGTTTCAAAGTATCCCCCTCCCACACATAAAAAATGTATTAATTACAAAGAGGAAAACAAAAAGAGTAACTTAACAGTAGAGAAGCTTAACAGACACCACCCTAATCAAGTGAACATCATCAGTAATGGGATGAATCAAAAGATGCCACCTGACAGAATGCAATGAGAACGCAGCATCACCGCTGCGATATTTCTGCCAAAGACGCATATCCTGAGTCTCAGTCCAAGAAAACATCAGACGAACCCAAACTGAGGGAACTTCTACAAAATAACTATGATGTTTAAAAATGTCAAGGTTATGAAAGCCAAGGAATGACTGGAGAACTGATCTAAATTGAAAGAAACTAAAGAAGCATGATGATTAAATGCAATGCGTGAATCTGCACTGGATCCTTTTGTCATAAGGGACATTATTGGAGTAACATTTGAATGGTGTCTGTATTAGTAGAAATAATAGTAATGTATTAATGCTGACTTGAATAGCTGTAGTGATGTAGCCAGATGTCTTTTAGTAGGAACAGGTATTAACATATTTGGGAGTAATGAAGCATCAGGTAAGCAACTTGTTCTCATATATTTTGGGGGGAAAAAAATCTTGATATTCAACTTTTAACTGTTCTGTAAGTCTGCAATTGTTTAAAAAAGTTCTTTCAAAAAACATTAAGATAGTCCTTTAATGTAGTGTGCAGGCAGGTATACAACCTTTATAACTGTATGGAAGGAAAGCACTGTATAATTTATTCTGTGTATTGGGGTATAAATAAAAATGCAACATACGGTCCTATGTTCACACTGGACCACATAAAAAATATCTGTAAAGTTTTCACTGCACCCATGTTGGTAACTGCCTATTAAATGACTAACCATTGGCTGTTACTATCATTGACCAAAAGGTCTTAGTAAGTCCGGAAAATAAAACATTTTTTGTAAAAATACAATTATTTAATATATAGAGGCAGTGTAGCCAAGGCTTGACACATCAGTTAAATGAAAAAGACCAGCATAAATGAAGAGCACAAAGTTAACACAAAAACAGTTTTTTAACAATTTACCTGCTCAACATTCTACTGAAGAATAGCATACCACAAATTGTCTGGGACTATTCAACTCTTTGTTAAAGCTGCTGTCTTTTAGAAACAAAGGGTTTGATCTGAGAGAAATAAGTGTATAAATACAATAAAGTCAATGATTTAAAAATGCAGACATAAATACATAAATTAGAATCTCCTTTTGTAAAATAGGCAGGAAATGAAATAAAAATTCTATAAAAGCATGCATCTACGTAATACAATTGAAATCACCCTTGTGATTTATGAGTTTAAAGTTTGAAAGGGAATTTATTTATTTATTTATTTATTTTTGCGGTACGCAGGCCTCTCACTGTTGTGGCCTCTCCCGTTGTGGAGCACAGGCTCCAGACACACAGGCTCAGCAGCCATGGCTCACGGGCCCAGCCGCTCCACGGGATGTGGGATCCTCCCGGACCGGGGCACAAACCCACGTCCCCCGCATCGGCAGGCAGACTCTCAACCACTGCGCCACGAGGGAAGCCCCAAAAGCGAATTTCTTTACATAGCAAACCCAGATTTATGAATGGCTTGTTTTTAAGTTAGGATCCACCTCCTAAAGAAACAGAATCATAAATGATTAGTTTTTCAGACCAGTCACAATCAATAATGTATCTGGAACCTAAATACCACATGTAACAGTGTGCTTCTCTAGTAAAATAAGTTCAGATTTCATGGCACACCAAGAAAAATAATTCCTTCCTCACTGCAGACCTTGAAAAGACCTTGAAAAGATATACTGGATGTAAAATTCTTTGCTCTACAGATCACGTGCCACATACACTGCAATCACCTCTTACTTCCTACATAGGTTTCTCTACAGCTCATGACCACTGTGGAATAAAGCACAGTCACAGCTTTTTCTCCCTACTTCTGACAAGAAATACAGCATCTAGGCTATTCACTTAACTTGCCCGAGTATCAATTTCTCATTCTTAAAATACTACCTATTAAGTACTAGGGTTGCTGTGAAATCACATAAGATAATGTGTGCATGACATTTATCGCTGTGTCTGGCATGTAAAAGATGCTTCTCATAATTTCATATCCAGGGCACTCTCACTCCCCAAACCATATCCTTTCCATTTCTCAATGCTGTCTTTCTGCCCTTGTGCAACACATTAATCAAAATACTTAATTCTTCTTTTCTAACCAAAGGTGGTATTAGGACAAGATGAAATGAAACAGGAAGTGAAAGAGCAGTTTGACTTTTCATTACTTAAAGATTTTATCTAATTCATCTGTAGTTTCAGATGGGGAGCAAAATGGAGTTTAAAAACAACAGCAACAACAAAAACAAAACACAGGCAAGAGAAAGAATCGATAACATCTCAGTTCCATGTGAGTCTATCTTTACAATGTGGTTTCATTGTTTTGTAAAAAGTATAAAAATTTCTTGATGACAAATATAAGCCTTAAGATATCATTTTGGCTTTTTCCTTAAACTAGCACAAGTAATAAAGTTGAGTTATAAATTTCAAAAATCTTGTATTTCCTCTTTATTTTATAGTATTTGGTAGACACTGACATAAATTTATTTAGGAAACCCTATTAAACATAGATTTATTAATGAATAAATCCGAGGGTGGCTTTTTTCTGTATAAAATTTTGTTTCTTTTTAATTACAAGCTTTCTTTTTTTTTCAAAATATAACTGATTTACAAGATTTTAATTTACACACATTTCTAGAGATATACCTATCACATCAAAAGGGTTAGGCATATAGGTTAGTGTTCTTGAAATTTTTTTCTGTGGCATCTACAAGTTCCAATGTCAACAGGGGTTGGGTATTATTGCTGTAAGCACAGGTCTTTTCACAGTCTTTAACATGCTAGTCTTTATTGTGTTTCTCAAAGAAAGAAGTATACCACATAGTTCCCATGCTTATTTGCTCAGGAGCATTTTATTAAAGGAGAACCTAGTAATATCTTATAGAACACTGAAGACGTGACACTGCTAAAATCGATGATTTCTTTGTGAATTTTGTTCCCTTCCACAACCTTTCAGGTGACTTGGTTGAAAGAATGGGACCTTTCATCACCAATTCCATTATTCACACATCGATAGTATTTTGAGTCTTTAGGTGCTTTATCAGTAATCATGCCTAACCAGAATGCATAGCAGAAAGAGCACAGCCTTTCCTAGATTACTTGAAGTCTGGCTCGACCACTGGCTAGCTACATAATCTGGCATGTTACATTCTCTAAGCTGTATTTTACTCATTTGTAAAATATAAATGATAACAAAATGAGGAACTTGTGAAAGCACACAGCTAGCCAGTGCTAGAACTGGAATACGAATCTAAGGCTGATGGCTCCAGTCTCCACTATTAATCACTTCACTGTGATGCTCCCTTATAACTACGTCTCACAGAGACTAAGAATAAAAACTGCTTTAACAGTGTTCATGTATTTATTTATATTTTATTGTGGTATGAACATGTAATAGGAGATGTACTCTCTTAACAGATTTTTAGTGTACAATACAGTAGAGTTAACAAATGTTATAATGTTGTACAGCAGATCTCTAGAACTTATTCATCTTGTATAACTGAAGCTTTAGATCTGTTTATTAGCAGCTCCTCCTTTCTCCTTCTCCTAGCCCCTAGGAACTGCCATTCGACTCTCTGCTTCTAATCGTTTGTCTATTTTAGATACCTCATATAAGTGGAATCAGGTAGTATTTGTCCTTCTGTGACTGGTTGTTTCAGTTAGCATAGTGTCCTCAAGGATCATTCATGTTGTCACATATTGCAGAATTTCCTTTTTCAAGGCTGAATAATATTTCAATGAACAATGTCTGGCACATAATAGGCACTCAACATATGGTGATAATATTGGTAATTCTAGAGAACTAACACAAATGGAATTAAACAAACTTAATTTGCCAAGTTTTCTGATAAAATTGACAATGCTAATACTATTGCAAACTTCAAGTTTTGGGTGATAGAAGGCTTGATTAGATTGTTCAGACCAATCTTCCCACTGAAAACTACTAAAAATGCTGAACCAAATATATTTTAAAACTTTTCCCCAGAGCAAGAAAGAGGTAACAAAACTATAATAAACTTCCAGTACAAATCTGATAAATGAGAACCAGTGAGTTAAATGAGCACAGAAGCTGTGTTTGTCCTGAGAGCATCTGCCAATCCCAGAAAATCTCAATTTATGACTTAATGATCCTGCAAGACGAGGGAAGCAGAACAGAAATCACAGTCTAGGACCTGAACAATGTAGGCAGATTAATGGGACGATTCTCCTCATATTAAACTGATATCCCAAAGGAATCACCAACAGGGTAGTGGTGAACCATGAGTAAACCAACCTAACTGCCCAGGATTCCCACTGCCCGGAGGTAGGGATGAAGGGATGCAGAGAAACTCAGACATGGTCTTTGGATAAAGTGAGGCCAGAATGATAGTCTCACCAGGTGCCTGTGAGATGCAAAAAGAGACACCGAGCATTAATTTATTCCTCTATGTAGACTTTCAATTACAATGACAAGCACATGAAGATAACTAGACGTGCAAGGAATTGAGACATCATGACTGAGAACCAGTTAAAAAAAAAAAAAAGAGAGAAACTGATCAAGAAAGACTTTATATATCTGAATCATTAGCCATAGACTATAAAACAGCTATGCCTACTCTTTTAATAAAAACCTAAAAGATAATATTAACAATATATGCAGAGAATAAAAAGTGAAAAGTGGCATAGCAGATTTGAAAAAGTCAAACAGAACTTCTAGAAATAAGTACAATAAGTGAAATGAAGAACTTGGTATACAGATTTATCAGCAGATCAGACAGAGCTGCAAAGAGAATAAAGGAAACAGAAGACAGTGCATTAAAATTCCAGAAAAGCAGCATAGACAGACAAAAAGATGAGGAATACATCATAAAGGGTACTAAACATAGAGGATACAGTCAGAAAGACTAACATAGGTTTACTAGGAATGCTACAGGGAGAAAGGCAATAGAATGGATCAGAGGCTGCCTGAATAGACAAGTAAGATTTTGTCCAGAAATAATGAAAGACATCCATCAATTTAAAGAAGTTCAAGGATGTCCAAAAGCAGCATAAATAAAATTAAATTCTACACCTATAGCACGGTGAAGCTTCAGAAAACCAAAGACAAAGAGAAAATTAAAAGTTACCTTCACAGAAGCAACACACTGACAAATGATTTTCGACAGCCAGTACGAGATGCCAGAAGGTACTGGAATTATATCTTTAATATTCACAAAGTAAAATATTCAAGTTTCTACATCATGTAAAAAATATCTTTCAAGAATGAAGCTAAACAAAGTCATCTTCAGACATACACAAAGAACTAAGAAGTATGATATTAGCAGAACAAACTAAAATAAATTCTAAGGATTACACTTCAAGCAGCAGGAAAATAATACCAGATGTAAGGTATAAGACACAAGCAGTACATGGAAACATGCAGGCAAATCTAAATAAATATTAAGTGTATAAAACATCTTGTGAAATTTAAAAACCAAACAGAATTATAATGTATAACAACAGCACATAGGTCAAAGAAATGGAGTTTATTCTAAAGTCCTTGCAGGATCTGAGAAAAAGGTAAAATTATCTTTTCATTTTAGACTTAAGTATGATTAATAAAATTTCTAGAGGTAATGTCTAAAAGATGAGAAAAAGAATTATAACTTTAATTAGAACAAGGAAAAACTGAAATGATAAAACTATCAATCCTTAAAGATGCAAGAAAGAGAAAACCACCACGGAATAAGTAAGACAAACAGAAAACACAGAATATGATGGTAGATTTAAACTCAAATACTTAATATCATACAATATGGGTTATAAACCATTTGATACTGAATGTAAAATACTGGTTTGATTTATCTTGGTTTTTAATATACAACCATCATAGACCAGAGATCTCTCTCACTAGCCAATGCTTTTGTCAGTGTTTACACATATATTGACATAACATATACTGACGTAATGAGTGATCCGCAGAATCGTTCATGCCTACCTTCTGTTGGTAGCAAGCAGAGGATATGTGGGAAGGTAGGGCTAAATTAATCTTAAACCTTTTTCTCTGGATGATAATTTGTAGTTATAGTTTATTAAAAAGAAATATATAGCAAGGTGAAGAAGGGAGGTAAGTGATTAGAAGATTTGTAAAACAGCAGGAGCACTGTCCACGCTCCAAGATTATTTTTACCTATGATGAAAAATATAGAGTAGTGTTGGTAAAGTAGTTTGGAAATATGATTTGGGTTACTTATTCTTTTTCATTTTTTGAAGTATAATATATAAAATTATATACTACCTTCCTTATACCTTTTGTTGTAAAGATAGATGGCTCTTCATGCTTTTACTGGCTTCCTCAATTTCAAATTTAAAAATAAGATACATCTTTGACAACTAGAAGAGTGGTAAAGTCACCAATTTCAAGTCAAAGACAAGGATTCAGAATATGCAAAACCTTTATGTTCTCACCAAGCAAGCCTCACAAACAAATCTCTAGCAAACAGTAGAAAGAGAAAAATAAACTTTCTGCTTTTGGGGAAAAGGGACAGACATATTTTCAAGAATCCACAGAGTTACTCGTGACTACATTATTTAGGCCAATAATCACTTCAGGGGAACATATTAAAATTAAAAATTATTACTGTCACCACACAAATATTGACATAACATGTATAATAAGTAAAATATAGACTGTACTTACCATCCCCATTAATAGACAGATTATGGGTCTTGAAGCTATTCTCAGCACTTTCCAAGCTCAGGGTAGTATGAGCTAGCAAACTGTACTTTGCACCACTAATAGTGAGAAAAAAGACATGTTTTAAGTATTTTAGTATATTTTCCACTACATAAAATATTTAGATGTTCAACAACAAAATAAACAACCCGATTAAAAAACGGGCAAAGGTCTTAAACAGACATTTCTCCAAAGAAAATATACAAATGGCCAATAAAAACATGAAGAGATACTCAAGATCATTAATCCTTAGGAAAACACAAATCAAAACCATAATGAGAAACCACTTCACACCCATTAGAATGGCCATTATTAAAATAAATAAATAAAAAGAAACAAAGCAACGAGTGTTGGCCAGGATGTGGTCAAACTGGAACCATTGTGCACTGCTGATGGAAACATAAAATGGTACAACCACTATGGAAAACAGTGTGGTCATTCTTCAAAAAATTAAAAATAGAATTAGCATATAAAGTCTGATGAGAATTTTTATTAATTGGGCCAGGTGATATGTTTCATAAACCTTCTTTGTCTCTTACTAAATATGTAATAAAATCTCTATCACAAATATATATATATACATGTAGCAAGAATGCAATGCATGCACGCACTTCTTTAATAAACAATGGCATACCGCACGGAATGTTGTTCCCTGGGAGAATGCCTCTTGGTTTTGGGTATTTTTTTCCGTTTTATTGAGAAATAATTGCCATACATTACTGCATAAGTTTAAGGCTTAAAGCATTTGATTTATTGGTTTGATATATCTTGGTTTTTAATATACAACCAATATAGACCAGAGGTATCTCTCACCAGCCAATGTTTTTTGTCAGTGTTTACACAGGAAAATTTATGTTTCTTTCTCTAAAACTCAACAAAAAAATTTTAACAAAACAATGCACGAGTAGAATTTTAAGTTACATTCTGAATACGATTGGTATAATTCAGACTCCTGTGTAGATTACTGGGAAAGTCCACTAAGTATCAACAAATCTCCACTGTTTCTAGAGCTAAGAGGCACTAGCCTCATTCTCAGTGTGGGCCATTCTCTGCTATTTTCACTTATCCTGAACACATTTCTGTAGTGCCTTCCATAATTAGCTCTTATTTTTCCCTACTGTTACATAAAAAGTGCCCCCCCAAAGTGGAGGAAGTATTTTAAAAAACTGTGGAGAAAGAATAGGAGCAATTGAGAACAGCAATTAGAATGAAGAGTAAATATTACTACACACAAAACTGCCTATTAACAATCATATGAGTTGTTTGGTGATCAGGGCACAATGTGTTAAACATGATCTCAACATGATAATCTGTCAACTGATAACACAGGTTTTATGCAACTACATTACAATTGTTCCTACTTACAATAATGGTAAATAGACTCCCTATCAACATTTTAGTGCAAAACATGTTATTTTCAGGAACAGATTACTGACAGTAAGTGGATAAGTGATGCTGCGTGTATCTGACAAACAACAAGACGGCCGTGTGGCTGGAGTACAGTGAGGGAGAGTGAGACAAGATGTCTAAAGGTAAGAAGGGGCAGACACTCTGCACTGCAGTAGGGCATGCCCTGTAGAGCATGATAAGGACCCTGGATTATATTCTGAGTGAGATGGGAAGCAAGTGGTAGATTTGGAGCAGAGGCATATGCTATGATATGACTTGTATTTTTAAATGATCTCTCTGGCTGCCATGTTGAGAACAGACCACAGAGGCCAAGATTGAAAATGTTAGTGCCAACTAGAAAGTTACTGCACCTCACCAGTCCAGAGCTGGTGCAGGCCTGGAACAGGGTGGTAGTTGATGGGGTAGTGAGAAGTGCTAAGATTCCTGATATAGTCTTAAAGTTGACCCAATGTGGTCATGGGATGTAAAAGAAAGGACAGAGTCAAGGACAACTCCAAGGTTTTTGGCCTGAGCAACCAGAAAAAGCGAATTGTCATTAACTGCAAGGAGGCTGACTGAGAGAATGGATATGGGAAGTAAGAATTTAGTTTTGAACAGATTAAGTTTGAGAATGGGTTGTAGGGTAGGCAGGTGAATATATGAATCTGCAGTTAGGAGAGGAAAAACTATTCAAGAAATTAAATTTGGGAGTTAACAGTATATAGATGAAATTCAATGAAAGTTAGTTAAATAAAATGTGCGAACTGAATATTGGGACACAAGTACTCCATCATTTCAGATTAAGTTGAAGAGCAATGAACAAAGGAGACAGGCAAGGGACTGTCACTGAGGCAGAAGAGACACCCCGAAAGTGGTATCCTGGAAGCCAAGTTCAAAAAGTGTTTCAGGACAGTGATCAGTTGTGTTGAAAAATGCTGAAAGGTCCAGGAGAAGGAATAATGATAAATGACCATGGTATTTGGCAACATGTAGATCACTGCTGACCTTGACAAGAGCAGTTTCTGAACGATGGATGAAACTTGACTGAAATGGTTCAAGAGAGAATGGGAGGACAAAAAGTGGAGATAGAGAATATAAAAAACTTTTCTGTAAAGGATAGCTGTTAAATGCGGCAGAGGAAATGTGAGGTATTTCAGCATATTTGTATGTTTTTGGAAATGATGCAGGAAAAGAAACACTGAAGAGGTAGTAGAAGTGGGGGACATGTGCAGGAGCCTACTTCTGTGTACTTGAGAAGATGGGATCTAGTGTACAGGTAGGTGGCCTCAGATGGAGCAAAGGCAGTTACAAGGAAGGAAAGCAGCAAATAAATATACAGATGCAGGTAGGCTGATAGATTTGGTTGATGGAGGATGTGCAAGTTCTCTTCTGATTACTTCAGCAGCATCAATGATATAGGAAATGAAGTCATCAGCTTTGAATAAGGAGTGGAGAGGAGTGGGTATTGGAGGTTTCATAAGAGAGAGTGACACAATGTGAAATACTCTGACGAGACGTAACGTGGAGGGCTACGGACACTCAGTAGGACTGCACATACTGGAACTCACTTAAGGTTAGTGATCCCTCTAAAGTGAGACCAGTCAGTATGACTGTTTTCTCCAGGTTCCTCATCTATTCCTCATGAGTGCAGGTGCAGAAGAGCTAAAGGCAGGATTTAACCAAGGTTGAATTTTTTCCAAGGTAAGTATGACAAAAGGAGAGAAATGCTAGGAAAGAACAAAATGGTAAATCATAGAACTTGAGCTAAGTTGGAGTCAGAGTACTGAAAGGAGAAAGCTGGAAACGTGGGAGGTGGTAGATAGTGTGGGACACTACTACAGAGACCAGATAAGACCTAGGGTACAATTGTGGGGTGGATGGCTAAAATAGGCATGAGAACAAGATCACTGGAGGCAAAGAGGTCATCAAACTTAGAGGTCAAAGTATTAGATGGACAGTCTATATGGATTTTAAATCCAACAAGAAAAATACCTGAAATAGTGAGAGGCAGAGACTGGGAGAGAAAGAGAATGAAGATACTTTGCGTTTTATTTTTAGGAGTGATGTAATTTATTCTCGCTGACCACTAAAAACATTAGAGTGTGCGTCACTTCAGGAATAGCATCATTTCCATACACAGTGCAGTACGAAATACTGCTTTTAGTGTGCACAGGAAGTAGCTAATATAGCTTTTAATAAAGCTCATTTGCACTGAGTGCGCTGGAGAGGTGACAACCTGTGTGACAAAGAGGCTAAAATTATGTGATGACCCAAGTATATGTTTAATTTTTTTCTCAGGCCTTAAAAAGTAATTGTAACTAAGACACCTTTCCCTCAACTACTTTAAGGTAAACATGTAATACATTTGCCTCTATTTCCAATGAATTACACATCTTAAAATAACAATACAAAAAACATTATTGATAACCTCCCCTAAGAATAAGCTATGAGAGAGACAGTTGATAGTGGTCATTAAAATGATCATGTGAAGACTCTGTAATAACTCAAGAAGAAAATGTGTGTGTGTATATACATGCATGTATATGAATGTGTAGTATAATTATGAATATACCCAAGGCTAGGAATTTTAAAACCTGGAGGAAAAATATCAGTTCAAAATTATAAAAAGTATTTGATTTAGGGTGAACTATGAATACATTTTTTTCTCTTCTAGATTCTATTTCTCAAGTTTATATTACTTTTGTAATGAAATAATAAATGCCGTAGGATTTGTGAAGTGGTAGTAGGATGAAAACCTCCCCCAAAAATCAGAGACATGCAAAGCTTTGTAATACTACATCTACCTATGTGCAGTTTAAGGCACTTTAACAGGCAATATCTTTAACAGTTCACAATAGCTACTTAAGGTAGGCAGGGCAGATATTTCGGTCCATATTTTCAAATGATGAAACTGAAGTTCAGAGAATGTAATTGACTTGCCTATAACTAGCAAGTGGTACACTGGAAACAGAATCCCACTCTACTTTACTTACTACCTTCATACTTCCTTAAGAATTTTGAGTGCAGGAAACATGACTTACGTTTAAATCCAAAGTACCATGTGACATAACTGCTGAATTATAATTTCTAAGATGATTAAATGAATGAATAAACAAAATTATACCCAATAGGTGAGTAATTCCTTAGTTATTTTTGAACACTGCATTATCTTTCACACTACCAAACCATTAACACCACTGTTCCTCAAAACATAAATAATCCACTTACTCTGCCCAAGGATATTTGTTTTGTAACTTCAATCTAATTTAAAATGTAGTATTGGGGCTTATTTTTTTTAATACACATTTTTGTCCAGTAAATAATCACTCTCAATTTTACTAGTTTTCACAATTCTTTAAAACTACAATTTATACAATGAAGAATAATGTACTAAATGGTTCTCAAGGAGCATAAAATAGTTAATTCAGCTATTAGAAACACTGGGAAAATCTAGCTACAGGAATTTCAGTAAGCTAAATTCCACAAATAAAATGAGTAAATGAATCACACCAGGGAGCATGCTAAAAATTACCAAAAATGTTCACTGTCTTCTTTCAGATCAAACAATACTTTATGATGATATTTCAAGTTACTTCATTTTTAAACCATGACTAATTACAATGCCAATGCTTCCAAAATCAACAATGATCTCAGTTTTAAAACATTCTTGTCAGGATAACGTTTTCTTACTAAAACATTACTCTCATTCTTTTTAGCCAACCCTAATATTGAGTTCCCAAAAGTTTAATCAGCTACATTTTTTTAAAAAAGCAAATAGGCCAATTGTTGTAACATTTGATGGAGCGGGGGTTCCAAAAATGTTATGAAAAAATAAATGACTACCTTAAACGGTAGTCTGAAAAAAATGCACTCTTTTGTTAGGAAGAACAGCTATATTTGGGCACATGCCATATAATTAGAGAAGATATAGTTTGCCCATTTTGGTTAAAAATTAAAAGCTATATTAGGAATCTTCTCATTGAACTAGATCACTATTAAAGAAATAAAAATTGGTCCTCTTATGCATTCTGATTACTAATGCTATTCTCAAACTCCTATCAGGGTGCTGAAGTGGTCACTTAAGGAAGTATCAGGTAAGAGTAGTTCTGGGCTATGAGTTTAACCTAGTATACTTGGCATTCACACCAGAAGCTCAAAAGAATGCTGGTATTAGAAGAATATAATTTGGTGAAATGTTATAAAAGGCTTTACCCTATCTTTTGATCAGCTTTAATGGTATAAATAAGCAAATGGCATGCAAGTTTCATGGGAAATGTTGATAAGGAAAATTGGTGTTTGGATTCACGAAATAAACCAAATAGAATGACAAATCTGAAGAGGAGAATGAACACTTCAAGACAAATATGTCAGTTCCTATTACAAAGAGCTTAATAGCAATAATGTTATTCTCAAATACACCTCTAGGCTTTGAAGAGGAGTATAGGTTAAACACAAGTTCCAACATCACTTAGAGTATCTTCTATGAAATGATAAACATTGGTTTTTCAATTTTAAAATATCTGTCTATATTTTATAATCCTATGAAGGTTTCTAAACTGAAGTGCTTCAGCATGAATTTGAAAAAAAATTTCAGAAAAAGCACTGGTCTCAGAACAGTAAAAATAGTAACAATAATAGTAACAGCTACATTTATTAAATGCTTACTACATACCAAGCTCATGAATTACCTTTTTGAGTCTCATAATAATCCAATGGCGTTAGATAGTATTACATTATTATTATTCCCATTTTACAGAGGGAAAAATAAAAACCCAGAGTAAATTAATCTGTCTTGGGTCACACAAATAATAAAAGACAGGATAGAAAAATCAAGTATTCCCTGCCAAACAATGAAATTTTAAACTGTTTGAGAAGCCCAGTCATTGTTTTTACATGCTTGAAAGGTATATGAAACCCTAAAATGTCTCTAAGGAGCCTTCTAAAAATAGATGATTATGTCTAAGCATCCTTATCTTTCATGAGAAAACTGAGGCCCAGGAAATAATGTAACTTGTTCAGGACACTACTGGTCCTGTTTTCTTTTTTTTTTAACATCTTTATTGGTGTATAATTGCTTTACAATGGTGTGTTAGTTTCTGCTTTATAACAAAGTGAATCAGCTATACATATACACATATCCCCATATCACCTCCCTCTTGTGTCTCCCTCCCACCCTCCCTATCCCACCCCTCTAGGTGGTCACAAAGCACCGAGCTGATCTCCCTGTGACATGCGGCTGCTTCCCACTAGCTATTTTACATTTGGTAGTGTATAAATGTCGATGCCACTCTCTCACTTCGTCCCAGCTTACCCTTCCCCCTCCCCGTGTCCTCAAGTCCATTCTCTACATCTGCATCTTTATTCCTGTTCTGCCCCTAGGTTCTTCAGAACCATTTTTTTTTTTTTTTAGATTCCATATATATGTGTTAGCATACGGTATTTGTTTTTCTCTTTCTGACTTACTTCACTCTGTATGACAGACTGTAGGTCCATCCACCTCACTACAAATAACTCAATTTCATTTCTTTTTATGGCTGAGCAATATTCCCTTGTATATATGTGCCACATCTTCTTCATCCATTCACCTGTCGATGGACACTTAGGTTGCTTCCATGTACTGGCTATTGTAAATAGGGCTGCAATGAACATTGTGGTACATGACTCTTTCTTAGGGTATATGCCCAATAGTGGGATTGCTGGGTCGTATGGTAGTTCTATTTTTAGTTTTTTAAGGAACCTCCATACTGTTCTCCATAGTGGCTGTTATCAATTTACATTCCCACCAACAGTGCAAGAGGGTTCCCTCTTCTCCACACCCTCTCCAGCATTTATTGTTTGCAGATATTTTGATGATCAGTGTGAAGTGATACCTCATTGTAGTTTTGACTTGTATTTCTCTAATGATTAGTGATGTTGAGCATCCTTTCATGTGTTTGTTGGCAGTCTGTATATCTTCTTTGGAGAAATGTCTATTTAGGTCTTCTGCCCATTTTTGGATTGGGTTGTTTTGTTTGTTTTTTGATATTGAGCTGCATGAGCTGCTTGTAAATTCTGGAGATTAATCCTTTGTCAGTTGCTTCATTTGCAAATATTTTCTCCCATTCTGAGGGTTATCTTTTCATCTTGTTTATGTTTTCCTTTGCTGTGCAAAAGCTTTGAAGTTTCATTAGGTCCCATTTGTTTATTGTTGTTTTTGTTTCCATTTCTCTAGGAGGTGGGTCAAAAAGGATCTTGCTGTGATTTATGTCATAGAGTGTTCTGCCTATGTTGGTCCTGTTTTTTTTTTTTTAAATAAAGAATTTTGCTGCTTAAAAACGTTTTAAAACTACTAACTTGGTGATTATCTCTTTCAGTTCTAAAATCTATGCTTCAAACTAGAAATACAATTGTTCATTCAATCATCAAAAAGACAGAGTTCCATTACCTTATAGTTGAATTAAAGCATTTTCCAGCAAATACTTGATTATCATCTTAATCTACAAAAGTTTTAAGACAGCCTTAATTCTAAAGGAAGAAAATGAAAGGGTATCCCTCCCTCCTTTTTAATGACATTTATATTAGCAAAGATTTACATCTTCTATGCCTTCTTTTTTTCAGTGGATGGGACCCATTCAACAATCATGAAATCAATTTAATGATTCATAAACGGAATTAAAAGAAACTGAAAATAACTAGAATAAAAAAAGTCAAGTGACTATACTATAAATAGCAAGGGCTAAGTATTGCTTCACGAAATCTGTCTGCTTATGTTACTGTGTATTCAGTAATAATGTAAAATGTATTTCTTACTGTGGATCTCAATCAAAATAAACTGAAAGCCACAATGCTAGGGTCCCAAGTCACTTTCACATGTAATATATCTGATATGAAAAGAGTTATTTAGTTACATTTTGATGATTGATATTTCCAGGATCTACACCTAAAATATTTTGCTTTTTGTAATTACAGTAAAATTACTTACATGCTGAAGAGCCAACCCTACCAAGACATGCAAAGAAATTCTAGGAATGCAGCCTGTACAACAGTTTTCCCAAGAAACATAAAAGATAAAAATACTTGTAAAGAAGCAAACACAATGTTTAAAGAAAGTATCTGAAAGAAACCAGGGCTTCTTGAAGAGATGGTGATTCCAACTGTGGGCAGAAAAACAGAAGATGAACATGGAACATGTTCCCTGGCCAGAGAGCAAAGAAGCTAATCAGAGATTAGGTTGTGTCAAAAGGATGCAGAGTCAGCTTAAAGGTTCCCCACTGATCAAAGATGGGACAAATTGGCTTCAAAGAGAATAACTGTAATTGACTGAAACACAAATATATAAAAATACAAGAGTTCAAATAAAACAAAACATTGATCACCTCCATGGTAGAACATCAACTTATTATTCTAAAATGAAGGAACCGAGTATTTTTTTCCTCCTTCTCCTCCACCAATTTTTTTGCATTTATATCCAGAGAGTTAACAAAAGAAAGTTCTTCTTTGAGAGAATTCTAGGTTTAAAAATAAATGCAGAACTTCCCTGGTGGTGCAGTGGTTAAGAATCCGCCTGCCAATGCAGGAGACATGGGTTAGAGCCCTGGTCCGGGAAGATCCCACATGCCATGGAGCAACTAAGCCCACGCACCACAACTACTGAGCCTGTGCTCTAGAGCCCACAAGCCACAACTACTGAAGCGCGTACGCGCACCTAGAACCCGTGCTCTGCAACAAGAGAAGCCACCACAATGAGAAGGCTGTGCACCGCAACGAAGAGTAGCCCCTGCTCTCTGCAACTAGAGAAAGCCTGCATGCAGCAACAAAGACCCAGCGCAGCCAAAAATAAATAAATAATTTTTTTAAAAAAGAGAGAAAAGAATCAAGATAAAATATAAATAAATAAAGGACAAATTTAGAAAGTCACCAAATTATAACCCCTAATGAAATAATGAATGACCTGCAATAGCTGCTAACACCATTAGATAAAAGATTGATAGGGAACTTTATAATGGATGGATCAAGTTGACAACACCTGAACCCACTGGTCAGGTTTAACATGAGGAAAAGTGAGACAAGACCTCCAAATGGGATACAGTAGAAAGTACATTGTCCTAAAAGAGAACCTGAAACTAATCAGTCCTCTAGATCTGACTACAAGTTGTAGGAAACACAGAGGATAGAAAAAGATGTTTAAAAAGACCACAAAGATGGAATCAGATAAATTCAAAATATGGGAAATCTATAAGATCTGGCTTCTTCAATAAATAATGGCAAGGAAAAAAGTAGCTGGGAAATTGTTAAAGATTAAAAGACTCACCTAAATGCAATGTTGTAGACCTTGTTTGCATCTTGACTTGCACAGATCAGAAGAGAACTTCCTCAGAATTGGGGCAATTTGAACACAGACTGGACATCAGATGATATTCAGAACTTATTTTTTATTTTGTTAGATGTGATAATGGTAATGTGGTTTTGTTATAAAGAAATAAAATATTTTTTAAAATCTTTAAGGCTAATGCATGACATATGCAGAAATCCAATTAGTAGACTGATATGTAGCAAACAACTTAACATGTAGATAGTCCCTTTTCAAGAAAAATAACTCATCTTTCTGCTAGATATTGGAATTCAAAATCACTGAAAGCATACTGTCACCCAACTTTCTACTTTCTTTTTTTTAATTTATTTATTTATTTATTTTTGGCTGCGTTGGGTCTTCGTTGCTGCATGCGGGCTTTCTCTAGTTGCGGCGAGCAGGGTCTACTCTTTGTTGCGGTGCGTGGGCTTCTCATTGCGGTGGCTTCTCTTGCTTCAGAGCACAGGTTCTAGGTGCGCGGGCTTCAGAAGTTTTGGCTTGTGGGCTCTAAAGTGCAGGCTTAGTAGTTATGGCACACGGGCTTAGTTGCTCCGCGGCATGTGGGATCTTCCCGGGACCAGAGCTCGAACCCGTGTCTCCTGCATTGGCAGGCAGATTCTTAACCACTGTGCCACCAGGGAAGCCCCAACTTTCTACTTTCAAAGGAAGGTATTAAGGATAACTCAGCTGGGTAAATGTCAGACAACCAAGTTATATTCCTGCCTCAGGATGTTTTTTCCCATTTAAAATGTAAAGATATTCTCCATATACAATACTTTAAAATGTCACAAATACATAATTATACTGTATCGCTGTAAATATTGTATTAGAAAACTTACTAAATAGCAGAACTGAAGGACAAGCACATTTCATGATCTTCTTGAAGCACTGAACTTATTTTCTTCCCTGTAGCTTTGCTTATAGATGTCTTCAGTTTCTTAGCTAATTTTTTTGGTGTGTTGGTTATAGAAGAGTCTTCTGTACAGCAACTATATACTTCCACCTTTATCTGAAAGTCTGGCCCTGCTTCATTACTAAAAACAAGGACAATCATAATGTTAGAAATTTAACTCAGTAGAAAATAAAATAACATCCTGTGATGTTTTCATAACATTTAAAAGCAGCATTTGGAACAGGTTTATGTTAATATATGTTAATGAGATAGAATATCCCAGTGTTTATTTAGTATCTAAATGACCTGAGAGAGTCACTACAACTTCGAGAGCTACCAGCTTCTAAAGTAGGGCAATCTTAACTCAATTTAACCAATATTTACAGGCAAATTATTTAAAGGAAAAGAATAAAATGCCCTGGTCATTTCGTTGCCAATGCCATTTCTCCTTTTCATTCCTATAATATAGCTGTTTTTAAGGTATTTACATTATATGTATGATTTCCTGAAATCACGATTCCTCCAAAGGAAAAAGATTTGAAAACAAAGAACACAAAGAAAATTAAAAGAAACAAAAGCTTTCTTCTGCTGAAACCTTTAGTTTTCACGCCTTTTTCATAAAGAGTCATACAGTCCACTCAACACCGCGCCCCTCCTCCCCGCTCCACCTTTGTACCTAATAACTCTGAAATAACATTTCACTATTTAGTTGTACAGGAGAAAACAAACAAAAAAATGAATATAAAGAGATATATTTCAAGGCATGAACTCCTTGAGGGGGAGTGATGTCTTGGTAATCTTTGTATTCTTAATCTAGCATAAAAGATATTCAGTATGTATTTATTAAACCAATATGCAGAAAATCTGCAATGCCAAGATTGGCTTTGCTCTTTCTCAGACACAGTGAACTATCTTTACTATAAACGATTGTGGTGATGTTAGTAACAGTAAAATATACTTCAAATCGCAAAGGAGGTCCATCAGCAGTAGATGTTGTCTGCAGAGGACAATCCATCAGCCTCAGAGATTTTAAAAACACAGCATAGACTTTTTAAGATTTAAATAGCCAAACTATAGTTTGAATAAATCCAAGGAATAACTTCCAAATATTTTTATAGTTTATTATTTGGCAACTCTGAAACATACAGTATTCCTGGTAATGACTAACAAATGTCAATATTTAGAGAAAAACCAGAGATTCATAAATATTGAATACTTATTAAAACAATCATAACAAAAAGCACATTTTAAAATAACATTTAGAACATCTGTGAGCAGTTATTTTTAGAACAATTTAAAATATTTACAGAATTAAAAAAAAATTATAAATCATGTGTTGTCTTCCCAAGTAACTTGCATTGTTCTTTCTGTGAAAAATATTATGATTTTTGTCTTTGTGGTAAAAACAAACAACAGCAAAGTGATGTGAAGAAAAGAGTCCATTAACAGGATGATTTTGGCAGGAAAAGATGCACTAGTAATAGTTGATAATGGAAATTAGTATATTTAGGTAAATAATAAATATTTATTTTTAAGTCTTAGTTATGTAAACATTTGGCAATATTTGGGGCATCCTAAGTAAATTTCTTTGGTTCAACAGAGCTTATAAGATGGCCTGCACTACTGCTGATAACTCAGAAAAATGTATTATATTTTTCTGTGCTGTACAATTCCTTATGGGACACTGAACCAAAGCCACAAAACATGGTTTGCAATCATTTTTTTAATGCTACATGAGTGGCAAAACTAGTACTTTCAATCTCAACTGTATATATAGCTCCATAGCTAAAGATGGGAAAAACATGTATATTGATTTTAATAGTTAAGTAGTTATTAATATTTGGATGCAAAGATACTGTCTTTGAAACCCTGTAGGAAATAAAAATCACATACTGATTTAGGCCAATAGAAAAAAAGGCCAGGAAAAACTTATGTTAGTTAAAAATGATTTCTATGGCTACCTGAGGAGTTCTTTCTGGTTCTATATTATGACCACAATAAAATGAGCCTGTAAAAGAGCAGGGGCAATAAAAACAGCCCTGAGGATCACCCAACTTTTTATTGTTTTGGAGTGAAAACATGGAAGTGCACCATAAGAAAAAGAATATCTCAAAATTTTACCAAAGTACTTTGCCTATGGTACATATTTCAGAACTATCTCATAAAGTTGTTATACTATTTTGGTATTTCTGTAACCAAATCTCCTATATGAGATGTAAGAACCTCTTTTATGCCCAAATTCACTCTACATAAAATAATGTTATAATGAGATTCCATTGTATTCATAGTGTTACTACTAATATTACATGATTTCCACTTTATTTTACACTGGAAAAATCTCAAATGCAGAGATGGGCTTATTTTGAATAATGCAATGTTCAAAATCAATTTAAAGATTTTAATGCTTCAAAAATAATCCAATAAATTTGCCTTCCTTTGAAAAAGGTAGAATTTTAGATTCTTTTCATTCAATGAAGATTAAAAAATACTTACAATATGGTCACATTTTCAAAACATATATCTGTGACTGTTTTATCCACAATCACCATGTTAGTATCAAAAACTTCAGCTCCCATTTTGAATAAACAAAAAATGGCATAGCGCTGTGATCCTAGAGAAGAAAAACAACATAATACAATGATTCATGTGATGAATCATGCCTATATTATGTTAAAATCTGCTTGAAAATGAAAATAATTAGCCTAAATATTTGCTAATAGATTCTTATTTTCATACATTGTACACTGTAATCCTTTAACTTTTTACATAGACTGTTTTGCCAATATATATTAATAGCTTGCCCAACTAAGGCACAACAATTAAAGTAAGGAGTATCAAAAAATAAAGTTAAAAATAGAGGCCTCTCAGCAGCCTAAAAGTACCCACCAAACTCACAAATTTTATTCCTAGAAAACTCTTTAAGCTTTAATTAATAGCAAATTTATTATTTTATGTACATACTATTACCCCTGTCATTTGGTTTCCAAGTATATTTTAAGAAAAATAAGTTTTCTATTATGAGAGGTTAGGAGCAAGCACATTAACAGCAAAACATTTTCCACCAAACTGAAAGGGAGGAAACCACAAAAACAATAAAAAGTAGACATGTGAACACAAAAACCATAGCTGCTGGGCCTTCTAATTTGATGATGTTTTTAAGAAGTATTAGGTGATTAAAGGACTGAAACCTCATTACTGAGAAAATGTACCTCTTCAGAAAAACTTAACTCTCTACTGCAATCAGAAAGATGTACTTAATACCTGCATGTATTCCTTTGTAAAGTAATTTATATTTCCTAATTGAATAACAAATGTACTAATCTGATTTTGGATTTTTCATATAAAACTAATTGTGCTCAATGTGATTCAGATTTTAAAGTATGAGGAACAAAGCTATCACAATAGACAAGAAAGATAAAGGATTATCATATCTTTTCTGCTTTGCCTCTAACAGCTAAAAATCATTTGAGGTTAATTTCCATGACCCACAATGCATGGATTTGTTAAGACTATATGAAGCCATAAAATGCTGAAGGGGAAAACAATCAGATCAAGCTAAAAATCTTTTCCTCTTACATCCTGTTAAATAATCTGAAGTAAGAAAACAAGGCAGAAAGATCTCCAAGATCTTGGTCAAATAATGTTGCCTTTACCATGACTCAAACATTTCCTTCCATTGCACAATTCCCTTCTCTATTACCTGTTACTCACCATCCTTGCACAGGTTCCTATCAACAAGATTCTGCTTATTCTGTCAAATGACATCCATTTATTTCACTGGAGAAGCAGTTTTTTCTCCTAATAATCTCAAATTTACTACATATTACAGAAGATATTTCAATTACAATTAAAATCATACATACGTTCTTTACTGCTGAAGTGATCAGAGTCTTTCCACATTAGTGGTATACGAATATCTATAGAGGAGGGGGAAAAGAAATGACAAGTAATAATTTTGGTAAATTTCATTTCTTAGAGTGAAATAAACCTCTGAATTCCACAATGGATTCTGACCATTAAAGCCAATATTTATTTATTATTTAAATATTCAAACACAATAATGTTTTCTCTTAAAAACAGCTTAGACTAGGAATATAAAATCTGTTATATTTATTTTACTAAAAAACCCCACCAACTACTACTCAAGAAATTAATTGATTAAGAAAGGTCTGTAATAAGCTTATGCCATAAAATTTTCTTTTCATGATTTATGTTTTTGAAATAGGTGAAATTTGGGTAACCTAGCGTTCAATTTCTATTTTGGGTAAGCGGTACCAGCAAATGTAGTTAAATATATTTCAAAATCATAGAATAGTAGAGGTAGAAATGACTTTAGAACTTTTGTCCACTATGCAAACTTTAAAGATGAAGAAAATTAAATTGTCTAAGATTGACTTGTCTAAGATCATTGGTTTCTGGGAGAGACCCAGCTCTTAACAAACAAATCCAAGATCTCTCCATTAAGAAGATTTAACTTGTCTACAAAAGAATTTGCAGATCTTTGTATATTCATGTTACAAACTGTAGCATTTTCCTTAAGAAAACTAAAAAGAGGAATGTATTACTTCTTTCAGGCCAAGAAAAGGGCGTACGTTCTAAAAGTGAGCTAAACATATTTCTCTCATTCACACGTTCTTCAAACTCCAAAGTGACTGTGTTAACAATCTTTATTCCGGAAATTAATCTAGAGCTTTGACACAGTCAAAATTTTGCCTTCCTAGTTTTCTCCATTCTTCCCTTTACTTTTAATACTAGGTTAACATTATGTAGTAACAATTTTCCTCTGACATTCTTATGCTATCTGCATAGTTTCAAAGTTAGAGAATTAAGGTATTACCAAATAGATTAAGATGTGTGATTACAGCATAACACAGCACAGTAGAAATCTCAATGATAAAGTGAAGTTAGTTTTAATTTTTAATTTTGTACTCAGTACAAAAACGATATCGAACCTTTCTGGGAAATTTCTGTTTAAGACATTTCCTTATTACACTTAGGAAGTTTATTTGCATATTTTTCATACCTATTAATTATGCCACTTTCAAATAATTATAAATCTTTCTGAACATAAGCTATTTGGCTACCTTTATGATGTGCTTCACTTTTAGATCCCATGATCTTTTGTCTACATTTTTATTTGTTTAGAATTCTAAGGTTCTTAGTGCCTATTTCCAAGTTCCTTTCTAGAACATCTTTGTATTACTCCATCCCTATTCTGCCCAACCAGGTAGAAAGCTTGGCTAAACACTTTACATACATTTCATCCAACAATAATTTTTAAAATATATTTACTAATTTATGGTTGTGTTTTCATTGTCATTTGTCTCAAAGTATTTTTTAATTCCCTCTTCGATTTCATCACTGACCCACTGGTTTTTTAGTACCATGTTGTTTAGTCTCCATGTAATTGTTTTTTCTTGTTTCTCTTCATGTGGTTTATTTTCAGTTTCATGCCGTTGTACATGGAAAAGATGCTTGAAAAACTTTCTATCCTCTTAAATTTGCTGAGGCTTGTTTTGTGTCCTAGTATGTGGGTCTATCCTAGAGAGTGTTCCATGTGCACTTGAAAAGAATGTATATTCTGGATTTTTTTGGATATAATGTCCTGAAAATATCAATTAAGTTTAAATGACTGTAAAAACACAACCATTCAAAATCTGTGGCATGCAGCAAAGGCAGTCCTGAGACGGAAGTTCATAGCAATACAGGCCTTCCTCAAAAAACAAGAAAAATCTCAAATAAATAACCTAACCTACCACCTGAAAGAATTAGAAAAAAAAAGAACAAACTAAACCTAAAGTCAGCAGAAGGAAGAAAACAATAAAGATCAAAGAGGAAATAAATAAAATAGAGATTTAAAAACTATAAAAAAAAAAACAATAAAAACAAGAGCTGTTTTTTTGAAAGGGTAAACAAAATGGACAAACCTCTAGTCAGGCTCACCAAGAAGAGAGAGGACCCAAATAAACAAAATAAGAAATGAAAGAGGAGAAGTAAGAATGGATATTTCAGAAATACAAAAAACCATAAGAGAACACTATGAACAATTATATGCCAACAAACTGAACAACCTAGAAGAAATGGACAAGTTTCTACAAACATAGAGCCCACCAAAATTGAATCAAGAATCAAGAAGAAACGGATAATTTGAACAGACCAATCACTAGAAGTGAAATAGAATCTCCAAAAAAAACCAAAACCAAAAACTCCAGGGGCTTCCCTCATGGTGCAGTGGTTGAGAATCCGCCTGCCAACGCAGGGGACATGGGTTCAAGCCCTGGTCCGGGAAGATCCAACATGCTGCAGAGCAACTAAGCCCATGCGCCACAACTACTGAACCTGTGCTCTAGAGCCCACAAGCCACAACTACTGAGCCCACGTGCCACAACTACTGAAGCCCACACACCTAGAGCCCGTGTTCTGTGACAAGAGAAGCCACCACAATGAGAAGCCCGCGCACCGCAATGAAGAATAGCTCCCGCTCGCCTCAACTAGAGAAAGCCCACGCCCAGCAACGAAGACCCAACACAGCCAAAAATTTAACAAAAAAATAATTAATTAAACAAACAAACAAAAAACAAAAACAAAAACTCCCTGCAAAACAAAGTCCAGGACTGGATGGCTTCACTGTGGAATTCTACCAAACACACAAAGAACTCAGACCAATCCTTCTCAAACTATACCAAAACACTGAAGAGGAGGGAATACTCCCAAAGTCATTCTATGAAGCCACCATCACCCTGATACCAAAATCAGACAAAAGCACTATCAAAACAGAAAATTATAGGCCAATATCTTTGATGAATACAGATGCAGAAATTCTCAACAAAATATTAGCAAACCAAATCCAACAACACATAAAAAGGACCATATGCCATGATCAAGTTGGATTTATCCCAGGGTCACAAGGATGGTTCAACGTATGAAAATCAATCAATGTGATACACCACATCAACAAGAGAAACGACAAAAACCACATGATTATCTCGATAGATGCAAAAACAGCACTTGATAAAATTCAACATCCATTCATGATAAAAACTCTTACCAAAGTGAGTATAGAGGAAACATATCTCAACATAATAAAAGCTATTTATGGCAAACCTACAGCTGACATAATACTCAATGGTGAGAAGTTGAAAGCCTTCTCACTAAATTCTGGAACAAGACAAGGATGCTCAATCTAACCACCTTTTTTTTTTTTTTGGTTGCACCTCATAGTTTGTGGAATCTTAGTTCCCCAACCAGGGACTGAACCTGGGCCCACGGCAGTGAAAGCACAAGGTCTTAACCACTGGACCACCAGGGAATTCCTTCACCACTTCTATTCAACATAGCATTGGAAGTCTAGCCACAGCAATCAGACAAGAAAAAAATAAATAAAATATATCCAAATTGGAAGGCAATAGGTTACACTGTCATTATATGCAGATGACATGATAGTACATAGAAAGAACCCTAAAGACTCCATACAAAAACTATTAGAACTGATAAACAAATTCAGCAAGGTAGCAGGATACAAGATTAACATACAGAAATCTGTTGCATTTATTTACGATAACAATGAAATACCAGAAAGGGAAAGTTAAAAAAAAAATCACTTTTAAAATCACATCAAAAAAATAAAATATTTAGGAATAAACCTGACCAAGGAGGTGACATATGCTGAGAACTATAAAAACACTGATGAGGAAAATTAAAGATGATTTAAAGAAATGGAAAGATATACCATGCTCTTGGATTGGAAGAATTAATATTGTTAAAATGGCCATACTACCCAAAGCAATCTACAGAATTAATGCAATCCCTGTCACATTAACCCCTGTCACTTTATACCAAACTTGAATAATCGTAAAATTTATACAGAACAATAAAAGACCCAGAATTGTCAAAGCAATCCTGAGGAAAAAGAACAAAGCTAGAGGCATAATTTTCCCAGACTTCAGACAATACCTCAAAGCTACAGTAATCAAAACAGCATGGACTGGCACAAAAACAGACATATGGATCAACAGAACAGAAAAGAGAGCCCAGAAATAAACCCACACACCAATAGTCAATTAATTTTCAACAAAGGAGGCAAGAATATACAATGGAAAAAAGACAATCTCTTTGGCAAGTGATGTTGGGAAAGCTGGACAGCTACATGTAAATCAATGAAGTTAGAACACTCCCTCAACACCATACACAAAAACTCAAAATGGCTTAAAGACTTAAATATAAAACAGGATACCATAAAACTCCTAGAAGAGACCATAAGCAAAACATTCTCTGACATAAATCATACCAATGTTTTCTTAGGTCAGTCTCCCAAGGCAATAGAAATAAAAGCAAAAACAAACAAATGGGACCTAATCAAACTTAAAAGCTTTTGCACAGCAAAGGAAATCATAAACGAAGCGAAAAGACAATCTACGGACTGGGAGAAAGTATTGATATTTGTAAATGATGCGATCCATGACATTTCCAAAACATATAAACATATATATATTTCCAAAACATATAACAACAACAAAACATATAAACAACTCATACAACTCAGTAACAAAAAAAACAAACAAGTCAATCAAAAAATGGGCAGAAATCCTAAATAGACATTTCTCCAAAGAAGACATACAGATGGCCAACAGGCACATAAAGATGCTCAACATCACTATTTTTTAGAGAAATGCAAATCAAAACTACAAAAATTACCTGACCAGTGAGGTACCATCTCATGCTGGTCAGGATGGCCATCATGAAAAAGTCTACAAGTAACAAATGCTGGAGTGGGTATGGAAAAAAGGGAACCCTCCTACACTGTTCGTGGGAATGTAAATTGGTGCAGCCACTATGGAGAACAGCATGGAAGTTCCTCAAAAAACTAAAAATAGAGTTGCCATGTGATCCAGCAATCCCAGCCCGGGCATATATCCGGACAAAACTATAATTTGAAAAAATACATGCACACCAATGTTCATAGCATCACTATTTACAACAGCCAAGACATGGAAGCAACTCAAATGTCCATTGAGAGATGAATGAATAAAAAAGATGTGGTACATAAATACAATGGAATACTACGCAGCCATAAAAAAGAATGAAATAATGCCATTTGCAGCAATATGAATGGACCTAGATATTATCATACTGTGAGGCAAGTCAAAAAGAGAAAGACAAACACCATATGGTATCATTTATATTTTGGATCTAAAATACAACACGAACTTATTTACAAAACAGAAATAGACTCACAGACACAGAGAACAAACTTACAGTTACCAAACGGGAAAGGGGGTGGGCGAGGGATAAATTAGGAGTTTGGGATTAGCAGATACAAACTACTATATATATATAAAATAAACAACAGGTCCTACTGTTTAGCACAGGGAACTATATTCATATCTTGTAATAACCTATAATAGAGAAGAATATGAAATAGAATATATATATATACACACACATATATGTATAATGGAATCACTTTGCTGTATGCCAGAAAGTAACACAACATTGTAAACTGACTGTACTTCAATTAAATATACATATATTTACTAATTTAATAGCCAATGACAGGATCTAATTGTTTACGTTTTCTTTTCTTTTTAAAAATATTTATTTATTTATTTATTTGGCTGCACCGGATCTTAGTTGTAGCACGCGGGATCTTCATTGCTGCATGTGGGATCTCTAGTTGTGGCATGTGGGATCTAGTTCCCTGACCAGGGATCAAAGGCAGGTATTGGGAACATGGAGTCTTAGCCACTGGACATTTGCATTTTCTTGACTAAGAAAAATGTTAATAAACTTACTGGCCAGTTCAGTGAATATGTTTGTATCCATGGCCCATTTTTCTTGTTCTTTTTAAAAATATATTTATGGTTTGTACTTTTAAAAATTAATTATTTAGGGACTTCCCTGGTGGCGCAGTGATTCAGAATCTGCCTGCCGAGGCAGGGGACACGGGTTCGAGCCCTGGTCTAGGAAGATCCCACATGCCGCAGAGCAACTAAGCCCAGGCGCCACAACTACTGAGCCTGCGCTCTAGAGCCTGCAAGCCACAACTACTGAGCCCGTGCTCTAGAGCCTGTGAGCCACAACTACTGAGCCTGTGTGCCACAACTACTGAAGCCCGTGAGCCTAGAGCCCGTGCTCCACAACAAGAGAAGCCATCACAATGAGAAGCCCACGCACGGCAACAACAAATAACCCCCCCTCGCCGCAACTAAAGAAAGCTCACGTGGCAATGAAGACCCAATGCAGCCCAAATAAACGAATGAATGAATCTTAAAAAATTATTTAATATTTGTAAGATTTTTGAGTATGTGAGGTAAACATATTCTTCTTATAAAAACAGTTCTAGCTCCATTTATATATTTAATAGGCCTTCTCTTCTTCACTGATTGAATGACGCCATCTTTATCATATATGCCGTTCTGAGTAAGTGTTCTTTCCTTGGCTATATGCTTTATAGATCTAATTGAATCGTTATCTATCCTGATACCAATACCATACCATCATAACCACTGAAACATTATAATATACTTTACCATCTGTCAGAAATATGTCCTTCCAAAAACATTTTATTCTCTCTTGCTAATTTCTTTAAGTAAATCTTAGAAATAATGTGTCAAAATTCCCCCTCCAATGTTTTATTAGAATTCTAGTATCCAAAGTAACTTGGGAACTGTTAACTTTACAATATGCTATTTACATAGAGTAGCATAATACAGTTACCCTCATATTTTTATTAAGGTTATTCATGTGGTATTTAATGTTTTTGTTTTTTGCTGCTTTTACTGTAACTCGTTCTTGCTGGTGTTGAGAGCAGCTACAACTTTTTATGTATATATCTTGAATCTAGCCACTTTTACTGAATTCTTTATTAATTCAAACAATGTTTCAGTAAATTTCCTTATATTTTCTAGGTCCGCAATCTATTATCTTCAAATAGTACTCAATTTATCTATTTATTTTCAGTAGTTTCATCTTTCATTCTTACTATTTTAGCTAAAATTTCTAAAACTCTGTTGTAATATTAATATAATAGACATTGCTATTTTGTTCTTGATTTTAATGGGCTCACCTTTATTGTTTTATAATTATGACTTGGCTGATGTCCTGTCAAAGGGCCTGCTTCTTGCTTGACCAGAATTGCTGACTCACTGCAGTTCACAACTGTTCTTTTTCACAGCTATTCTTTTTCTAGTAGGGTGGTATTAACTATTTACACTATCTTGGAAGGAACATGGACCCTTACTTACATGGTTGCTGTACAACCATGGCCTATTGGTCAGTCTTGCTCTTTCCCATGCCTAGCTATGTCAGATCCTCAAGAGGAGAAGGTGGACATTTCTTATCTATTTCCCAGGTGGTCACGTACTGTTCAGATGGCAAAAGATGTGTAACTCATTAGCTACATTTTAAAATTCACTCTCGAAGAGTAGAAATTCCTTCCAGCTTCTTGCAAATGGTTGACTCAGTTTTAATTTACAGTACTCTTACCTTTGTCTTTTTTTTAATGTCTTAATTGACACTTTAATGGTAAAGTGAAAGAGCCATAATAGGATCGCTAACTTGATGCTATCAGGTCCTAGAAGTCTATCGTTTTCAAAAGTGAAAACCGAGGTACTTTGTGAACTGATTTGGCTTTAGTCATCGAATTAGTAGTTAGTGAATAGGCTGAGACAATTACCATATGCAATTATTTGGTGTTGAGCAGAAACAATCGGGATAAACCTCAATTATTCTTTTTACTTTTATAAAGATCTGGCCAGTGAGTGGTGAAGCTAGAAATAGAAATCCCAGGTATCTCCTGGAAATCAATGTAATCTCAGAAACATTATGAAACTTTGTTGCAAATATTCATTTTGATCAAAACAAAAGTCACATTTTCATTCCCATGTCAAAAGAAAATGGATTTATAAAGGTGAATTAGTTTTTAATGTTCTTTGTTTTTATCTTTCACAAATATACAGACAAGATATAATTAAGCCTAAGCAAAGATGTAAACAAATTGCACATGTATCCCATTTTCTGAGACTTTTGGCTCCTTAATTTAATTTAAAATTATCTTTTAAAAAGAAGAAACACATGCAGAAATAAGTTTAATTTCTATACTCGAGTATTCATGGTCAAGAAAATAGTTTTTTCTCTAAATGTTTTTATTTAAACACTCTTCTAAATGGAGAGTTAATGCTAATTTCATGATTGCTGCAGTCAATAAACTATTATGAAATGACAGTAGAGGCTAACTTTATCATGGCATTCAGTCTTCAACAGCAATTTAACACCTCTCATTTGTGTACTGAGTGGCACTACACCAGAAGCAAGGAATGGAGGATTATGTTTAAGTATTTTTAGAAAACCCCCTTTAAAGATCTATAATATTTTGTTTTTTCACATTAAAATGTATTGAACATAGTGAACAACTAATATGTAAAAGTGCTATGCTTGGCATCAAAAGGATAAATAAGATATAAAACATGTTTTATTCCATTCATAATTGGAAAGATGAAAACATAAATATAAATAACTATAAAACAAGCAATGGATTTTTATATATAGCTCAGATATTTTTCTGAAGAATTTTTGCTGAGGGTAATTCCTCTGATTTAGGACAATTATTTCATATGTAAAATTCAGGTATATCCTTCCTGTAGGAGAATTTTTAACATGAAGACATTTTTAAAAACAGTTCCTTGGGAAAAAAAAAAAAACACAACCAAACAGTTCCTTGGGTAAGAGGGCCTGAAATACAGCAGCAGCCTCCCTGAGGCTTTTAGCCAATGAAACAAACTAGTTATTATTTAAGGACCGCTGGAGGTCTGTTGTTTCCAAAACGTACCAATGAGATAATATTTATAAAAGGTACATTATCTAACTAGTATACACATGAGTCAGCCATGTATTTATTCACTTCAATCTGTGGCATCTCCAAGCCATTGTCTTTAGCTTCCTTAACACTTTGGAGAAACTGAGACAACACAGCATAAGTGCCATCTAGTGGTAAAGTGTCTCCTAACTGCATTAAGAATTACAGAAGGGAAAAACATTTCTAGCAGGGAACAGGGAAGGCTTTATAGATGAGCAAATAGATCCTGAAGATAATATAGTTATTTCAAGAGCTAACTGGGTATTAGGAACATGGGGTGTGTTGACAGAACAGGGAGAGAAATGTCTCGCTAAAGCAGACAGCTTATGTATAGGAGTAGTGGAAGATATGACTAGAAAAATATTTGGGAATAGAAAACTCTAGGGGGAAGTCTAGTCTCTATCCTATGGGCAATGGAGTGTAGTCATCCATCCAATCAATATTCACTGAGTGATAACTACGTACAAGCACTGTGTCAGCTCCTGGGTATATAGTGATGAACAAAGCAAACAAGGTTCCAACCCTCATGGAAATTCTGGAGTAGACAAACATTAAACACAGTATTGAAACTTCTGAGCAAAAACGGAATGGGGAGTCAAAAGAATTGAGTTTGCAGCCCAGCTCAACCAAAGTCATTTAACCTCTGAGTCTATAGAAAAAGGAAACTACCCTACCTATTACACAGTGTTGCAGTGAAGAGAAAACTTCATAATATATGTAATATACATGAAACAGTTTTCTCAATTGTAAAATTCTATACAAATGTAGAGCATAATGATGAAAACAGTGTTTTAGAACAAATATTCTGATAGAGGTATGCAAAATAAAATGAAAAAAGAAAATGGACATAGGGAATTAAAAAGCCCCACTAACTCTAGGAAGTTACTTTATAGAATTTATTCAGCAATAGAAAAATGATCCAATATAGCATACCTGATATGGCAATCTTTCCCTTACATGCTGTTCGTGCTTTACTTTCAAAATTCACATCACTGTCAAAAGAAAAAAAACCCTAATGAAAAAAAGGATCTTCTCTAATAAGCAATTGTTTTAACGAACTTTCACAAATGCCTAAATATTAAAAATAAACACATCCTTGAATAATAATGACTTCCAGTTAACATAAACTATTTGACTCAAACTTTATGATGTTTAGTCAACAGTAGCTGGCTTTAAAAGAAATATATAGAGCCATTATCTTTGATTTTTTTCATACAAGCTTTACATTCCCTGACGATTATATAATGGCTTACTCTACAATGAAAGGCTTTTGTGACTTCTTACATTTAAAAACAAGATGTGCAATATTTGTACAGGTCCTAGGAAGTATAATACCTTGCATCACCATTTCATAAATTATATTTCTAGCTTACCAGATTATAGTTGCCTGAAAAAGTTAATGAACTTCCCAACCATGAACATGCTGCCCAAGAGTATCTTATCCTTAAAAAATCTAACAAATATTTAAAAAATTACTCTCTGCTACATATTCATGTGTGGTAATATCATATTTCATTTCCTTGAAGTTCTAAAAAGCTAAGCATACACTGAAACAATAAATGAACTAAGTTGGCAAAGGAAGGGAGTAGCCCTCTAGAGAGAATAAAATGTGGAGAGGAAAATATTATCATGACAATAGAAAAGGTCTCAAAGGAAATTCTTGGGATATAAGACACTTCCAGTTCTGACTGTAGACTATACTATTATCATAAAAAATTTTTTCAGGGACTTCCCTGGTGGTGCAGTGGTTAACACTCCATGCTCCCAATGCAGGGGGCCTGGGTTCGATCCCTGGTATGGGAACTGGATCCCACGTGCATGCCACAACTAAGAGTTTGCATGCCACAACTAAGGAGCCCACGTACCACAACTAAGAAGCTGGTGAGCCGCAACAAAGGAGCCCATGAGCTGCAACTAAGGAGCCCATGAGCTGCAACTGGAGCCCACGAGCTGCAACTAAGACCCGACACAACCAAATAAATAAATACTTAAATATTAAAAAAAATTTTTTTTCAAAATAGTTATCTTCTATTAGACCAAATCAATCCCACCTCTGAATAGTTATCCAATATCCTATTTCCTAATAACCTGCATTTAGAGATTAGCATTCCATTTCTAGAGCAATGTATCCAGGAGTATTCTTCTTTGCACTCTTTTTTGGCCTCTATTTGATTTGGTTAGCCAATTAACTGCCAGTTAATTTAACTAGGTACTTCAAATACGTGGTAAGATAGAAACTTTTCATTTGAATACTGTTCTGATTCTAAAAGGGCTTTTGGAGAAAGATTGGGTGGGAGTTTGAAGTGTATCTAACTAAGTTTCAGGAGAGTGACACACCTTAACACATTTCAGTAGCCTTGTTAAAAAGATTGCATATATATTCATTATCATGCATCCAAATTTGAAAACAAAATACATCATCCCACCTTTTTTTACTCTCTTAGTGGATTAAGCACATAAGTATTACAGGTGAAATATATTCCAAAGGAGCAAAAAGAATTTACTGATGTATTGAAGTCGATAAGCTTATATGGGACATTTATATGGTATTTACAGAATCAAGCACTAGGTGTAACTAAAGTAATGTTGTAGACTTAAAGCCATAAATTTTCAGGATCCTATCTAATTACCTTATGGTCACACTGGTATTTAAGTTAAAAGGAAATTCACTCAGTGAAAAATAAAAGTACTCATTATTTCAAAATAATGTTTTGTTGAATCATAAATTTTAAAAAGAGTCAAGTTCGGTATTTTATACTCAAGTTCAGTTTGTCACGTTGGAGAATTTTAGCTGGCTTATTAATTCATCAGAGTGAAAAATTCAATTGAATAGTCTACTATGTTATGGTGAAAATAATATACTGAAAGGCCCACTAGAAACCAAACACAAATCTCAATTTCCTCAAATTGGTACAAGAAATACAATATAAATACAGTTGGTTGGCATTTGTAATACTTCTAAAAACACGTTCTATATGAGCAATGCATAATATAAATTCTTAAAATATTTATTTCAGTGAAAAAATACAAGGAAGCTCTAATTCAGTGAGTAACTTGAGTATTATGGAATAGGTCATAAATTATGTTAAAATTGAAATCCATTAGGCATTATTAAATTGGATTAAACTTGAGGCTTTGGCAGACAAGTGAAATTCTAAAATACTAGAATCACCAAAAGCAAACTTGCTGAACATTTACCAAAAAAATTTTTCCCCTCCAAACTATTCAACCACCTGGCAGAGTATAGCTTTCTCCCCTATAAGTATAAAATTACTTGCATAGGCATTTTCAGGACCTGTCAACAAACTTATTATATACAAATATTATCAAATTATAATATAAATCCAATTAACCATATAATCTTACAGAATGATTCTTTCTTTAAAAAATTGAGAAATGAACTAAAGTAATCCAGACTCATGTTTCAGAAGCTTGAATTATTTTCATTTCAAATAACTCAACTGCTATTTAGGGTGCTAAAATGTGATGTTTTTCTAATTAATCCAAATTGACAATAAATTGTTAAACATTATCTGTTTAATAATGTGCTACTGTAGCTAATAGTTTGCTACAGTTAAATCAATAGTTGTTTTAAAATCTGCAATGTTAATGTCAATTCTAAATGCTACAGTTAGAGAGCCAGTCTGAGGAAAAAGCAAATAACCACAAAATCATTCAGACAAAAGCACAGCTAAATAATAGTGTACCTTATTCTTTTTTTTTGTACCTTATTCTTATGAACCCAGTTTAGAGCATTATTTTGGTAAGACTTGTAATTTAAAAGATAGAGATAAAAATATATAAGACAAAGTTTTAACTTTGTTTTATTAACTTATATTTCTGCCTGTAGGTAAATAAAATGACCAACAGAGGGTGCCAATCAGCCACTTTGTTGCTCAAAAATCTGTATTAAAATTGGCCAAGTAAATACATATTATCCTATTTTATGTTGTTCCGTATGGGAATTTAAAATAGCATTTCTTTTCCAGAATTAACAAGATACAATGAGAAATAACATAATGATGAAAGAATTTTATATTAACAAAGCATTTAGAAGAATTCTAAATACTATTCTATTATTTCAAAGCAGGTTATAAAATTCTTCACCTCTTGTGCAAATAAGTGAAAACTAAAACACACAGAAATGCTTAATGTGGACTTTTAAACCATCCTAAAACTATGTGGTATAAAATTAATACCTTCATAACTATGTTAAGCTGGGAAGATGAGTTTTCTACTTCAAACCTTGAGACAACAACCTCTTTTCAACAGATACCAAACAATATAAAGTTTAAAAAAATAAAATAATTAATGTCTTAACTATACCATGTTTTATTGTAGAAATACCAGGAGTACATAATTTTCACTGGCAACCCACATTTTTATTTTTGTTTATATTGTAGTATATAAGCAATTAAACTAGGCAATTGGAGTATGAGAAGCTAGTTTTTGTGGCATTATTAAAATCAGAATTATGGTGAATGATACCTAAAATTAGGTACTATAAATGTCTTTGACTAGTATTATTTTCACAAAGCCAAATACAGTTTTAAGAAGTTAAGGCAAGAGACAGACTAGTGGGTTGGGGCAGAGGAGAATATTATTGCTAAAATGTAAGCTCTGCAAGAATAGGGATTTTTTTGTCTATTCTGTTCACTGCTCAATCACCAGTGCCTGGTATACAGCCCAGTACATTCTAAGGCATTCAGTAAAGACTTAGTGAATACTAAATGAAGTAAAATAGGATATGTCTTTTTGGTAGAGCAAGCAGTAGATTTAGACTAAAGTCTTAGGTGTGACTCTTATCCATCAATAACTGGTTAATGAGTTGCTGTTAACCTCTTAGCCTCAGCAACCTCATCTGTAAAATGCAGGAAGTACCTACTTACCTCATAGCTACTGAATGCAATAATATTTTTAATGTATTCTGAATCATTCTTAGAAATGCTACATAAATACTAGGATTACTTTGTGAGTGTTTGTATTTTTGGCTTCAGTATTAACTTGGAGCTTATGTGGAAGAGGCACTAAATCATTTGTTAAAGTGATCAGAGTATGACTTTCCAGTTTGTGTAAAATAATGGTAGCCACCTAAACTGGAATCTCTCCAGGAAATCCTACAAAAGGTTTCACGTCAACAAGGAAAGCAAAATCATCTACAGCCCACACTGACAGCATAACTAGAAAAGAGACTATCACAAACTTCAATTTACATGTAAGAGAGGAAATTGACAACTGAAAACATTAAAACCAGTTCCTGGAGGCCTTACACAAGTAAAGAGTCTGGTATTGCAAAACGCAAATAAGATCAACTTATGATCTCCTCTAGAAGATCATAAGAAAAGAGAATGGATATAAAACCAGTGCTACCACAGCACTGGTAGGGGCTCCAAAATAATTCTGGTTCAGAAGTTGTTAGTCTTGTGGAGAAGACAGACATGCAATAGGGGAGGTATCCTTTGAAGACTTGGCCATGAAAAAAAAAAGGGAGGAGGAGGAGGGGAGAGGGACAGGGAGGGGGAGGAGGAAGAGGAGAAGAAGGAGAAAGCAGCTTAAGTTAAAAACCCTAAGAAACAAACCAGTATCAAAGTATCAGAAAACCAACCAACCAACATCCCGAAAGGAACCATTTATTAAAGAAACTACTTTTCATAGTTCCAATAATAGAAAACACTCTTGAACTAAGAAACCAAGTAAGCCTTTTTACCCAACCCCCTCCCCACCACCATCACTTGGCCCAGGAAAATGCTATATCCTACGTATTTCATTTTGTTTCATTAGGAACAACAACAAAAAAGGATCCAAACACCCATAGAAAGCTATTATAAAGTGAAAGTAGAAAGAATCAGAATGCTTCAGCTGATAAAAATACCCCACCAAAAACTTTCCAAAAAATATACAATAACAAACAAGTTAACAACGATACTCCAAAATAAATTAAGTGTAGCTAAGTAGCTATTGCAAACATGAGAGAAACCATGAATCTGAAATCTAACACCTCACATTAGTAAAGGATAAAGAGCAGGTAAATAATGCAAAAAGAAGAAAAAAAATAAGAGAACAAGGAAAGAAGCTGGAAAAAATTAAATCATCTCTAAAATGAAGAGTAAATACAAGGTGCCCAAGGACAAAAATATAAAACTGAAAGTACACTAAGGGACACAGTGGATGAGAACCCAAAGAACCAAAAGAACAAAAATAAAATAAAGAGTTTAAAAACATCAAAGAAAAAGTGAAAGACATAGAAGACAGGCAAAGAAGATCCAACTTGTGTGCAACTGGAGTCCTTACATAAGAAAAATAAAATAATGAGATAGGACAGAATTAATGTTTTCTGGAGGCTTTAATTCCAGGAAAACCTGAAAATAAAAGAACTGAATCTACATATTTAAAAGGCACTAAATGAGCTAAAATGCTCAGCCATAGTCACATTCCAGTAAAATTACCAGCCTTTAAGATAAAGAAAATATCTTTCAGCTTCCAGATAAAAAGATCAAGTCATTTACAGGGAAAAAAAATCAGTCAACAAAGGAAAAAAAAATTAGACATTAGATTTGTTGATAACACGACAACAATGGAGCAAGGTATTCAAGAAGCTCAAGGAAAGAAAGTGTTGGCCAAGGATTTTGTATCCAGCCAAGCTGCACTTTAGGTACCAACACTAAAGAAAAGCACTTTAAACATGCAAGAATGTGAAGAAAACTGCACTCAGGTTGTGGAATCTACTAGCTCATGAGTTTCCTCTAAACAAGAGATAATTTTGGAAAGTACAACAAAAGGACAGGTAGTGAACATTATATATATTTAATTGCAGATCAAAGACTAAAACAGAGGTGAAGTTACAAGTACAAGATTAGTATGTAAACACTATCCACCTACCAAAGGAGAAATACAACCCTAAAAAAAAAAAGAAAGGTAGAGAAGGAAGACATGGGAAAATAGAATAAGTTCATTGATTTCTACACAGAAAATAGTAAGTGGAAACAAAATGATATCATTTAAAGCAGAAAAACAAAATAGGAAAAGCCTAAGAAAAAAAGAACTAAGGTCATTATAAAGTTATCAGTATATAGTTTATAAATATAAAGTTCTAGTAACTTCTATGACCAATAAAACTCTTCTTAAATTAAATAAAGAAAACAGACCAGGCTTCCCTGGTTGCACAGTGGTTAAGAATCCGTCTGCCAATGCAGGGGACACAGGTTCAAGCCCTGGTCCACGAAGACCCCACATGCCGCGGAGCAACTAAGCCCATGTGTCACAGCTACTGAGCCTGCGCCCTAGAGCCTGCGAGCCACACCTACTGAAGCCCACGTGCCTAGATAGGGCCCATGCTCCGCAACAAGAGAAGCCACTGCAATGAGGAGCCCATGCACCGCAACAAAGAGTACCCCCGCTCGCCGCAACTACAGAAAGCCCACGCACAGCAACAAAGACCCAACACAGCCAAAAATAAATAAATTAATATTTTAAAAAAAGAAAACAGACCACAGGGTAAAAGACAAGTTATAATTATAATACACGTAAGTTAACATAACATAAAAGAACATATGACAAAGCTGAAACCAAATATATCAGTAATATATATGTAAGTATGCTTAACTCCTCTAGTAAAAGGATTTTCAGATAGGCTCATAATGTAAAACCGAACTCTGGGATGAATACAAGAAACACACCTTCAACCAAACAATTCATAAAGGCTAATAAACTAAAGAGATGGGCAAAGATACACCAAACAAATGCAAACAATAAGAAATCAGGGTATATGATCTTGTTATCAGGAAACTGTAGAACTCAGATCCAAAAGCATTATAGGACAACAACAACAAAAGGACACTTTTATAATGCTAAAGGCTGCAATTGGCAATAAATATATAACAAGTACTAAAGTACCAAATGTTTCATAAAACATTAAGTACAGGATATACAAGGGTAAGACAGCAAAACCTTAATAACAAAAATCTTAACTTATCTCTTTCAGTCCAAGATAGTTCAACTGGTCAAAAGATAAAAACATAATCAATAACATAAATCTTTTGCATATATATAAATATATATATACATATCGAACTTCATACTCTGAAAAATGAAATATAACTTCAAAAGCCCATGACAGTCATGAAAACTGACCATATTAAGTCAGAAAGAAAATTTCAAAATATTTCATAAAGTAGAAAAAACTAAAAATTTATTTGCTCAAGATGCAACAAAATGAATTTATCTTCTGGTAATGTTGGAATAGCTCATATCAGAGAAATTCTCCCATAGAAAACAATATAAAATATGGAAAAATTATTAAAAAACAACTACCTGAAGGGACTGGCAAGCAACCAAAACCAGGAAGAAATTAGAGAAAAGTCAACCCCAGAGGAAAGAAGTAGCACCATGGTATATTCATACAGTGAAATATTACTTACCAATAAAGAGGAACAAATCACTGATACATGCTAGCTACCTGAAGAATCTCAAAAGTATTATGCTGATGAAACGGATAGGGTACACACTGGACAATTCCATTTGTATTAAGTTCTAGAATAGGCAAAACATATGGTGGGGGAAAAAAAAGCAGAACAGTGGCTGCCTCTTGAAGTGGGGACAGAGGCAGGTACTACTAATCCAGCTTTGGGGAAAAAGAAATACAACATATCCAGAAAGCATGATTTATTCAAAGAGGGAAAAAAAGGCAACCCCAAACTGACACAAGTAACAAATGACTGTTTATGAAACTGATAACATAACCATACAGAGAGAAAAAGATCATTTTAAGTAACTTTTAAACATAGTCTCCTAACCCTTTATCCACAAGAATGTATGTATATTTGTATGTATACACACATACACACTCACAAAAAGGAACTTTCTTTGAACTGCATCATAAAAAATAAGATGAATTGACAGATAAATAAAAGGATATAGGATAAAGTCAATATAGTAAAATATTAACTGCAGACTCTAGGTGATGGATATATCAGTCTTCACTGTACAATTCTTTCAACTTTTCTGTATATTGGAAAGTTTCCATAATTTCTGTACATTGGAAAAGAACTACAAGGACATCTTGAACTTGCCCAGGTAGGTTTATGTCAGCAATCATATTGGTACTATAATTATGAAACTATTTTATATAATCATAGTATAAAACAAATAAGAAACATATAAAACAAATAAGGAAATATATTACTGTTGGTTAGCAATTAAGATTTTCAGCATAAGAAAAAGAGATACAAATATAAAGTGATTCAAGAAAACAAAGCCTATAAATATCAATATAAACTCATGATTTTTAAAAAAGTCTTTCCCATAGCTATGTCCTTTTCAAGGCCTAAAAGAAGTGATCCCCAATAACAATGAGCACACCTAGTGCCCACATCTTGGTTTCAAAGTACTATTCACCATTAAAGGCAATCAGGAGTCATTAGAGAAATGGCCGACTCTAGGTCTAAGGCACAGAAAATACAAGGCAAGCCTGGGTCACCTTTTGGGCCGGAAAGTAAGAAAGTTCTTAAAGACTTATATAGAAGCAGGTCAAAAGAAAAAAGAAGCCAGTTTGACGGAACTTCCATTGAACAAAATTAGGAAAATTTAATCTATCAAAATGATTAATGACTATAAATGATAAAACATTGAATAAATAAAAATCCACAAATCTACGGAGAGAGAAAGAAGAGGAATGGCCTTCCTTACAGAAGAATATTAGCTAAAAAGTATAGAAAAATAATAGAATTAGATAATCACTGTCTTGTAAAGCCCTAATAATTTAGGCAAGGATCATAAATGGATACAGTCATTAAGTGAAAGCTTGTTGGATAACAGAATATTCTCCTAGCCCCAATATAATAGCCCAAAGGTTACTTATGAATTGCAAAGGGAGAACCATTATATCACAGAGGAGAAATGTGGCAACTGCCATCTAAACCAAGGGATCAAACTCAGCATCATTTAGAGCGGTTAAAAACAAACATCACATCGTACCACACTGGCAGCATATACAGTACCCAACCTAACCAAGAAAAATTCTTGCAAAAAAAATGTTTAACCTGAGTCTGATTAAGTCTGATCCAACTTCCAGTTACAGCAAAAACAGGGAATGTGAGAAAAGGTTCAATAATACCAAAAGAAACAATTAGATGATGGGGTTTGTGGGAGGCCACCCCAAAATATGCCAATGTGGAATGTTGACTATTTTGAATTAAAGTCACTTGAGAGGACTTTCCTGGTGGTGCACTGGTAAAGAATCCTCCTGCCAATGTAGGGGACACGGGCTCAAGCCCTGGTCCGGGAAGATCCCACATGCCGCGGTGCAACTAAGCCCGTGAGCCACAACTACTGAGCCCGCGTGCCACAACTACTGAAGCCCACGTGCCTGCAGCCTGTGCTCCGCAACAAGAGAAGCCACCGCAATGAGAAGCCTGTGCACCACAATGAAGAACAGCCCCTGCTTGCCGCAACTAGAGAAAGCCCGCGTGCAGCAACAAAGACCCAACGCAGCCAAAAATAAATAAATAAATAAATTTATTAAAAATAAAATGAAATCAAGTCACTTGAGAAACAGCCCATGCAAGAAGAACACCCTAACCCTCCCTTGTTCCCCTGAAAGCAGGAAACAAAGCTCCCATGGGAAGATATCCTCCCTATGCTGGAGGATGGAGGGCATCCTTATTACCAGAGATACAGAGTTTGGGGCAGGGGAAGCTGTATAAACAAACTTTATTACTTCTTCATTAATTTGCTACTCCAAGCCCAAACCCTTTTGTTTTGTCAAATCTTCACAAATAATTTACTCTTCGTCTAAAAAGGTGTATAAACAACATGCTTTGGTCACCTCTTGAGTCTTATACCTATGGGACCACCATATGTACGAAATTAAATTTGTTTTTCTCCTATTAATCTGTCTTGTACCTATTTAATTATTAGACCGGTCAAAAGAACCAAGAGGGGTAGAGCAGAAATTCTTCCCTCCCCTAAATAGACAAATATACAGTGCAGAATATTTTTAAAGGATATTTTTAAAAGTCTAGACTCTTCAAAGCATCAATGGCAAGGAGTTTTTAGATAAAGGTAAAATGATTAAAGAAACATAACCAAATGAATCTTGACTGAATTCTGGTTTTGGAAAAGGAACTATAAAGAATTTTCTTTTGACAACTAGGTATAATTGAATATGGACTGAATATTAGTGGATGATTATGCAATTACTGTCAATATTTTATATATGATAACCATATTTTGGTTATATAGGAGAATGTTCTTGTTTTTAGAAGATATACGCTGAACTACTGAGATATACATGCCATGTTGTCTGCAACTTATTTTCAAATGGTTCAACACAGAAGAAGAAAAATGTGTATGTGTGTACATGCATGCATGCATATGTGTGTGAGTATGTGTCTGTGTGTATGAGTACCAAGATAGAGAAGGAGAGTGGATGAACATATATGGCAAACTATTAACTGGTCCTTCCAGGTGGAGAATATACATGACGTCTATACTATTCTTAAACTTTTTACATATGAAATTTCATAATAAAAAGTTGGTTTTAAAAAAGTGAACGAAGTAGAAAATAGTAAATGATAATCTGGAACATGTCAAGCACAGAGGCCAACAAAAACAGGAAGAACCTAAGAACATGGAAGAAAGTAACAAGAAGAAAAATGAGTAACTGCCATATAATTAACTGTTATTAAATTATAAGCCCTATTTGCTCATCATACACATGGAAGGGAGGAGGAGGCAAAACGTTATGAAGCACAAATTAAATTGTTCTTAAATAGTTATATAGCACTGTTAGGTGTTCTGGGGATACAAAGAAGAAAGAGAAAAGAATCAACATTAGTTGAGTTGCCTCCAAGCTCCAGCCACTAAATCCTCAAAAATGACCGTATGAAATGAGTGGTGATATCATCTTTATTTCTTCATCTAATAAGTAAGAACCAACATTGTCCCTGCCCCTAAAAGTTTATAATTTAATTGATAATACATGCTCATAAATGGAATATAGAATATTAGAGTATAGTATACTACAGTGAGATATTCATGGTTCAGATGCTACTAGAACTAAAAGGAGGCAAATAATCATTTTTTGAGTCCTTACTATGAGCATAAAGGAAGAAATGATCTTTTTCTGAATACAATTTCAAAGGAAACTTTGATGATGCAAGTAGGGTATTGCAGAGCAAAAGAGGTCTTATGAAATGGGAATGGAAGATAGGGCACATCGGTATAAGCAAAAGCACTGGAGACAGAAAAATTCAAGAACTGTTTTCGGGATACAGATCAAGCATTTGGCTGAAATAAATCTGTAAAGTAGAAAGTTAAGAACTAATTTGTAAACTACTATGAAAGTAGTTTGAGATCAGACCACGAAGATCCTGGAATGCGATGCCTACCTAAGGAATTTTAGTAAATGGAAACCATTAGCTGTTTTTTAAGAAGTGGACCAATATAAGCAAGTCTTTTAAGTAGGTATATATGGCTATAACATGCAGGGAAAAGGCAGGGAGATAGTCTCATTTACCACTTAAAAGACTAGCATACTGACAGACTGCTGTAACCAAGTAATCCTACCCTTTGAACTAATAAGGCAGTCAGCTGTCCGTGCTCCACTCCATACCCTCACTAGCTACTGTCTACTCAACCTAGAAAACTTTCCATATTCTACTTTTTTTTTTGAGTCACCCTGACTCTATTATGAATTTTACACAAACCTGGGTATCTTTCGCATATTTAGATGTAAAAAATAGTGTACCAGAAGGTGTTTCATAATTATGAATTTTACACAACTCTATTATGAATTTTACACAAACCTGGGTATCGTTCGCATATTTAGATGTAAAAAATAGATAGTATACCAGAAGGTGTTTCATAATTACATACATTTAAGGAGAACAAAGCTTCTGTTACATTATTAGAACATTATGGTAATGGAACATTTAACCAATTACCAATATTCTCAGATAGGTGGTTAAAAAAAGAATAAATGATATGACTATATCACTGATTTCTCAAGTGGGGTTCCTCAACTAAACCAGAGAATGACTATTTTCTCAATTCTCCCAAGAATGGTACCAAACTAGTAGTATTCTAAATACACGGAAGTTAAGTCATTGTATACAATGCATGTCTTGGGGCATTAGGGCTTAACTCTTTCCTGGAACCCCAGTTTAAACAGGCTGTAAAATGAAGTAAGACTATTTGCTTACTTTAATAAACTCATAATAAATTGAGAAATAAGTGAAACTGTTTGCAGAATGGTTGTTACTGTATCAAGAGGACCTTGAGTAAATATCTATTAAAATAACCCAAAACTCATGCACTAGTTTTTATCTCATTTATCTCATCAAAAGTTACTTATTTGATCACTTCTCTATCTGCCTGTTCTTAAATATTTTCCCTAAAAATTTATTATTTCAATTATTTTGTCTCACCATCCTTTTCAATACTCTACTGCCAGATAACCTTCTTAAACACCCATTTTATCATGCCTCTTTCTTACTGAAAATAAAATGGTAAAAGATAAACAATGAAATAAATGTAAAGTCCTATAACAACTTAACAGGGCAACTTGGGGTAGTACAAAATACATGGGCTTCTCTGGGGAGGGTTAAGCAAGGCTCAGGCTTTTAAGTCGTTCGGGTTCACATCCTAGTCACAGAGTCACTGTGTGCCCTTTGAAACAGTTATCTAATATTTTCCAAGTTCCTGTTCCCAAATCTTTAATAAAGAGGTTTATACCTCTCTCAGTTTGTGATGTGGTATTTGTGAAACCCTAGCACAGTATCTGGCACCTGGAAAGGCTGTCAGTTAATACCAGTTAACCTGATGTCATTGTAAACTTCCTTGAATTTTGCTACCCACCTCCTTTTCAACTTTGGCTTGACCTTCAGCCTCAACCAAACACATCTCTTCAATGTTCTGGAATTCATGCTCATTTTTCACCCTAAGCTTTTGTTTTGCTATTTTTCTTACTTTTAATCTGCTTTCTTTCTACTCAACAAACCAAACTCTACCCACCCTTTATGATCTGGAAGATTCAGACCCAATTCTTCCATTAGACCCTCCTCGATTCTACCATTTCATACTGATTTGATTCTTCTTTGAAAGAGTCTAGATGTATTGTCGGTATTAATTTTTTTTACATTTTATCATAAAATTTTAGAGAAGGTAGACTAGTGGTAGGCAGGAGGCTCGTTAAAATGCTATTTTAATTCTGGTAGCAAAGTAAAAGTGGAGCACTTTTCTATCTTAAAGACCCTCAAAACCAAGCTAAGGAACAGACCACTGAGTCTCTAAAGGTAAGGTATTTGACTGCTGAATATACAAACATACTCACATTTCGACAAATTCTGTTCTTTGAATTTGGATACAGTGGCACAATACTAAATAAGTGTTCTACAAGTAGTAGATATTCAATAAATATTGGATTGACTAATCAAATGGCATAATTTACATAACTTTCTTCAAGGAACTAAAAAAACTATCATGGGATTCTCTTTTATCTTTAGATCATTTTTATGTAGTAAGAAGGAAAGTACTATAATTTCCAGTTACGTTTGATCAGTAACCTCAGGTTATATCTGCACATAACAAAATGAAGTTGTAAACAAAATAATTCATATAGAATATTCAGATTTTTTAAAGAAATAATTCAATAATTAACGGAGGCAAGGAGTGATGAACAAATATAAATGTTCAAATATAAAACAAATATAGCATCAAAGCTATTTTCATCTATCAAAGATAATCAGTAAAGAAACTGAAAATTGTACACATCTTCAGTTGAGAGTCCCAGGTATTTTTTCTTATCTTTGTTACATAAATCCAACAGGAATTAAGCTTATTTAACATTTTTCCAAATCAGCAACTTCAGGAAAGTTGGAGGAAAGTTGTTAAAGAAAATGGCCAGTTCACAATTCGTTATACTTGAAGAACATGAATATGAAGGGTAGACATGATTCCCGGAGGAACATTCCATATAACTGTGAGAAATGATATAATATTGAGTGTTTAGTCCCACACTGTACTTAAACCAGTGCTTCTAAAATTCTTCCACTTTAACAGTCCCGCCCCTTGACAACACATTGTTATAAAGGCTGGGGAGAAGGAACATGTATCCCGATGAGTAGCATAATCCAAAACCATGCCACAATCCTAAATTCCTAATGCTTTATCTTAAAAATTCATGCTATAAAAAGATACGCCATATTTATTCGTTGGCTTTGCATATCTTGTGATACAAAATCATCTACTCTAAGTAATATATTTGACACAGCTGGTGAAGCACTGCCTTAGTCCAGTGTATGTGTATCTGAAAAGTATTTTCCTGGATTATGATACTGGAATAATTTCATTTTATAATGCCAGGGATAAATAATAGTGAAAATTGTTTGACATACGTTGAGTACTAATTACATAAAAGGTATTATTAGGTTTTTAATATATATCATCTTAATTTTCAAAATGTAAATATTATTATGTCAACTGTAATGAAGGAAATAAGGCACAAAGAGATTAAACAGCTATCCCAAGGGAATAAAGCTAATAAATATTAGCCACTTCGTACATAAGTGTTTACTATACGATTTCATCAATATTCTATATTTACAAAAATCTCTTTCTCTGACCTGTGTTTTTACCTTACTTTTCAAGAATTTCATGGAGGTGTACCATGAACAGCCCAATCAATGGCCACTAATGTCTAAAAAGAAACTTTTAATTAGTGTTACAGCTTTAAGACTGATCAACAATGAATAATGTGAAACCATTTATATTAAAAAGGAAACCAATATCTAGCCACTAAATCGAGTCAATCCTAAGGTCCAAATAAGACTTGGCATTGTAAGTAGGATAGGATGTAAATTTCATACACAAAATCTAGACCTGATCCAAAAAGGCAGCATGTAGTGACAGAGAGAACAAGGACCAGAAGTTACTTAGCAAATGGTAAGTAACCTCTCATTAGCTTCTGTCACTAGTTAGAACACTCACTAGTGTTCTAGCGTCACTAGTGTCACTCAAGTGTCCTTGAGTAAGTCACTTGCCTCTCTGGAACTTACACTCAACATATGAAAGGAATGTGTTACCAGATTTTTAAGTTCCCTTCCATTCATATCTTTAAGTCTATTCATAGCTTTAATCCCATTCATAGCTTTAATTCCATTTATATCTTTAATTTTGCTGCCCACTCATTTCAATTTCTAAGTTTCCATTACTCTCAGCTAGTATCTTTTTATCAGTTTATTTTTAAGCAATTAGTTTTTTTTTTTTAATTTACATTTCTATACACTCAGATATCAGTCTTAGTCCTCCTTCTTAAAATATTTCCTCACTCCTTGCTTCTTAACCACTTCATTTTACAATCTGGAAGTACTGAACACAACAAAACTGGCCAGTAAAAACTGCTGCCTTAATAGTACGTTTACTCTGAGCCCTACTTAAAAATGTTTATGATATCAGAGGCTACTTCAGTGTAATTTTTAAAAGCTTTGATGATTTGACATTTCAGGTTAAATTATATGGTGGTGTTTTTTTCGTTTTTTGGGGGGGGTTTTTTGCGATATGCAGGCCTCTCACTATTGTGGCCTCTCCCCTTGAGGAACACAGGCTCCGGACGCGCAGGCTCAGCGGCCATGGCTCATGGGCCCAGCTGCTCCGCGGCATGTGGGATCTTCCCGGACCGGGGCACGAACCCGTGTCCCCTGCATCGGCAGGCGAACTCTCAACCACTGCGCCACCAGGCAAGCCCTATATGATGTTTTTAATGTAAATATTTAAGTACATTAAAAGCCATAGGTAAACAATGTCACTAACCATCTTCCAATTGGATTTGCAATCTGCTCTTCTAATTTCTGCAGCTCCAATGTGTAAGCCATTATTCGAGCATTGCACACCATGAGATTCTTAACTGCATGCAAAATCTGGTCTTTCTGAGTGCTCAGAGAAAGGAGTTTCCATACCCCTTCTCGTATTCGCATCTCTAAATGTATTTTTTCTTGAATGCTGCAGTCCTTAAAAAAAAGAGAGAGAAAAAGCATTTTTAAAAGGTAGCAAAACCCAAAATTATAACATTTCTTTTTACCCCTAATAGATGGAAAATGTACTACCTAGTATTATAATTTTATACTACATTGGGAAAGTAACAAAGTTTTAGTGTATGATAGTACAAAATCTTTTAAAGGCTCTGTGCAAAATCTTAACTTCTTGCTTTATTAGGAAGTCTTTACAATCTACTGGATAAACAGAACAGAAACAAAGGTGAGAAATAATATATATTCTTACTGTAACTGTACAAGGTTGAATAGTGTCCCCCACATATTCCTGTCCTCCCAGAACCTTAGAATGTAACCTTATTTGGACATACTTTTGCAGATGTAATTAGTTAAGATGAGGTCATACTGGATTAGTGTGGGCCCTAAATCCAATGACTGTTGGCCTCATAGGAAAGCCAAGTGAAGACACAGAGGGATACATAGAGAACTCCATGTGAAGATGAAGGCAGAGACTGGAGTAATGAGTCTACAAGCCACGGAACACCAAGTATTGCCAGCAACCACCAGAAGCTGGAAAAGGCAAGGACAGATTCTTCTCTAGTCCCTTCAGCAGGAACATGGCCCTGCAGGTACCCTGATTTCAGACTTCTGGACTCCAAAACTCTGAGAGAACAAATTTCTGTTGTTTTAAGCCACTCAGTTTTGGTAATTTGTTATGGCAGCCTCAGGAAACTAATACAAGAATATAATAACCAATGTGAACAATACAGCACATGCATGTATTATGTAAGTTGCACTGTGAGATGGCAAGATGTAACTGATGACACTAAATTAACCAAGGAAACACTTTCTAAAAGAACAGATGCTGAATAAAGGAACTAAGGTTTAACAGCAGAGAGGTGACAGGCTATTTGTTAGGGTAAGCAATGTAAATAAAATCTCAGAAGCAAGAGAGTGAAAGAACTATGCTAAGAAAATGTCAGAAGCTTTAGCTACCTGGAACAGAGATTTAGAACACAGTTTTTGGATATATTTATTTTAGCTTTAAGAGTCACCATGAAACTACTAAATCATTTTAGTTCTGAAAGTCTTTCATTCTGTACAATGATCTTAAAATGGCCTGGCTCTATAAACAAGTTTCATATGTAACATCAAAATTCTATAAACTGAAATGTATTGTTCTGATTTAAATTCAGTGACTTTTAAAAAACTATAAATCACTAGATACTCTTTAATATACTACAAACATGTAATAATGCTTCAGTATGTCTATTTCTAAAAATGAAGAGATCATCCTAGCTTCTGCAGTTAAAAAAAACAAAACATGAACGCTATAGTTTACCTTTTAACTGGAATAAAATTTATATCAAAAATCTGAATGAATCTAATAACAAAATTTCCAGATATTGAAAGGACAATCTTTTCAAAAAGAAAAGCTGAAAGTTAGAGCAATAGTCTATGATTACCCAAAAAGAAAAACTGCAGATGATTTAACTTGATTATCCAAATCAATCAAATGTGCTATTCACACGCAGAAAACAGATCTGTTTAATTACCTCCTGTAATTACATCATGTAATCGCCACATAAAAACCTTCTTTTGTAGTATAACTCAAAACTGATGTACTATATAAATGTAGTCATTTGCTGCTTTTCCTTCTTTACACATGACTGAATTTCAACAACTCCATCTCATCTTTTTATGACTTGTCAGTCCCAAAGTAAATTCTTCTTTAATGTAATTAGTAATCAATTATAAGAATTATCTATGTGACCCATATGTCTTTAGAAATAAACTCTGGCAGGCGGGTTAGCATTGGAGAGTCTACTTAGGGAGAAACTTGAAAGTGGGATGAATAACTTTACCCCACAACTCAAATATAAACGAATACCATCTGGTGCCATTAAATTCAAGTTTGCTTTTTAAATACTACAGTCAGGCAGCCAGTTTAAATACTACAGTCAGGCAGCCAGTTTAAATACTACAGTCAGGCAGCCAGTTGAAGGACTAGCACAGTCCTTCTTAAAGCTGGCTGCACATTAGAATCACCTCAGGCAGAGAGGAAGGGCCTTACAAAAGTACCTAAGCTTATGACCTACCCCCAAATAATTAGGATCTCTGGAGGTGGAACCTGCTCTTTTATTTAAAGCTCCTCTGGTGATTCAGTGCACAGCCACGGCAGAGAACCAGGGCTGCACTACTTGAAATTCCCCAGCCATCTGGAAAGTTGCAACAACCTTTAGAAACCAGTAGGTGGCCAGAGACAACACTAAGGAATCAGTTCGGACTTCTAAAGGTTTCCATCTGGTAAATGAAGATTGTCTTTCTTCACTTATTGATAAAGACTTCATAAAAGTAGAGAGGCATGGGATATAGTGGAGAAAGGAAATGTAAAGTCAGGGTTTAAAAAAAATTACAGTATTTTTAAGATTAAATATTCAGGAAGGAAATGAGATATAGCTAGCAGATATTATATTAGAATTCTGTCCTTTAGAGCAGTGGGCAGCAAACTATAGCCTGGCCAGTACCTGTTTTTGTAAATAAAGTTGTACAGGAGCACAGTCATGCCCGTTTGTGTTGTCTATGGCTACTTTCAAGCTACAAAGGCAGAGCTGAATAATTTCAAAAGAGACTGTGTGGCCCACAAAGCTGAAAATATTTACTATTTGTCCTTTTACAGAAGTGGTTTGCTGATCCCTAACCCAGCCAAATGAACATACTTAGTAAACTATGACCTTACCTCCCCTGCTCTACAGTGAGTGGATGTGGATCTGGGAGGGCTGACAGAAGACGGATAAATTAAGTGTATGCATTTTTTTTAATTGGAGTATAGTTGATTTAAAATGTTGTGCTAGTTTCTTTTTTTAACACATTCAGGGTGAAAAAAAGGACCATTGTATTAGCCAGTTTTGTGTTCTCCATACAAGTTCTTTTAGTATAATATATACTATAATATATAGTACACATCTATACTTTACATGCAGAGAAAACATCTCTGGTCAAGCAAACTACTCTAGCCAAGAAAAACATAATGGAGTCAAAGGATTTGTTTTAAGTTAAAAAGGGGTACAAAGTGCTCCTAGGCTAGGAGTGATGTCTAGTGCGAACCACAGAGAGAACAATGATCAGGTAATGAGGGTGGCATTCAATGATGATGCTTACTGACCTCAAAGAGGAAGAGTAGGGACCGAAAATCATCACTGCCTCAACCATAATGGCAGAGTCAAGACTGACTAGGGCCCGTGACAAAAGCATGTTTCCCTGTATGCATCCCTCTTAGAAGTGTGTGAATTCAAGCCTCCAAGAAGAGCGGAGAATGGGGAGAGAGCCTTCCTTTTGTTATTTCTTCTTCAATTTTCTAAATAAGGGCTTGCTATCAGGTCAAAGAGAAGCCTTATCTCGTAGGTATTTAAAGTCAGGCAGGTAAAAATAAATGGATAGGGCAAGGCTAAGAATGAAACAGATGACTTAAATGTGCAAACTTAGATAATGTAGAAAATGGAAATATACTAGATTTTAAGAGCTAGAAGGGCACAAAGGAAGTACAAAGAAAATGACTTTAGTGTTGGAATTAGGCACTGACTAAAAAAAAGAAAAAAAAAACAAACGAAGTTGGGCTGCTGGTAAGAAAACTGTAGTAATCCAGATAGAAACTATCACCCACCTAATGGGTATAGTTAAACCATGTTAGCTAAGAGAGCAAGATGAAAAAGATTGCAGAAGAGTATATGCAGTATACATTCTTTCCAAAAGAAATTTTGTGTATTTTAAGAGTTGTTTACATACAGAGAAAAGTCTAGAAGTTGTTAACAGTGCTCATTCTGGGGAATGGAATTGGAGAAAGAATTCTTAAATTCACGTTTCTGTCTATGTTTACTTTTCTGCAATGAGAAAATATTATTTCTCAAATTTTATTTTTATAAAAATTTCAAAAGCTTAAACATTTGTAAGAAAAGGTAGGTGGCTATGCCAACTATTCAGGTGAATGCGACAAAAGATAATAACAAAAATAAGTCATCTCTCAAGCATGTATGAGTGCTAGGTACTGTGGCAAGTACTTTAAAGAGGTTCTCAAATTCCAACAAATTTCTGTGATAAGCAGTTTACCATCCTACAACTGCAGAAACTGCAACTTAGAAAAGACAGGTAACTTATTCAAGGCTGCACAACAAACAGAGTTGGATTTTACCTTAATCTGACTCCAAAGCCAATATTCTATGCTGTGAGTAGTCACAGATGACTCCAAGGTTTGAGTAGAGGTGTTACACTAGTGAGTGACCATCTCAAAATCTTTGGTGCTATCCCTATCTGACGGCAGGTTCATTAGGATCAAAGGAAACACAAAGAGTCAGTGTTAGTCAAGTATAAAATTCTCTTACTGACCCTCAATATTCCTGTTAGGTTAAAACCTATTACTATTTTGCAATTTTTCTCCAAGATCCAAACAGAAGGAATTCCACAACTCAATTATTTTAATTTGTTGCTGCCTAAGAATCTTTAAGTAATGTACTTTCCTACATGTAAATAATCCAGCCGTTACGTATATTTAAATATTTCTTTTCATTCCATGTAGCTAAACTTCTTTTATGACCTTATCCTCTTATCTCTTTTGTACCATACAAAAACATTTACTGGTGCACACAGCTCAAGAAATATACTTGATCGGCCTCACCAACACCTACATGGTAAGTGCAAGAACCTCAAGATCACCAATTCACTAGAAATCAAATTTAAAAAAACAATTAGTACAATCAAAGGGAAACGGAGCAGGACCCTGTGGTCCTTGCCCCCCATGTCCTCAGCCTGCCTTTTTGCCCGTGGAAAAACTTGAGTCAAACGATAAGTTTAATCAGAGAAGTGAGAATATGCAGAAGCAAAGAAAAGCAGTCAAATGGGACAAAACAATAATAATTTAGTCAGTAAGCCACGTCGAGGGCCTTCAGTTCCTTCTCAAGGGCTATAGGTAATATTCTGAGCCACATCCTGGGAGCTGTCTGATAGGTACTGAAACCCCCAGCAGGTGGACGTTAACTACATGGCGACCAGACTGCGCCGAGACATAAGCTGCCAGAATCCGAGAACTAGCCTCAAAGAAATGGGAACAAACCAACCCTGGAACTGAAGGTTAACTGTGCTTAAAATAATCACGACGACACTGGTCAGACCACTGCAAGACCAATTTCAAGACGGCTGTCAGAGCTGGCTGTGCCGTTTCCACATGTGGCCCCTCCCTCTGTCTACAGAAGCTCATGTCCAGAGGTTGTCAGCGGGGCAGAGTCAGCCTTTGGACAGGCGTCCAACACTGCACCCCACCACCCGACCCCGGCCTTTGCCGGCATCCAAAACAAAGCAAACTCCTTTCCACCAATCTTGCCTCTTTATTGGCTTTTGAGCAGCCAGCAGCCGGGCCCCAATTTCGGTAACAAAAGTACATAACAGGATAGAACAGAAAAGAAACACTCCGCATCGAAATGTTTGAAATTTTTGGAAATGCTGGCATAACAGCATAAATTACTGATAAAGTTACTGCCCTCTTTGCATAACGACTCAAGGTCTTCCTTTTCACAGCATTATGGAGACTTCCTAACAATTTCCTATCTGCTGAGGGTTCTAAGGTTTACAGAAAAGAAAATGGGTTGCTAAGCAAAGGTAATAGGTGGGACCATACAAAATTGTTAATATTCTACCAATTTTGACCTACAAAACTCGGAATTTCATATGGTTTAATCTACTTTAAAAATAGGGAAAACACGGTGGAGAGTAAACTGGAAGTGGAGCTCCAGCTCAAAGACATCAGAGTTCTAAGTCCCATCTTTTAAGTTTTCTTTAAAGGTTAAGAGTGGAAAGCATAAACTTTTAATAACTGCCAAGAAATAATGTTGGACTATATTAAGTAGAAAGGTTCCTAACACACATTTTACATGGATAAATACCGAACACCAAACTTCTCTCCTATGCAATTCAAAAAGAATCCACTATCAGACCAACTTTTTCTCGAGTTCAGAGGTTGCAGTTTACTTCTCCACCCTCTCCACCGAGTTTATACTGTGTGTAGACAAAGCTCCTGCAGTGATTGTGCTTTGCGTCAAATCTAGTAATAAGCCAAGTGTCCTCCACGGGCCTCGGGTGGGCTTCCGGGATATCCCGGGGCTCCCATTCCCCCTGCGTCACCCACCCTTGCAAAAAGACAAGCGTCCCAATCCTGGGAGGAGGGGCGGCGGACAGGTGCGCCCCAAAACGCGCTTCGAGACTCCGGCGTCGCTTCCCCATTCCGGGCCTGTTTCCTCCCTAAGAAAATTGGGGGAGAGGGTGGGGAGACGGGAACGGGGAGATTTCCAAGCTCCATTAGGGCCTCAAAAGTGCAGTCGCCTAGTTCTTTGTTCCTGGCCACGGCGGAATACGAGACGCGAAGGGGCGGGGGGGGGGGAATTTCCCGTCGTCCAGGCAAAACGACCGCTTGAGGACCTGAAGCCGGCTCCCTTCCTCACTCACCTGCTGAGCGGGAAGCCCCGCCGGGCGGAGCTCGGGTCCCCTCAGGATCTGCCCCTCCATCACCAGCGCCACAGCCTGGGCCGCCGCCACTCTTCCAAAGGTAAGATTTGAAAAGCCCGCCCCTGACTGGAGCAGCGGAGGACGCCAACCGCCGGGACGTCCCGGCCGTACCAAGTCCCGGCGTAGAGGGGGCGAGGGGGCGTGCGAGCCGGCGCGCGCACGCGCAGTGGGCGCGCCCCCGCCGCCCACGCCTGAACGTTGCGGAGACCTGAGTTCTCAGTGCCCGCTGGACAATAGGGAGCGGTGGGCCGACTTAAGGCAATGCTTGGGGTGTGGGCGGGCCTGAGACAGGAGTAGGCGGGATCGTGGGGAAAGCACTGGTCACTGAGAGCACCTGCCCTGGTGCACGATTTCGGCTGCTGGTTTTCAAGGCCAGCCTTTTGCAAAGGGAGCTTTCGGCCTGCATCCCACCGTAGGCCCTCCAAAGCGCTCGGGGTGGGCTGACCCAAGGCTGCAGTCCCTGGACTCCCACAGACAACCCGTGGTCTCACTCCCAGAGAACCAAATGACACGGCCCTCAGCGATCACTCACACACAGCGCAGATTGTCACCCGGGGTCACTTAGAGATCATGGCCTTATTAATCAGGCTGGTGAGACACCGTGTCAGGCATTTCACAAGCCCTTTTCTTGTGTCCACAGTGTTTCTTTGTAATTCCAGATGCCCCTCCCCCCCAGCCGAGTAGTCTGTTATTTCTTGCAAAAAACCTCTTTCATTACTCTTTCCCCACCAACATCCAAAGTGACAGCTGAATGAGGTATCATTTCCCCAGAGTCCCATTTCTTGCTGTCACTAAAGACCAATATAAAGACCCTTTTAATCATATTGGGAAACTAATTATTGGGAATTAAATATAATGGCAAAGCATGGAATCTTTAAAAATCAAAATTGAAGTGCCAAAGATTTCAGGCCTTTGTAAACTCTTTAAAAATCCACAGTCCTGGACTTCCCTGGTGGCGCAGTGGTTAAGAATCTGCCTGCCAATGCAGGGGACATGGGTTCGAGCCCTGGTTGGGGAAGATCCCACATGCTGCAGAGGAACTACACCCGTGCGCCACAACTGCTGAGCCTGTGTTCTAGAGCCCATGAGCCACAACTACTGAGCCCATGTGCCACAACTACTGAAGCCCACACGCCTGGAGCCTGTGCTCCGCAAGACAAGCCACTGCAATGAGAAGACTGCGCACCACACCAAATAGTAGCCCCCACTCGCCACAACTAGAAAAAGCCTGTGCACAGCAACAAAGACCCACACAGCCAAAAATAAATAAATAAACAAATTTATTAAAAACAACAACAAAAAATATCCACAGTCCTTCCCTTGAAAAGGCAACAGAAGTCTCTGGCTTCTGACAATTTTTTCTCCTGAGGGTAGAATCTATCAAATCAACCATCCCAGCTCACCTCCTAAAGGCCTAGGTCACTTTTCATTCCATATATAAAGTGACTGTTTATTTGCCTGAGACAGTCCTTGTTTGGGTCTGTTGTCCCAATGTCCCACAAATCTTGTCTTGTCCTAGGCAAAGTGGATATTAAGTTATGTGGTCACATTATCCACAAGACCTTTTTAAACCAGTTAGTTTGGAGATGAATTTGTGAAAATGTAAAGAAAGCCCTTTCTCTCAAAAGGGTAGTTTGCCTCTTCAAGGCCCTGGACCAAGTGACACTAGAAGCTGCCCATCTAAGAATGGCTCTCCCCTTACATTAGGAATGTATGGGTCATTAGGGATGACCCATATCCTTACACAGAGCTATGAAATATGTAGAGTTCAAAACTACCAATACAGAGTTCAACTCATTCTCTCCAAACACAGATCTGAATTCTAGAGTCATTAGGTACCCTTCTCCCCTTATGCACACCTCTCTCTCATGCTTACCACTTTGTGGTATAATTATCCCCTATTCAAAGTGAGCCTTATGAGCCTAGTATAGTACCTGACTCAGAAATACACACAGGGTACTCGTTATCAGCCATATATTATTTCTCATATACACAGCTCTCAGACTCAGAACAAAATACTGAGAGAAACCATCACTTCATGGAAATAGGACCAAGCCAACCATTTTTTTGTTTGTTTGTTTTTAAAGAATTGTTTATATACTGAACCTGGGGCAGATTAGATACACAACCAATTTTAAATTTACATCTTTTAACTCAGTTTTAACTGTTTAAACACACACACACACACACACACACACACACACACACACACAGGCGTGTGCGCAGGCGCAAATTGGCATGCAACAGTTGTCCTAAGGTAAAACACAGTCACCTTAAACTAATGCAAGTTTTTTCACCCAAGGTTGAAAAATCGTTTATCCTGAACATGAAAATCTGTAACAAATTTAATTATATAAAACTCGTTACTTGTAGTTTTCCCCTTGTGAAATTCCAAAAAAAAAAAAAAAGAATGTACAAGTAACTAATATAGATCAGTCACAACGTAATCGTGGATCATCCCCACACCAAAACCAGATGCTCCTTTAATTTTAAAGGAGACCATCATCAGAGACCACGAGAAAGTCATTTTGTTTTATACGAAACAAAATTCCACGTGCCAAAAAAGCAAGACCCAAGAAAAACAAAAACAAAAACCTTAGTACTGACAGTGATGTTCAGTACCCTAATTAAAGTAGCAAAAATGCCACTAATCAAAAATAAAATAGCAAGCCAACAAATTTTAAATTGGACACTGATGTAGGAATATTTGATGAGTAAATACTAGGTGTATAATTGGAGATGCATTTATACTAGAAAAAAGAGACCAAGGAAAGGTCATATTTAGTAATTATCTGTAGAACAGACAGTTGCTATTAAAACTTTTCTCTTTGGAGAAGAAGATACAATGAGGTTCTATCTCTTTATTACTCATCAAGGGATGTACCCAGGAAGTGCTTAAGACACAACTATTATATGGTGATTAAAATACCTCAGAGTAGGAATGCTATTTCTTTATTTATACTCAGGTCCTTTCTTATTACTGCTAATTTCATCAAACATAATTTTCTCTGGTGTATGTGATGTACATAAAAATTGAATAATCTATGAAAACTATCAAATGATTAAAGGTTTCACATGCAGTGGTTTGATCAGGTTGAGGGTGAATGAATGAACGAATTTAACAACTCCCAGAAAGTAAGAAGTACTACATTTCACCGTCTCAAATGCTTGACAGGTAACACTTGGGCATCTCTCATTTGAGAGCTAACAGCCCACCCACTTGGGCTCCCACAGTAGGTGGTTTCTCACTCAACTGCCCAGGTGTAGGAGCTTCAGCCAGAGGTTGAGTGATGGAATTACTGTCCTATCAATATCACTTCCCATTATAAGTTCAACATTTAATACTAATTATAAGTATTATTTATAGCTAATACAACAAATAAATAATATTTAGTAATTAATAAATAAATAGAAAATCAGTATTTGACATAAATAGAACAGCCAATTTAGATAATACTAATAAATATTAAAGTACATTTTTCTTCTCTTTGTTCACTGTATTCCTCTTTTTAACTCTCTAAAAGGCCAAAAGAAAGAAAAATACTGAATTTGAAATCAGCTTTCTTACATAATAGACCCGTTACTTTCAAAAATGTGATTTGCCCCAGAACAGGTAACTGTTGTGGTTTCTGGTATCCTCCTGGACATTCTTTTTTTTTTTTTTTTTTTTTTTTTTTTTGCGGTATGTGGGCCTCTCACTGTTGTGGCCTCTCCCGTTTGCGGAGCACAGGCTCCGGACGCGCAGGCTCAGTGGCCATGGCTCACAGGCCCAGCCGCTCTGCGGCATGTGGGATCTTCCCGGACTGGGGCACGAACCCGTGTCCCCTGTATCAGCAGGTGGACTCTCAACCACTGCGCCACCAGGGAAGCCCTGGACATTCTTTTTTTAAAAACCCTATTAAATAATCATATTGGAGCTTCCTTTACTCATCTGGATACTTACATTATCTTGTAGGTAATGAATTTAGAATGAACTTCATAGACTAGAGCTGTATCTTGAATTATAAACATAAAAAAGAAGGAACTGAAGTAAAGATGCTAAGCAGAAGTGCAGCATTTGCTTAAATGAATAAGCCATCATCTATAAACAACTGAAGCATCATATAATCATAAGGGGGATATGGAGTACAGAGTCTGAGGACTTATTAGCCCTGTGACCTTGGGCAAGCCACTCAGTGTCCTTATCTATAAAACAAGTATAATAATACCCAACTTCTCTTTTAGAAGTTGTTGAGAGACTCAAATAAGATTTGTGAGAGTGCTTTGTAAACTGGCTATCCCACATAAACATGAGGCATTGCTACTGCAGGAAGAAAACGCCAGTACCTATGAGCTAACGTACAGGACCTGAGGAACACTGAGAACTGAATGAGAAAAGCTTATGTGAATAGGGTTGGATATATTCAAGATATATTACCCACCACTGAAAAATAATACCTAGATTATATAGGGAGAATTCCTACAAATCAAAAAAAGTCCCAGTGGAAAATGATCAAAAGTTATGGTAGGCACATATTACAGGACAGTAAATCCAAATGGCAAATAAAATGTGAAAAGTTGCTCAAATTTATCATTAACTTTAACCTGTAAAATTGAGATAATATTTTACAGTCACTAGATTGGTAATAATAAGTTTGATAATACTAAGGACTGGTGAAAGTGAAAATCAAGAAGATATTGTACACCGGTAGAGGGGATGCAACTTTGTTCAATCACTTTGGAAAAAAATTCAGAACTATCTTAACAGAGTCGAAAATGGGAATACCCAACAATTCCACTCTTAGATCTATATATCCTTAGATAAACTCTTGCAAATGTGCACCAGCAACACTGCTTGTAATAACAAAAATATTAAGACAATCCGAATGTTCATTTCAGGAGAATGGGCAAAAAAATTGTGGTGATTTACCCAATGGAATATTATATATCAACAAAAATGAATGAACCATAGATACATGTAACATCATGGCTGAATCTTAGAAATACTGAATGAAGAAAGCAAGTTGAAGAAGAGTACATGAAATATATAATTTTTATAAAGATGAATAAGAGAATCTAAACAATACATTGCTTAGGAATACATACATATACTTATATATGTATTTACAAGTTTATATTTAAAAAGGAAGAGAGTGCTAAAAACAAAACTCAGGATAGTGACTCTCTGGGAGAAAAGCAGTGGGATGGGATGGAAACAGCATGCTTTAGTAATGGTAATGCTTTAATTCTTACGTTGGGTGATGGGTTCACATGTATTCATTTTAATGTTTACCTGGTAACTTACCTAAATATTACATATATTCTTTTGTGTGTCTTAAACATTTCATAATAATAAATATTTCTAAAACATTTAAAATATTCTTGTACAAGTTAAACAATGGTAATAATGTATGGTATTTTAACAGATACTTACTTGACAAAATAATAATACATTTTTTGGCTTACAAAATTTAATTTACATTTAATTCATTTCCAGTACATTTTATACTATGTGAAAGTTAAAAGTACAACCGTAATGCATTGGTGCCCATGCCCAGTGAGAGACAAGAACCGGCCATGTGGATTTATCTGTGAACACTTAAGAGCCGCTGTTTAGGAGCTTGGGTGGGGGGTTGGGTGGGTGGAATTTGCAAAGGATGAGAGGTTCTGTCAGCAGGTGGGGACGAAATTAAGTGCAATTTGAGTTATTACTGTTAACGTGACATGCATATTACACACAGGCCTAAGGACATTCGAATGGCGTTAAAATCAGAGGGCTCCATACTGAGCAAGCAAATCAGCCAGAGGAATTGGTTTTAGGACTTGAATCAATGAGCCACAAACTATAGCACACAAAGACCTTGTCAGGGTTTATATAGGCTTGGGCAGTTTTAAAGGAATCATCATCATGATCTTCAACTTATATTCCCCATCCTATGACCTGCCTGCTCTCTAGGCTTCACATAAGGCCCCTTTTCACAGCCACCTGTTCCCGCTTGACAAAAGAAAGGCATCACTTTTACCCATTCCTACTACTTTTACCCATTCCTACTGCATTACCCATCCCTTTTATACCCCAGGGTATAAAAGCCATCTGGGAGCCAAAGGGACAATTAAATTTATTGGTATTGATGTTGCTATAAGCAATGAACCACAAGCTTAGGGCTTACATTTATAAAAATGAAAACCAGATGTGGACTTGATGTTGAAAGCTGGCTCATTCTAGCATTATTTAATATTCACCCATGGATACATAAACTAATTGGAGGGAAGAAGGGGCTCATCCATCTCATTATGAGGTTCATTGCCAGGAAAATTTCACTTTTGATGTTTAATATTGATCCATTATAATTTGTAATATACTTATTTTGTTTTTATCAATTGTGTACTACTAATGATTTTAATAATGCAACCCAAAAGAAAACTCTTGACAGTTAAATATAAAATTCCAATTAACATGCATATGTTTGCTGCAGAGAAACATGATAGGATGAGCAATAAAGACCTCTCAAGCATAAAAATATTTTATATGAGCATAAAATTCTGTGGAGGAAGTGGAATAAAAATACAAGTTCAAGTAGGAAAAGGAACACTAAAATTTCCAACTTATAGATTAAGTTGTTCATATATTTAAATGGTGGCTGGGTCTTTGACATTTTGGATTCCATTGGATACACTAAATAAATATGTTTTAAATTTTAAATTATATTTTTTAATACATCAGCAATTACATCCTTTGTAACTATTTAGATGTATGCTAAAATATAACAGATGCCGCCTTAAAAATATGTAAGGGGTAAAAAGTTTTAAAAAATTCTTTTAGGTGTTTTGCACGAAAATGTTTGAAAACCGCTGACTTACACATCAAATAGCATCACGCTACAATACTCAGACCCATCTATGTTTAACAGAGGGCATACCTGCAGACTCACCTCCTCAAATTTTTCTAATTCTGCTTCTTCCACTCCCCATCCTCCCTCACAGCCTCTCATATGTACCCCTCGTTTCCAAGACAAACGCAGCTCCTTCTCTAGGTAACTTTTTTCTTTAGGCGCATTAATACCATCAGTTAGGCTAAAGACAAACCCTTCTCTTCCTGCTTTGGTTCTTTTAAGGTTCTCTTTATGGATATGCACCATTGTTTTCTCCGTCTCAAGAGTATCCAGCCAACAAACTAGGCCTGTGCACTCTCACATAACATTTTGAATCAGCTTTTCAAGTTCCAAAGAAATAAAAAAGAAGCCTACTGGAATTTTTATTAGAATTGCACTGAATTTAGAAGGAAATGATATATTTAGGTTATTGGCCGTTCCTATCCGTGAACATCACATATGTTGCAAATTTAGATTCTTTAATGTCTTTAAAGTTTTACAGTTTTTTCCACATAGGCCTCGCATATCTTTTGTTCCATTTTTGGATTCCATGTATCTCTTCTTGCTATTGGAAATAATGCTTTAAAAATATGTCTTCGATTTGTGGTTGGTATATAGAAATAAAACCGATTTTCATCTGCTGGTTTTATATCCAGATGCCTTGCTAAATTCTCTTATTATTTCCAATAAATTGTCTGTAGGTTTTGCGGGGGAGTATTCTATGTAAATGACTCAGTGTGAATAATAACAATTTTGTTTCTTTCTTTTCTAATTTTCCTTATTCTTTTTATCTCACTTAGTGCAGTGGCTGAGACAGGCAGCCATTATAGTGTTAAATGATGTGGTGATAGTGGGTATATTTGTTTTCTTCACGATTTTAAAGGAAATGTTTCTAATGTTTAACTCTTTATCTCACTAAGGATACATTGTTCACCTTGTTACTTTGGATTTATTTTCTCCATTCTTAAGCATTAACTCTTCAAAAATTGCCTTTCCTCTGTTCTCTCTATTCTGTTATTCAGGGACTACAATTAGACAGAGGTTAAACCTTATTCTATCGTCTTATTTATTGTGTTCAAATTTAGCTAATCTCGACTTTTTTCCAGAGAGGATTTGCCTATGCTTCTGCTTGGAGCCAAAAGGCTCTAGGTACCTAAGACCAGTCAGGCCAGATTCTTAAGTTTAATATAAGGTTCTCAGGTACAGATCCTTCTACTTGCCAGTGACAAAGCAAAATGCTTTGTGTGTGAGTGCATATGCATGTACAGCTCTGGTTTCAACTCAAGGTTTTTCTGTTTGGTTGGTTATTTTTGTTGTTATTCTAATTTTAGTCCCTTAGAGATTTTTCTTCTTTCTGGAGATCTCAGCAATGCTACAAAAGTTATATGTTATGCAAAATTTATGTTTCATGCAAAATTACTCAATAGTGAGAGGAACCATTATTCATGAAGTCCACCATGCTGCTGATATAAAAGTCCACAAGAAAGGGTATTTGAACACCACAAATATAAGAAGTAAATAATTACAGAATAAAAAGCAGTCAAATTGCACATATTTGATTTTAAGGAAAACTCACCATATTATCTTTGCTTTTCTCCTTCTGCACATGTAGCCACTGAAGAAGCTGCTCTGTGTCCTAACAAGGTCATATTCTGATGCTCACTTTGAATGTGTCCAAAAAGGAAAATGGAAAAGACAGCATTTTTCAAAGGTTAGAACAGAGACCCATGGAGAATAACTGGACTGGGAAGCCCCTTCCGGGTCTAATCAAGGAACATTTCTCTCGTCTCGGGATAAAGGATCCTTACAATATCTGCCTACTGGGATTTCACACCTGCTACGCACCAGCAACTGCTGTGTCTCCTATTTTTCTCCAGGGAATAGTTATTGAGGTTACCCTGAACACAAGTTTACCAGTGTATACTGGATGTTTAGGGAACTGATGACTTGCCTTTTTAGTTCAGAAGTTTTTTGGATCAAGCAGAGCCACACTCAGACATGAAGCATGTTTCTTCCTGATGTAGGGACTACACTGTATCACCCATAGATTCTGCTCTTTGAACTTGATGTTCTCATTGAAAGACACTTCTGGGTTTTCTCCTTCAGGGACAGGTGAGTACATATTGCCTATAGGAAGAAGAGTGAATTGAATGTTTAGTGCCTAATAGGACTGACTGTTGTAATCAGTGACATTCACAAAATAGTTTTGGTTTGGTTCCCTTGCTCCTAAGTTTGCCTGTTTGCAGTTGACTGTGCCTATGAGCCATGCTTTGGCTGATGAACCGTGAGCAGAAGTGTCTGTGCGGCAGCTTTAAGAGCAAGTATGTGATTTGCTATAATTTTCTTTCCCCCTGTCCCAGTGACAGGCAACCTTACAGATAGTGGATGGTGCAAAATCCTGGGTTTCAGAGTGAGAGAACTGGAGAACCCACAGACATCTATTGATGGACATATATTAGGAGCAAGAAATATATCTTTGTTGTTTTGAGCCTCTGGATCTGGGGATTGTTTGTCACTACAGCATTACCTAGCCCATCCTGATTGATACAAGTACCAAACTAAGAGATGGTATTTAAACTATAGTCTTAGCCCTGCCACCAAATATCTATGCACCAAGTCACTTGACATCTGTAAATGTAAGTTTCATCACTTGTGATATAGGATTAATCATTCTTCCCTTGTCACTGGATTTTTTTTTTTTTGGTATCCAGTATTTGTGAAAGTGTTTGAAAAATGTAAAGCATGTGCAAATACATGCCAGTAGTATCATTAACAACACTGAATTGGTTTATTCTCCCCTATATAATCCTAATCCCAAGAAGAAAACATTAGGGAAGTTATGAAAACTCTAGATTTACATCAGATAACAGTGGAATGAATGACTTGATAATTTCAGCATGAAGTAGTAATATTTCCATCTAAAGTAGCTAAATAACTATGCACACCTTCTTTTACAACCATAAACTTCTTTAAAGAGTCTTTAATGCTTTTGAAATTTTATTGTAAGTTAAAAAGTTGTCACTAACAAAAGTAAAACTAAAGGTAATTTTAGAAGAAACAAGTTTATTTTGACCTTAGAAGATATTACATTTTTGTTTTGTGTGATGTCAAGGTGAGCACTGAGTTGGCTTGTTTACCACAAATTGCAGAGTCAAGCTTATTAAACTGTTTTGTTTTCAAACTCCATCTGCCTTTCCTTCACCCCCGCATTCTGAGTTCCAAGGGCTTGACCCCTGTCTTCCATTGAGATCCTCACATTGGAAAGAATGAATCACAGAGTCTTGTAAAAACGCTGTTTCTATTATTTTCTGAAAATCTAAAGGCAGGAGAATCCTTTGACCACTTTGCAAAGTGTGTGAGCCTGTTGAGCTCTTCTTCACTGGTTAACAACGACCGTAAACTGTTCACTAGAGCTGTCCGTGAGAGAGAATTCTGGGTCTTATGGGAATGTTATTTTTGGCTTGCCATTTGCTGTGTTATGAATGGCCAGGCAGTTAGGGTGGGGCTCCATGCTAATGCTATAAAGTGCTTGGTTGTCTGGTGCTGTCACAGTAATGATGATGATGTGTGATGAATAATTATACATGAAATGCTGAGTTACTTCTTCAAATCATTTCTCTGCTACTTACAGAAAAATAGTCATTTTGTAAAACATGCACTAAACTCTTTAGTTGAAATAAGTAAAATATAGAATAGTATATAGTATAGCATCAACAAGAAACTTGTCACTTGTAACTCAAATAATGTGGCTCTGAGTTCTTGAAAGAACATTTGTGCATGCCAAAGCATATAGTCATTAGATGTACATCTGTATTTTTTATGTCCTAACAATATCTTCATCTTTTGGAGTTTCATTTTGTTGCTTTGTAGATGTTAGTATAACAATGTCACTCTTTCTCCCTAGCATAGTATTAATAAAACCCGAGATTTTACATGCAGGTTTAATGTGTAGCTTCCTTAATGTGTAGCTCTAAATACTTTGAAGAATTCTATGTACTAATCATACACTTGATTTTTACTTGAAAAGTATCTAACCAAAATATTCTTTTAAATGTTGCTGTACTGAGAAAGGCTATTTATACTAAATAGAAAAGATGAGGTAGTTTCCCTGTTGAAAGAATTTTCTTCCCAATGCCTAATACCTTATTTTTCTGCATAGTTTTTATTTAATTGAGTTCTACTTCGCATCTTTGCTTAATAGTTTCTTATGTTCAAGCTAATTATAGAAATTACATACAAAATGATATGTATTTTATTACCTAATGTGAAATTAGTTTCCTCTTTTGAACATTATATTTATTTACTGAAACTAAATTTGCCTTTGTTAACTGTGTTTCAAATTCATAAAATTAAAAAAATTAAAATAATGGTTAACAAAATTGGGATTACTATAAGTTACTTTTTAACATACTGCAGTTTTAACAAATATAAGTTTTATAAGTTGAAGATGTCTGTAGAATTTTCAAAATTCTTGGTGCTTCCCTGGTGGCGCAGTGGTTGAGAGTCCGCCTGCCGATGCAGGGGACACAGGTTCGTGCCCCGGTCCGGGAAAATCCCACATGCCGCGGAGCGGCTGGGCCCGTGAGCCATGGCCGCTGAGCCTGCGCGTCCGGAGCCTGTGCTCCGCAACAGGAGTGGCCACAACAGTGAGAGGCCCGCGTACCGCAAAAAAAAAAAAAAAAGAATTCTTAAAAGCCCTTAGTGTATCTTTTTTTTCTATGCCTTAATTCATTAATAGGGGAAACAAACTAATTGTTGACTAAGCATGTTAATCACCTTTTTAATTCAAACTGATAATGTCAATCACCTTTTATTATTCAAACAAAATATTTCCCCCTGAAAAAATGTAGGTTGTCCCAGAAAATTCATCTTAATAGAATAACAGATTAAATTTATTAAATAAATAGAAGATCTTACAATACATATTTTGAATATGAGAATGGGTTATTAATTATCACCAGATGAACAAGATAGGTGCTATACTATGTTTTTCTAAGGTATAGAATAAAATGTATTGTGTGACAATGTTAGCAAAAAAAGATCTGGGTTGATGTCAATTCTTTATGGCTTATCAGGTCAGAATTTTTGTGACTATTACTAAAATGTACTATAGGACTTTCAGAGCAAAAAAGATTCAATCACAGAATTTTAGAAATTAGAACAAGCCTTAGAGATTATCTATCTAGTTCTATTCCACAATTTTATAAAAGAGGATAGAAACAATGTAATGATTGTAAAATGTTATAAAAATAACAAAGAATTTACTTCTTATTAAATACCTTTAATATGCTACTGAGGCATACTGGCAATCTCTTCCTAAAGATCTTTAGTAATATGATAAATTGCTAGCTTTCATTTATTATGTATTTGTATAAACACTGATATATACTATAAGGCATCTTAAGGTGCAGTTCCTATATCTGACAAAAGAACATTTCATAAAGTGGTTTTCTGATGTGGCCTTTTTGATGATAACATTTACCGAAGGACATGAATTGGTTGTTAATGGTTGGCTACCACAATATTTTTCCATCACTTTAAAATGACTGCTTACAGTATTGGTAAAGGTTTCACCCAGGTAGCAATTTATGATTTCCCCAATGGCCATCTCCTCATGTTCATCAACATCAACAGAAATATATGAAAGGCTCCTGCTATGGTTTCTCTTTCAGGCTGTGAGCCTAAAAGTTTACATGTCCTATTGGACATGTAAACAGTTAAATGGAAAGAAAAGAGTGAGAAGGAAAAGATGCCTAGTATTGAAGATCCTGCGGTGCCACTTGTTTTCCAGTCTTCCATATCCAATTGTCATAGTTTATGTAAGATTCATTAATCACCAGGAGCTCAGGGGTCGTGACAGCTGTAATGTCTTTTAAATAAAACGCTTCCAAAAAAAAAAAATAAAACGCTTCCTTGACTGCACTATGGTACAGCTGCACTAACCAAAAAACAAATATATTCATTTGTCCACTGAGAAAGTAATTTTTTTCTTCCTAGCAGTAGCAGCAATTTTTCTTTTGAAAAATAAAGCATAATCTAGCTTTTAAGATAGAGCTCTTGATCAGTAGTCACATCTCTCTCTCTCTAAAGTCAAGAGTCAGCCTTAGTGTTGTTGAATTCATTTTCAGGTTTTATTAGAGAAAGGTTTCTGTTGGAAGTATAACCAACATAGGATTTTACCTGCTTAATTTTATGTTGATTTTTCAGATGAAAAGTATAAGAAAAAGCCTTGCCACCTACACCCTCAGTCTCAATTCTCCCATATACTTTATAAAATTCTGTATGTGGAATTAAATAATTCCTCGGGATCATTATTATTTATTTCTGTGGCTATAAACCCCAAATTAACAAGGTTCATATCAAAAGCTTATACAAAACTAGATAAAATGTCGGTCTGATGCCATGGTAATCAATTTAAAAAATGAGACTACAAATCTGAATCTATTATTATGATCATCGTATTTATGATTGTATGAATAACATTATTCACTCCAGAATGTTAACAAGATGTCTTTCATGTATCATTAAAATAACTTGTGTCAAATACTTGGCTAAATTATTGAAGTACTTTCAATGTTAATAATTTCATACAAATGTCTAGCAAGAACAACCAGTCAAAATTAATTAATGATCAATTAGGATAGATTATTTCTCTTGGCTCTCATTTGCTTTCCTAATAATCAACTTGCTTTTTTTCTAAAATAGGTCAACATGAAATGAGTGCTAGTCATTTCACACTTTTAGTTTTTAATAAACCAAAGCTGTTTAAAGAAATGAGTGATTCTCTTGTAAGTTATTAATCCTTATGGATATTATAAATCATGGTTTGATCCTTTAAATTTGATATGCTCATTTTCTCTTTAATTATCATATACTAATATGATAATACCACAGTAATTTTATTAGTTCTACTTCTAATAAATTTTGTAAAATTGATTTACTCTAAAATTAATCATATTTGACTTCAGAGTACAAACATCATTCTCATTATTACACTATTGATTAGGGGAAACTTATTTTCAAGATGTTTAGCTAAAAGTATAAAAGGGGACATTAACATCCTTAATTTTTAAATTATTTTGTACTCTGGTTTGGATTTTTATGACTTCATGTTTGGTACACAAATCTGTCATTAATTTAGGCTAGAGTCCAAGAGATTAAGGATCAAACTCTTTGAATTTTCTTTTAGCAGAGGATATAATACTAGCAAGAGTCATATTATCTAACAAGCTATAGTAAATAATATAGACCTGAAATGTTGAATAAGAATTAAACCTGTGAATCTTAGGCATGTTGAAGAGATGCTGGGTTTTTGACAGAGGCTTAAGCTCTTCCATAGTTTCTATATTTGAGAAAGTTCATTCCCTTTATGTACTTATAGAATTTACCACTTCATTTAGCAATTGCTAAGTTACAGATGAATAATAAAATGGAAAAAATTGTGAAAATAATTGCAGGATAAAGATAAGCAGAATCATTAACCTGAAAACACAATTCTTTTTTGAAAATTCTACTAACCAATTATTCTTTTTTTTTTAAATTAATTTATTTATTTTTGGCTGCATTGGGTCTTCATTGCCGGCATGGGGTTTCTCTAGCTGCGGCAAGCGGGGGCTACTCTTGGTTGTAGTGCACGGGCTTCTCACTGCAGTGGCTTCTCTTGTTGCGGAGCACAGGCTCTAGAGCACAGGCTCAGTAGTTGTGGAGCTCGGGCTTAGTTGCTCCGAGGCATGTGGGATATTCCCGGACCAGGGCTTGAATGGAGTTCCCTGCATTGGCAGGCAGATTCTTAACCACTGTGCCACCAGGAAAGTCCCCCAACCAATTATTCTTAATGTTAAGTTTATCATTTAAGTTAATTGGGGCCAATTCCTTTCTCACCTACATTACCTAAAAGTAGCACATATTTTCCTAATGGCTTTGATTTCATGGCTTATTTTTCTACTCTTAAATTGTATCTATGGACCTTAGTATGCTGAATAAATGGTATGCTTAGGAAAGCATGCCATTTTTCTAAGTGTTTTCTACATTTTCTAAATATTTACCACATTTAAAAATGGAATTGGAGTCTGTTTGCTTAGATAATATCTTAATCATTTCGAGAAACTTATATAAACTATGAATTAGAGACTTTGCAAATAATTAATTTGGAATTTAGCGTGTCTTGGTGGGAACTAATGGAGATTCAGGTGGGAAATAAAGCTCTCACAAGCCATTTGTTGGTAATGGCTTGGGCATACAGTTGTGAATAACCCAGATGTGATTCCTGACCTTATGGGGCTTCTAACTGGAATGAAATTTCTAACATGTAAGGCCTCATTTCTTGAAATGTGGTTCTGCCTCAGATGCATCTGGTATGTTTGCTCAAACCTGATGTCCAGGCCTCACTAGGTCTCCTGATTTTCTTTCCACATGGACATTGATATTCAAACTTCTTGCTCTAGCATTATTTTTTCAAATGTATAAAGTAAATGATACAGCATTTGATTGGCACACAATTATTTTAGTATAATTGAAAACATTTCTATAGTATTATACAATGATCAAGGATAACAAAAAATTAATATTTGGATATTAGTATTGCAAGTTGCAGTCATAAGGTACTTTAAATATTTGCATTTGGGGAGGGTTACAAAACGCTGAGAAATTTTGAATTCACACAGACTAGTCATGGAAATTGTACTACTTTTCAACCACTCACCTTGCAATTGCAGTATGTTCTTTACTCAATTAAACAGTGATGGCAGACGCAACTTCACTCTTCAGTGTCAGGAAAATCAAGTTAACTTTACTTATATGCTAACAGATAGGTAAATCTCCAAGTTGGATTATTTTAAATGACAGTTTAAAAAAAATAATTGGAAAAAGTGTTTAAAAAGTGAAATTTGAATCAAATATTTCTGAAAGTACTTCTGTGGGGCCCAGGGTTGAGGGGGGCATTACCTGAAAACTACTATACTGAGCATTGTGTCAGATTTTGTTCTGTCTACCTAATATAAGACAGTGATTTACCAATAATTTTAAGTTGATCAATAGAGCCAACCAATATAGATTAAAGCAAATGCACTGTGTTTTTCTCTGGCCAATTAACTTATTAATTAATAACTCAGTACAAAAATTAAGCTGTTACTATAGGGACAGTGTATGAGGCTAAAACTATTCGAAAACACATGTCTAAATATTTTTAAATTATTTATTATAGCAAATATTAAACATAATCCGAAGTAAAAGAAACTAATTAAGTGAATTCTCATGAACCCATCACCTGACTTCAACACTATCAACTCATAATCAGTCTTGTTTTATTTAAGTTGCTCCCTCCTCCCAACCCCAGCCCTCCTGGATCAACCTTGAAGCAAATCCCAAATTCCATATCATGTCTTCTGAAAGTATTTCAGTAGGCTCTCTAAAAGATAAAATTTTTTTTTAGGGACATAGCCACAATCTCACAATTACAGTAATTCCATACTATTATCAAATATCCATTCAGTGTGTTCCTACTTCTCTTATTGTTGCACAATATTTTTATACTTTGTAGGAATCAGGGTAAAAATACGTTCCATACATTGCAATTGGCTGATGCCTCTTAAGTCTCTTTTAACCTCTTTTTCTTTCTTTCTTGCAGTTTATTTGTAGAAAAAACAAGGTCATTTGATCTGCAGAATTTCCCACAGAGTAAATTTTGTTGATTCCATCTCCTGTTCCTCTGTCCTCTGAACTTCTTGTAAATCGGTAGTTGGATCCACAGTAGTGGTTCTCAGTCGGGGGTAGGGGGGACAATTTTGCCCCCAGGGGACATTTGTCAATGCCTGGAGACATTTTTGTTGTCACACTGGAAGTGAGTGCTATTGGCACCTAGTGGGAAGAGACCTGGGATACTACTAACTATCCTACAATACATGGGAAAGGCCCCCTGCCCCAATAAGAATTATCTAGCTCAAAGTGCCAATAGTGCCAAGGTTGAGAAACTCTAGAGGCCCAGTCAAGTTCAAGCTTGATTTTTTTTCCCCAACTTTTTCCAGTTTGTCTAAATATTTTTATCGTCTTCACATTTTAGGCAGTAATTGTTGGCATTAATTACATCAATTTTAATGATTTTTTTTTTTTTTTTTTTTTGCTGTACGCGGGCCTCTCACTGTTGTGGCCTCTCCCGTTGCGGAGCACAGGCTCTGGACGCGCAGGCTCTGTGGCCATGGCTCACGGGCCCAGCCACTCCGCGGCATGTGGGATCCTCCCAGACCGGGGCACGAACCCGTGTCCCCTGCATCGGCAGGCGGACTCTAAACCACTGCGCCACCAGGGAAGCCCAATTTTAATGATTTTTAACATGATTTGAGATATACCATAGATTTTTAAAAATTTTGAATGACTTTAAAGAGAGTTCAAAACTGCAATTATTTGCATGCCATGGTCTCCTGAAGGTTCATGGAAGCTGGTAAAAAAAGCTCAGATTTTTCCCATGAAGTGTCATTCTGCTTCAAGTTATATTAAGTCTATGTGTATAGACTTTTAGATGTCTCTTTTTCTTCCATTTCTCAGAGCTCCTCGGTAAAAATGATCACCCACTCTTTTTGTTGTCAGGGTGTGCCTCAAACCAAATGAACATGTTTTGAAGCTAAACAAATAGTCCATCCATTAAATTAAGTTTCTTGGGAAAAAAAAAACTGCAATTAGGATTAGCATTCACCTTGCTTCCCTGATCAGATTATATTTTTATTCACTAAAATATAATTATACTCATAAGAGTTCGATATCTCAATATAATTGTGATTGGGGTACAAGGCACATTTTTTAATACTACTCATTCCAAATTTGTCCAGCTGTCCTGCTGATATCTATTTTCTGAACCCATTATGAAACCTGAGAAAATTTAGTATGTATAAAATTGTCTGCAAAATTTTGAGAAAATTCATGCAAAAGGCAGTGACAAGTTTGCTTCTCATATGTACAGCTATAATTAAATTTGAAAATAAAAAAGCCATCTGTCCTGGCTTTTGAAAAAAATAAAGCAACATCATTAAGAAAAAAATTGGAAAGAGTATCTAATTTACAAATGGTTCAAGTCTTTAAAAGTTAGTCACTGAAAAATACACTAAAGAAATATATTTTTTACTGGAAGTAGCCAAGTTTTTTTTTTTTTTCTTGTGAAGTACAGAAAACTTCTGAGTCCCAATTCTGCCAGTCAACTGAGTACAGCTTTTATGTCTTTACACTCTATGTTCTTCTTCTGTGAATTTAAACAGTGAGCAATGGAATGACATGCATTTGCAGAATGTGTGGTGGATAAAAGAGCACACTAATCTTAAATTCTAATCTCAGAGATCGAAAACAAGATAACAGTGAGTAATCCTATAAAATATTAACTGATTTTATGTTGAAATTGTACCAAAACCCTATTTGTGAGATAATAGCTCAATTATCTTCTCAGTAAGTGCATGAATGCTCTACTTAACATACATGAATGTTTGGGTCTCCTGAAAATATGGACAGCAAAAAAAAAATAGCCTTTATAATCTTCATAATTTTTTATTTCTTTGGAAATGGTATATAATTTATAAGAAATTTATCTTAAATATTAAGAAATTTATAATAAAAAGATAAATGTGTAAAATGAAATATTTTGTTATACATGATTTGTTGTAAGGGACAGAAACTGACTCAAAGAGTCTTAAATAAATTAAATATTTTTCCTCATGTACCTGAAAAACCCGTGGAGAATCAGTGTTGTAGACCCTGCTAGTGGTCTACCTCCCCCTACTACCATTTTTTTTGCTTGCTGGAAGAGCCTGTCTCTCACTGTGGAGGTGAAAAATGACAGATCTGCCCTTACCCAGCCTCCCTTGACCTAGATATGAGCATGTGACCCAATCCTGGCCAGTGAGACATAAGGAGAAGCCAACTTAGGGCCCTTAAAAAACTTTCCTTCTTTATAAAAAGAGGAAGTCCTTAAGGAGAATCCACTTTTCCTTCTTGTCTTTGGACATGGTTGTGTGAAGATGTGATGCTGCAGTGATTGGACAAGATGTGTGGGCCCAGAGCCCTAGTTTGATCTCTTGAGTCATTGCTAGAACAATCTACACCTGAACTCTTTGTTATATGTGGAAAAGAAATGCTCATTGTAATGGAATGCTTTATTTATAGCCAAAAGCATCCTAGTTGATACTGCTGATTTCAAGCATCGCAGTGTTCAGAAGCTTGAGGGATATTAACAAATATTTATCTGTTCTTTTCACAACTCTTGTTTTCCTCAGTGTTGGCTTCATTATCAGGCTCCAGGTAGTGGCCCCAGGCAGGTTCAGACTAACATCATATTTACTGCTATGGTTTCAGCCTAAGGATAACTTCCTTCAAAAGAGTTCTGAAAGCAGTCCTAGGATTAGTCAGATGAATCTGACTTGAGTTCTATATCCTTTCCTAGAACAATCCAGGATATTACATAGGTGCTGAGGATACAGAATTTCAGAACACAATGCCTGTCATCCCAGTCTAGTGAGGGAGATAGATAAAGGGAAATCCGTGATTACAACATAGAAGATAAATGCCACGTGCACTGCGTGTCATGGTTTTACAAGAGAACGGCAAAGGAGAGGCATCGGTTTCTGCCAAAAAACTTTCCAAGAGTGGGTGAGATGAAAACCAAGTTTTAAAAAATTGAGATGATGAGAACACCATGAGCTAAGTCAGAGGGGCAGTTAAACTCTTGATGCATTTGGCTAATTCTAGGCTACTTCCAACTCTGCCAGTGGCCTTGGACAAGTGTTCTAGCCTCTCTGTATTCACATCAGGAAATTAACAGGGGGTGGGCTGGGAAGTAGGGAAAGGGTGGATAGGACTTTTCCAAGGTTCTTTACAGATTCAGAATCTGATTATTCTATTATAACTTCTTGTTACAAATATCTCCAATTGATACAATAAAGACCTAAAAACAAAGAATTACTGATTTTGATTAATCATGAAATGAAATGACAACTTACCCAGTTTTCTAATTATTGCTAGAAAAAAAGACTTAAACACTGAATAACATAATTAAAATGATCACATTTGGAAAATGTTCCCCTAAAATTAACTGCCTTATAGTTAACAACTAATTTCCCAGGGATACATTTTACTGTTTTTCTCTCAAGTGAGTTCTCCAAGAAGCTATGTTGTTAAAGTCAAAAGTTCATTTGGTGCTTTCCTGAGTTGTTTTGTTTTGATAGTACATATTCTGAAAGCTAAAATTCTCTTGGCCTTCCTTTGAGGCTTCAAGGATCCATTCACACTCATTTACCTACATGCTGGAAACTGTTTACTATACTTACTGTGAAAAGCTGAATTACTAAGCCCCTATTGCACCATCACCGCGCAGTACAGTAAAGTTCAGAAAGTGAAGAGGAGAAAGTAAGGAAGCAGAAATAACGTAAGGAGGTTAAAGTTGAGGAAAGAAAAGTTCTTCTGGGACAGATCCTATGGTGACAGGTTAAGAATACCTCAGTCAGATTACTGATCATCCTGAATTTATCACCTATTTATTCTTTAAAAAGAAAGAGGGAAAAAAGAGAGAGAGCATTTCATCTCTTAATACTTTTTGTTTAATAAATATGGATTTAGGAATTTCCCTGGTGGCGCAGTGGTTAGGAATTCTCCTGCCAATAGAGGGGACACGGGTTCAATCCCTAGTCCGGAAGACCCCACATGCCGCGGAGCAACTAAGCCCGTGCGCCACAACTACTGAGCCTGGGCTCTAGAGCCCATGAGCCACAACTACTGAAGCCCGTGCACCTGGAGCCCGTGCTCTGCGACAAGAGAAGCCACCGCAATGAGAAGCCCACGCACTGCCAACGAAGAGTAGCCCCCGCTCACCACAACTAGAGAAAGCCCGCGTGCAGCAACGAAGACCCAATACAATCAAAAAATAAATTAAAATTTTTTTTAAATCATTAAAAAATAAATACGGATTTATTCTTCATCTTGACTATTGACTTTGACCATGTTATCAAAGAAGGACTTTTGCAAAATAACCCCCCCACCGCCCCGTTTTTTTTTTTTGGCTACACCACACAGCATGCGGGATCTTTGAACCTGTGCCCCCTGCAGTGGAAGCGCAGAGTCTTAACCACTGGAACTCCAGGGAAGTCCCAAGCCCCCCTTTTAAACTTATGTTATTCTAAAATGTGTCTTAATGTTAATATTAACTTGGAATAGACCAATATTTATATACAATCTAAATTCATCATAGAAAACATCTTCCTCTATAGAAATAAAGAAGATTCTCATCTCTTTCCCACCTTCTTTTCACTACTCTAAAACATCAACAGCAATGGAAAATCCCACTGTCTATTACATGGGACAAAAGCTAATGTTTGTTGGACAAATATTGAAAGATTTCAGTTTTGAGCCTTAACATTTTTAGTGTCATATTTCTCATTAGCTTCGAAAAATTATGTTCAAGAAAGGAGGAATTTATTATGCTTCTGTTATTCTTTCAGAAATTAGAATGGTAGGAATAGAAATAAGCTTTGAAACTATTCGAAACTGTATAGATCTATTCTGCTGCCATGGGCCTGTTTATTCCAAAGTTTGATAGCAAATTTATAAGAAAACAATAATGCCATACTTATTAACTGTGTGATACATTAATTTGAAAATATTCATTATGACAAATCATGAGAGGAATGGAATGCTCTATTTGTTTAAGTGATCAAAAAACTCATCTGGAGGAATAATGGACTTTCTCTGGGAATCTGACAGGAAACTACGAGAGGGCGCACACAGCTTGTTTAAAGCACATCTTTGTGTTTACTTTTATTGGAAAGTTTCAGCCTTTTGTAGATGAACCCAAGGTAATTATTTTGGAAGACAGAGTGTTCTTCGGCTGTGCTAAGCTAATGGGATACTCAACTTGCTGCAGCTGGTGAAGTGGAACACCCAGGACAGGAAAAGGAGAAATTACTACCATTTAATATGTGTTGGGATCAAAGAACTCATTTTAATTTACCACTCTGCACAAAAGGGACCTCCCCCTCCTCTGAATTCCATTAAGGGAAGTCTGTTAAGATGTCACTCAGTAAACCCCAGACAGTATTGTTCTAATCTGTTCTTCTCTCACCACCTTGGCTGCTACTACTCGCTATTCACATGCTTGGGCTGCACCTGGAGGGCAAGACCGTGATGGTGACCACTTAAGGTCGCACAGGCCTTCCTTTTCTGACCCCTACAACCACCATCACAGACACCCTGGGCACCACATCGCCCTGAGGCCATCAAGGAATTTTTACCACAACTACTGCTTCAGTCATCTTTGGCGCACCACCAGCATCAAAGTTCTCTCTCAAATTAAAAACTTTTGCTCTGTGAAGGATACAGTTAAGAGGATGAAAAGACAAGTTACAGATGAGCGTGACATACTTTCAAATCACATATCCTACAAAAAAGACTTGTATCCAATATATAGGGAGAATTTCTTAAACTCAACAATAAGAAAATAAACTCTGTGAATCAAAAATAAATAAATAAATAAAGCAGAAGACTTGAATAGACACTTCACCAAAGAGAAGAAGGCAAATATATACATAAAAAGATGTTCAACATCATTAGTCACTTGGAAATGCCAATTAAAACCACAATGACACATCACTTCAAACTATTAGAGTGGCTTAAAAGAAAAGACAATGTCAAGTGTTCTGCCACTGGAACCATCAAGCATTGCTAATGGGAATACCAAATGGTAGAAGCACCCTGGCAAACAGTTTCACAGTTTCTTACAAAGGTTAACATACAGTTCTTATCCCTCAGTCGCACTCCTACATATTTACCCTAATGAAATGAACATCTATGTTCACACAAAACCCATACACAAATGTTTATAGCAGCTTTCTTCATAATCAGTAAAAACTGGAAACAACCAAAATGTCCTCCAAAGGGCGAATATTTAAACAAACTTTGGCACATCCAAACAATGGAATACTGCTCAGCAATAAAAAGGAACATGCAACAACTTGGATAAATATCAAAGACATTGTCCTGAGTGAAAGAAGGCAGTTTCAAAAGGTTACATACTGTATGATTCCATTTAGACGAATTTCTCGAAAAAGAAAAACGCTACCAATAGAGAAGAGATCGGTGATTGCCAGGGGCTGGGGTGGGAAAGAAGGTGGCTGCCAAGGAACAGCATGAGAGAGTTCTGGGGTCATGAAGCCATCTACATCCGGACTTGGGTGGTAATAAAATGAATCTATAGTTGTGTTAACATTCATAAAACTGTATCCCTCAAAAAATTCAACGTTATTGTATGTTCATTTAAAAAATAAAATTAAAAACAAAACAGGAAATCCTTCAGCACCTCTCCTCTTCCTAAAAATAAAAGAATATCCAAAAAAAAAAAAAAAAGAATAGCCAAGACAATTTAGAAGAAGAAGAGGTACAAGGACTTACTGTACTACATATCAAGACTTATTATGAAGTCATGTTAATTCAAACAATATAGTATTATTGACACAAGAATAAATAAACCAATGGAACAGACTAAAGCCTAGAAATAAACCTACGTATATATGGACATACAACTTATGAAAACGGTGGCCCTGCAGATCCAAGGGAGAAAGGATGGTCACTCAAATCAATGGTGTTGGGACACCTTGGGTGTCCTGAAAGAAAATTCCACTATAGTTATATTGTAGATCTAAATATGAGGCAAAACAATAAAGCTTTAGATGATGATATAGGAGAATATTTTAATAACCTCAGAGTAAGGAAAGAGCTTTTTATTATTTTTTTAATTAATTAATTAATTAATTAATTTTTGGCTGCGTTGGGTCTTCGTTGCTGCATGCGGGCTTTCTCTAGTTGTGGTGAGCGGGGGCTACTCTTTGTTGCGGTGCACGGGCTTCTCATTGCGGTGGCTTCTCTTGTTGCGGAGCACAGGCTCTAGGCATGCGGGCTTTAGTAGTTGTGGCATGTGGGCTCAGTAGTTGTGGCTCGTGGGCTCTAGAGCGCAGGCTCAGTAGTTGTGGTGCACGGGCTTAGTTGCTCCGAGGCATGTGGGATCTTCCTGGACCCATGTCCCCTGCATTGGTAGGCGGATTCTTAACCACGGCACCATCAGGGAAGCCCAGGAAAGAGCTTTTTAATCAGAAAGGTAGGAATACTGATATTTTTCATCATATCATGATAGCAAGAAATTGGAAATAATTTAAGTGTTCAATAATTACTGAATGCTTAAATCACAAATAGAAAAATATTACCATGCAAGTAATATTTTCAAATAATAGTTAATAATATGGGAAAATATTAAGAGACAGGAGAATGATCCAAACTATGCGTTAGTTATTGGAAATATATTGGAATAAATACAGAAAATATTATCTCTGGTCTATCAGTCAGGTTCCTGACAGTTACGATTGGCACACTCAGAGCAGGTATTTTGAGGAGAATTTAATAAAGGGACTATTTACAAAGATGTAGAAAGGATTTAAAGAGAATAGTTGTTAGAAAGTGGCTATGTGGAGAGGGCCGTCTAACAGAAGCTGAGGCCTTTTATAGAAAGATACACCCAATCCATGGAGATCTAGCAGGAAGTGAACAAGGAGAATAAATGCCTCAATTTCTCTGTTTTCCATCCTTCCAGTCTCTGGCTGGTACTTCCCATTAGCCAAGTCTAATAGGAGTCCAGAAGCCAAAGGGGGCTGGTTAATGCAGCCTATGCAGATCAGGCTTCCAGAGCTCAAAGTAGGGTGGAAAATGGATTTTCAGAGACAAAGGGAGGGTATCTAGGACATCAGGTGATAGGATACTAGAAATGATGATTTTCTTTTTTTGTTTCTTCCTCTACATTTCCTTTCATAGTTATGTTATTTCATATATTACTTTTAAAATGTAAAAACGTGCTATTAAGTCCTAGATATACTTTCTTATTATCCAAACAAAGCGTGTGTTAGGTGTTAGCGGGGTATGGGTTTCCAAAGGAGATAGGAAGGTGTAGGTATACCCTTTCATTATAAAATCCTTTATCATAGCATCGGAAACACCTCAATGCCTATCAACAGTCAAATGGATAAATAAAATGAATCCTGTATGGCAAGGACTAGAATAAAGCCTAGATACCTTACCTCAGCTTACAAGGTCCTGGCCCTGCCCACCTCACCAACTTCATCCCCCTCTTCCTTTTTGCTTTAGCCATTGACCTTCCTGTTTTTCAAGTGTGTCACTTATTCTCCCTTAGAGCCTTTGGCCTAGGTGTTCTCTCTTCCTGGAATGAAGATCTCCTGACCTTTCTGTGGCTGGCTGCTTCTTAGATTTCATCGTAAATGACACCTCTTTAGAGATGGCTTCTTACCACCCAATCTAAAGTAGCTCTCAAATCTGCTTTAATTAGATATATATATTTTTAATATGTATATATTTTTCATTTCATCCATCATGTTTTCATATATAATACAGTACACAGCATTCATATATATGTATATACATATATATACATATATAGCTTATTCATTTATTGTATGATGGTTATTTATAGTCACATCCCACCAGAATGTAACCTCCCTGAAAGCAGGCATTTTGTTGGTCTTGAACACTATCATCTCTACCTACAGTGTCCAGCCCATAATAGATGGTCAATTTCTATCTGTTTAATGAACGTATGTATACCACACATGTCCCTACGTGCAGGGAGGTGGAGAGGAGAGGACCACCAATCTGTTTATCATTGTAAGACCAAATAAAATAAGACAGAACACTTTTAGGTTTGTTTTGAAATCCACTGTTGAAATGGTGATAAGAGATTATTTAATGTTATACAAAATTTCAAGAGTAATTTCCCACTTGCCAAGAGAAAATTGTTTGTTTTTACAGAGCCTACTATTTCTTTTGAATGTTAACTACCCAATTATGCCTCAGAAGTTGGTTTATAGCGCTGTGGTGAGTCTGATTCTCCATTTAATATACAGGAACAGATGTTCCATGCACGCCAGGGACAGGGGAATCTGTCCTGCTTTCTCTCGTCTCCCTCCTACAGCCCCACTGACTGCTCGCCACACTGTGGCCACATCCACTCTCCAAACTGCGCAACACAGAATCAGGCAGCACGCTACCAATCTCCTGACATTTGATCGTCATTTTGCTAAAAAACAAGTTTAGGCTAATAATAGAGGTGAAATCCTGATACAAGTCTGGAACAATCCAGGGAGAAGTAGAGGCTGAGGGGTAAAGCTGAGGGGCAGAAAACAATTTGCGAGAGTTAAGAGACCAATTTAGAATGTGTTATTTTGAATCTAATTACATGTCCAGTGGTGACTGCTGACCAAGGACTGAAATCTTGATTCATGTCAGTAGAGTCAGAATTTATCTTTTAGGAATTCTACTTAAATAATTCTGAAATTATTTCACTATTAAATTATGCCTTCTAATATACTTTGTTTCAATGGATCTAATATATTTTGTTTCAATTTTGACTGATGTAGTCATTAGGACTTACTGATGATTTTTTTCTTAGGAATTCACATTTAAGACACATAGAAGAGTGTTTAATTTGTTTAGGTCCTATTTTCCACAGTAGGGGGGCCTGGAGTGTGAAAAAGGAGCTGCCCATAGGGCGGCCCTGGGAATTGGAAGCTGTCAGGGGTCAATGCAGAGAAGATGGACAGCTAAGAAGTGATGCTGCACCCAGAAGGGCTGTCCAACTCAGAAGGGGAGAGGACTGAAGGCATTAGCCCTGTGGAAGGGATGGGACAAAGATGAAAAGGTAGGAACGTAATAATACTGGTGGCCAGGAAGGGTTCTAGATCCTTTTTTTTTTTTTTTAAAACTGGGTGTAAGCAACAGAAGGCTTTCAATTTCCTATGTAAGAACATTGTGGCAGATGCTCCCTGTTACCTACTCAGCAGCCTTTTCCACCTTGCTAGGGGACAGACTTGCTCAGTTAAAGAGGGGAGATCCCTGGTCTTAGGAAGGATAGGTTTCTACTTCGGGCCTAAGGGTGAATCATGAGACTCTAGACCAGTGTGTCATTCAGGATTTGGTCAGAAAAATCCAGTTCTGGGCCCACTACATAATAATACTATAGCTGTAATAGTGACAAATATTCTAAGCCTCATTTTTGTAGTCAACCTTTTTCAGTCATAAGATTGTTGTAAAACAAAACAAAACAAAATTAATCGATGTAAGTGAAATGTGATAAAATATTATTTATTTTCTGTTCTCTTAACAAACATTCATTGAGTACCATCTTTGGGTTGTGCTTCTGTGCTAGGAGCTAGATATATAAAGCTTCAAGATACAGGCTGTAATCACAGGTTTCATCTCTAATGTGGGGAGGTAGATAAATATATGTAACTATATGTGTGTATTTGTGTGTGTGTATGAAGTTCATTTTTTTTCTTTTTAAGAATGCTTTCTAGACAAATGGAAGTAAAAGCTCATATAAAAGTTTCATTTTAAAAGACTTCAAAGTTTTGTTCTCATATTAGTGGAGACCCAGCCCAATATTTGTCATCATTTATATCTATTATTGTAGTCAGTGGGACTAAATGTTTAAGATGTGATGCTGAGGCTCAGTCTTTATTGTGCCATTTGAACCACCAAAAGTTAAATCATCAGTACACAGTTGGGTGTGATATTCTGGTTTGTTTTTATAGATGTGAAAATTAGTCATTCATATGTAGTAAAAATGGTCACTCTCTGGAATTTTAGCTTGCCATAACACACTACTACTTCATGATGACAGTGCCAGATAAATGAGCTCTGTCTATTAACAAAGAAAAAGGCTTTTGGCTTGAAATTACGGACTGTGCAAAGTAAAGGATTTGTGGATGAATTGAAAATGACTGTGCCAAAACTGAAGTCTTTTAAAGAAGAGAATGAGTTAGAAAGATTGTTCCTACAGCTAAACTTTCTCAACAGTTTAAGCAGAGCCTTATCTATCTAATTTTAAATTAAAATAGAAAGTGTAAACTATTCCTTTTGAATCTTCAAAAATAAAGAGTCCGGGGTGTTAACTCAGTCATTAAGAGTTATTAGGTTCGCAGGTTCTACAACTGGTTGACCTGAAGAGATTGAATTTTAAGACTGGACTGATGAGGTACTTTATTTGTTAGCTCTACACCCACGTCCTCAGAAGGAGGCTCAGAAATCGCCCACGTCCACATTCTCTCTTAAGTAGCCTACTTCTTTTTGAAAACCATCTCACATTCCTACCTGTGTTTAGTTTAATCTTTATAAAATATGCTATATAAATGCTACCTGAAACATGGAGCACTTAAAACCTTCCTGGAATAATTGAGATGTTCTCAACAAAACTGAATAAACAACACAAAGAAGTGGATAAGACTTCTTGAAAATTCATTCTGGCAACTTTATAGGAATTTAAAAACTCTAGATTGCCTTGTTTTTTATATAATGGCCCTACTCTGCTTAATTGGAACCTAATTATTCCTGTTTTAGATCATTATAGTTCCCTGCTTCCTTCCTTTTCCCCTTTTGTCCTCAGCAAGAAACTAAATGATACGACTTTTAACGTTTTCTTTATAGATAGTTCTCGTTATGAATAAGATGGAGACAGAAGACAAAGCCATTTATGGAAACGAAGCTCATGGATGACTGGTTGATAATGGTTTCCTGTTGAGTGGTAACCCTGATAAGAGCGATGACCTTGCCCATCATGTTCAACACCACATCTCCAGGACCTGGTATGGGAGCTGGTACCTGATAGATGTTCAGTAGATACTAATTGGATAAATAAACTAATTGGATAAATAAACTCAGCTCTGTCTTGGGTGTTGCTAATATGCATGACACAGGCTAATTGCATAATCATGATAAAATCACTGTAATAGGAATCAGGGAACTTGATTGACCAATAACTAGATATAACTCTGGGCAAGAAACAATGCTTTGTTTGTCAGGACATGGATTTTTAATTTTAAAATGAGGATTTTGGACGACATCACTCCTCTGAAAACTTTTTTGTTAGTTTTGTTTTAGTAATGAAACATATTTTTAAAAACATATTGTAAGTGGAATATCAACACACTTTATACAGCTACTAAAGGCAGAACAAATTTGGTTTGAAACAGGGCCAGAACCTCCCCTGCTTGGCCATTCTACCCCTATTGCTTCCTCTCCCAGGATGAGCCTTGGGTCATCTTTTCTGGAACCCTAAGGCTCCAGAGAATACAGTTTGATCAATGAATTTCAATAACCAATAGCCAATGACTTAGTTATTTTTAATATTCTAGTTTGAAAATGTTACGACCAGCATGAAAAGATGTCATAGTGAACAAAGAACACACAGTTCTCAATAACAGCTGAAATCAAGCTCTAGCCCTGCATTACTGTGTAACTTTGTGGTTCATTTTCATACCTATCAAGCAGACGATGCTGCCTAAGAGTGGTGTGCTGATCAATGACCAGCTAACCTAGGAGGTAATTGTTCTGGTTACCTATTGCTACAAAACAAACTTCCCCAAATTTTGTTTGTTTGATGGTATTCCCCTGGAAAATTTGGGCTGGTCCGGAGGGTCCAAGTCAGTTTCATTCACATTTCTATTTCCTTGACAGGAATGGATTGCTGGGAGCCTGGACTCAGCTGGGACTGTCAAGTAGAGTGCCTACTCCAGGCCTTTCCAGCATGGCAGATTCAAGGCAGGCAGACTTTTACATGCTCAAGGCTCTAAGACGAATGTGCCAGCAAACAAGGCATAAGCTAGGTGGCCTTTTATGACCCAGCTTTGGAAATCACAGAGCATCCCTGAGCCCGTACTGTACGTCTGAAAGCTGTCACAAGCTTGTCAGATTCTAGGGGAGGGGCTAAGACCCCACCTCTCAGTGGGAGGAGTGTCAAAGAGTTTGCAGCCATGTTTTAAAACTACCAGAGTTATTCTACTCTTCAGTCTCTGTCTTATTACTGCAGAAGTAAAGGAAAATTGGTAGGTGTGAGTCATATATTTCTCTCCACAGTCTTAGGAGAAGAATATTACAAGGGATTCCACACTTTCTCGAAAATTTCATGTTGGAATTAAAGGTACCACGCCAAGCAAATGACTACTGGGTTTCTTGAGTTCCATGCTTCAGACAAGCCTCAGACCTGTGCAACAGAATGTTTTGGCAGAATTCTTTGCCATTGGTATCATTCACTATAAACAAGGCTTCTCTAGTTAGGACATACTAAACCACTCAACCATTGTTTGGATAATGGAAACAGCACATGCACATTTGGAGGGCTGCTTCTAGAATTGCGATTCTAAGAGTTCCTGGCATGTAGGTTTTGTTATGCAACTAGAACCATTTGGATATTTTTTTCCTGCCTCCCAGTAATATTAGAAACAAATAAGTTGAAGCCATAGAATGTATGTTGTCTGGGGAAACATACTGAATGCACTTTTGGACACAATTCTTTTCTTAAAAATGTCTCATAGAGTGGAAGGGGAATGTGAAAGTGTTTAGGAGGCTAAATTTCTTATTTTCCTTTGTACTGATAAAAGGACTTGGCTGGACTTTTTCTACACAAATGAAAGGTAACAGGGAGTACTGTTTCACTATCAAAAATGATCTTTTTTTTTTAACCTCTGTTAACTCTACACGTTGCCTGGAGAATTCTTCTCCTAACGTGGAATATATAACTCAAAATTTTTAAAGACACATAATGGAAAATAATTTCAGGAATCAAATTACATTGGTGGAAAATTGCCACAGAATTGTTTCACAAAACTAATGTGAGAGTTAGTTTTAAGAACCAAGAAATATGAGAGATTTTCTTAGTGTCTTGCACAAGACTGCTTTATACCAAGTGGATCTGCAGTCGATAAGGACATAAATACCAAAATGTCTCTCCTAATCATCACAGTTGTCTCTAAAATTAACAGTACAGGTCAAGCCCTTTGTTTAAATGAAGGTAATGGGTCAACTAGAGTTCTTGCTATCCCTCAGAAAGGTAATAATAATCATTGACAGGTGCTGCAGTATTATTATTTAGATAACTTGCCATTACTGAAGGGAAGGGAGGGCAGTGTTCTGAAAGCTTGAGGCACAGAGAAAGTAACTGTGGCTAGAGCCAGGAGAACTGCTGGGATGGCTGACCAGAGAGAGGCATCAGGAAGGGAACCCCGCACCTCAGGAGGCAGCACTGGGATGCTGTGAGCCAGACGCACAGAAAGGAAAGCTGGGGTGAGAAGCAAGGTGGAGGGGTACACCCATGAAAAATGCTGATCGTGCTGTTTTGTATAAGGGTGTGCCTATCTCTGTAAGTTTCCTGGTTAGGAATATAAAATAACCTAGTTAACAACTTGGTTATGGTTAACTTAATCTCTATTCTTCAGCCTTACTGGGTAAAGTGTTAACAAGATTGTAAAGATTCAATGAAATGACACACCTGGCAACGTCTTAACACAAAAGGAGTTCTTGATAAAATGATAGTTGTGTCATTAGAAACAAATAGCCCATCCAGCTGACTAACTTGAGGATCATTTTGTAAAGGAACTCTTTATAAAGGCCTGGGAAGGATGTGGTGAAACCCCAAGCTTAGTACAACTGTACTATTCACCTGAGGCCTTAATAAATAAGAAAAGGGGGTATTTACCAGAACCTGGAGACAGAGAATAGTTGGAAAGGGATACCCAAGAGGAGCTGGGACTTTCAGTAGACGGATGAAACCAGTGTGTAGCAATCCCACAGGAGGGAGCCGGGGGAATAAGTAATCCAACTGGAGCCAAAGAGTAAGGGAGCTCACTGATGACATCCATATGGGTCAGCCTCCCAGGGGTACAAGCAGGGTGCATGGAGAGTGGACTTGGAGGGGCAAATGGAAAAGGGACTCAGCATAACCATAATTATAACTATTTTTTCCCCATTATTCCATTATCTAGTACCAGAATCCTCAACACTTAGCACAGTGCCTGGGACCTGGATTTTCAATAATAATCTGTTGAATGAATGAATAAATTCGCCACCCATGGTTCCATCAGTTAGGAATTAAGTCAGGTTGATATTAAAAGAAACCCAACTACAGTAGCTTAAAAACACAAGAGTTATTTTTTACATAAGAGATTTCCAAAGAGGTAGTATTTTTCTGAGTACATTTTTACCTTGAATAATATCTGCTATAACTAAGGAAGAAGGTCAGCATTCTCTTGATCAAATAGGATGGACATCAAAGACCAAATTTTCTCACTTGAGAAAAGAGAGTTATGGGAGAACCACATAAGTTATCTCCCTTTATCTGTTTCTTAGTCTGAGTCTGAACTAGCCAAATAAACTAGTCATCTCCAACAACTATCTGGATAGTGGAAGAGAAATAAACATTGACTGGGGTATTGTGTGTTTGTATATGTGTGTGTGGGGGTATCTTCCATTTTTAATTTTCTAAACCCCTCCCCACCTCACTTTTTGTGCAGCTCGCAAACCAATCATGATACTGAATCAAATCCCAGCTTGTTCCCCCAAAATAGTTCTAAAAATGGCCCTATCAAAAATGGCTTGATTGAATTTTTGTCTTTAAATTTAAAAAAATAATAATTGAGAAAAAAATCAGAAAAGTACAAAGGACAATACATCAAACTCTCATGTCCTCACCAGTTACAACAGAAAATTAACATTTAAAAAATACTTGCTCCTTTTAAAAGTAAAACTTATAAAACAAAATCCCCCTCTAGACCAAAGCCAAGTGTGTAAGAAAAGTGGACAGGATGCTAAGGGCAGGGGCCTTTGCCCAGGATCTCTTCCTGGGTCTCTTGGGAAGATAGCCTTGTAAGTTTCCCACATACCAACATGGAAGTTGGCCATATCAGTGTGAACTGGGAAGTTCTCTCTCTGGGAGATATATGCAGGAAGAAGGTTTAGCTTTCCAGTGCTCTTCTAATTTGTGTATGCCACTGATTGGGTCCAGGGTTTCCTGATAGAGGAGGTGGGGAATGGGGTGGGGGGCTGGGGGTCAAATCAGAAGATTACCCTGTGGAAGTCAGCAGGCCTGGGAAGGATGATCTTATAGTAGAGGCTGTGGGATCAGACTCAAAGCAGAGCCAGCTGGGGGCTACGGGAGAGACCCGGGAGGTCCTGAGCACCATCAAGTGCTAAGATAAGACCAAGTCAGCCTGGTAGCACCACTGGGCCAGACCACATTAAGATCAGACGGTAAAGGACACCAGTTGCCAACTTCAGCTGCAGTGCCAGAGGGAAGGCATGACCAGGCAAAAAAGAGAGATGGCCAGCAAGGGTCCCAGTCCCTCCCACCACATTCTACCACCATTAGATGGCTTAATCTACCCTAATCAGATGCTATTCGTAGAGCATTAGGGTAAGTCTGAGGGATGGATCACTTTACTCAGTCACACAAAAGATACTATTTGAAACTATGGATTGAATGTTATTGCTTTAAAAATATGCTTCATTTTTATAGTAAAATATTGACATGGTCCATAGATTTATACAATGTACAGAAGAAACTCTTGCTTTCCCATCCACCCCATTCCTAATCCCCCAATAGCATTCCTCTCAAAGAACACAATTTTAATTGGCTTCTTGTGTATCTTTCCAGAGTTTCTTTATGCTATTACTAGAAATGTTAATACATATTTCTAATCTTATTTTTTCATTTTCTTAAAGAAAAGGTAGCATAACTATTTTTGGCCCTTTTTCCCATTTAAAATGTATCACTGGGATTTCTGTATCAGGACAGTATATAGTGTCCCCATTCTTTTGTTTGCTTTTTGGAGAGTAGTGTAAGGATACTTCATAATTTATTCAACTCTTTCCTTATTGATGAACATAGATAAAATTTTGCTATTATAAGCAATGCTGCAATGAATAGCCTTACAAATATGTTATTTTGTCTACATGCAGGTATATCTTTAACAAAAACCGAGCGAGTTGAAATTTAAATAAATGTGTTAAGTGGATGGAAACATTTATGCCACAGAAGATTGGAACATTGCCAAGTCTGATTGTCCCAGGCACCCAGTGAGAAGTATCTTTTAGGGGATCAGATCAGTTAATGGAGAAATAAAGAAGCAACGTAATCTCGGTACATTTAAGCATTTTGTTAGTAAGTTGGCGACTCTACCTCATATCCATAGATACATGTAAGCGAACATTAAAAATAAAATTGGGCTGTCTACACACCCTTGTAACAGTTGCAAGACAGAGATCCACTGAGACCAGTCCTGAAAGGATTTACAAAGAATGACAAGGAAATTGTCTTGGAAATCTAAGAACAGGGGCCAGGTTAGGGCAGGTTCCTGTGCAAAGGGCTGGAGTCTGGATCTGGAGCCCAGGCATCTGCCAAGAACCCCACAGCAGGAGCTGGAGTCCCTGCTGCAGAGCTGCGTTGACAGCATGGTTGGCTGCCCTCCATCTGCCTGTTTGCCCTGCCTTCAATTGCTCTGTCTACCATTCTTAATTTTTGTTCCCTCATAGTTTCACTTTACTACTTCTTACAGCAGTTTCTCAATCTTTAATCTACCTTATTGCCTTTTAACTGAGCTGTCACTCTTATTGTCTCATGATTTCTGGGTTTTTAGTACAAATTTCAAACTTTACCCTGCTGTGTTTCATCCAGCACATACAGACAATAGGTTGCTGGCAAGTCAACTAATTGGCTACCCTTGGATCTGTTACTCTCCTGAGCCAATCAACAATAGTGGAAGGAGGAAACATGGTAAAGTAAGGCCCCCCTGCCTGGCTACAAGAGGAATGGGTGGGGCTGTTTCCCTCACAATGGGGTGTGGTCAGGGCAGGTGTGTTAACATTTCCAATATACAGAATCATGGTAACATTTTTCCATGTTGTTTAATATTCCCACATGATTATAAATAACTTCATAGTCGTCTATCATATGGAAATTCTGTAATTTATATTATGAATTCCTATTACTGGACATTTAGATTGTCTTAAGCTATTTTGATAATTCTTTTAAAATAAAATGAAATGAAGCCAGGTTTAAAAATCCCTCAAGCTGACAAAAACCATTTAAGCCACTTAGGCAAAACTAAGTGGTTCATTTCAGGAAGGTAAGTGAAATGTAATTTAGGTTATTTCTTGTCAATGTCTTTGATAATCATAAAACTTAAGTCATCTTCCCCAAATGGTATAAGATAATCACTTTTCACCAACCTCCTGCAGTCTGGAAACCCCCAATGTAATAACTAATCATTGTAAAGGCTAAACAACATCCTCCTTTTCACTTTAGAAGCTATCCTGTAATGCCATGCCTCTGAACTTTACACCAGTTTTGGGTTTGAAATCTCCCTGTTCTTGTTTCTCATTCAATAAATTATTCATATCAAGTAAAGTTCTCTGACTTTTCTTTCGACAATACAAACAACACTCCACTAAAAATCAAAGAAAGAGGTGCTTTGAGGGTTAGAAACAGGGCTGGCTTCATGGGTGTGACCCAGGCCATTGAGTTCAAAAGGGCCCTGTGCTTGGTTTAATGTTCTGCTATAGCTGTCTTGAAATTAGCAGTAATTTCTGAACAAGGGGCCTTGCATTTTTATTTTGTGCTGGGCTCCTCAAATTATGTAGATGGTCCTGGTTAGAGAACATATGTAACAAGGAGAAAGGGATGAAACAGTGATGAGCATTGAAGAGATGTCAAGAAATTGATCAGAACCTGATCGGTATTTCCCCTTATGCTTGTGTAGAAAGATATGATACTGATGTATTAACTGATGCATTTTCCCCCCTGTCCACCTTTGTCTCTTATCAATTTCCTTACCTCCACTGGGGTGGCTTCTGGGAAGATAAATAGGCAATTCTCTGAGTATTAAAATAGGCCTTTGGAATGATAGCAGAAACAACTGTCTTGAGATAAAAGGTGTTCTGAGTTGCAAGAGCCTGGATTCTGAAGGCTTTAGAACAGAATAATGGTTTTTGAAGAAAATATTCTCAGTTCAAGACAGTTTCCCCATCCTCTCAACTATGATATCCATAAGAGAGAAGAATCAGAGCACACTCAGATACTGTTTTCTGGAGAGGGTCCTCTGCCTTGGTGCCCACTGCTGGGGCATGCCCTTGAAAAGTTTTGGGGCTCCAGTGACAAAGAAGAGCTGTGCCTCACTTCCTGAGTGGAACTGGGAGAGACAGCAAGCTTTATGGGCCTCCCCTCAGCAGCATGGTGGGGAAGCAATAGATATGGTGGAGGACTGTCTGCCCAGGGGAGCCTGAGACACCCTCACATGGTCCCCCAAACCCAGGTGGGCTGGAAGCAGCTGAATGCTTTCCTGAGAGACCAAGCGATGGGTGCAAGCCTCCAATAGAGAGGACTTAAGAGACTTTGTGGTCAGGAGTAAACAGGATCCATATGTACCCATGACCTGAGGCCAGGTGGGAAAGAGGGTATTTCAGAGGATGCCACTGAGGGCAGACAGGATTAGGGAGCAGAGACCCACCCTGATGCCTTGCAATAACCTACATACCCTGAGTCAAAGTACATCAGATATCAGGGTAATAGAACATAAAAATAGAAATTAAGTCAGTTGAAGAAAAATGAAATACATTTTAAAAGCTTGCACTTGTGGCCTGAGATTCTTACTTGCTACACATACTTTTCATAGGTGCAAATATTTGAGCTTAGATAGTCCCTTGGAGCTCATCAAACACCTGGAAAAAAAACATGTGATTTAAGAATAAACACTCCTCTGTTCTTTTAAATGTTTTTACATTTCATGAATAGTTGAATATCTGGCTCCTGAGATACTTTGATAAACATCTCAGAAATCGACTCGTGATGTTCACCTTGTTATTCTTCAGACTTGGCATACTTTTAGCAGTGGAACCCTCTCTTCAAATGAAATATGAAGTACCTCGAAATACAAACAGCTAGGTGGGGTGTTCTGATGGGAGATTAGAGTCTCTCCCTTCCTCACTGTCCCCTTTCACCCTGAGGTGGTCCTAGAGACACCCCCCTCCACACACACACACACACACACACACACACACACACACACACTTGTAATCCTAGTGACTGTGTACGAGCTGGAAAACCACCACTTGTTCAGACTGTTCTAGTTTTGATGGCCTCATAAATAAGAAACAAAATGGTGACGCACTTAGCCGGCTGATCCTCAGTCTACACGTCTGTAAAGTGAGCAGGATGGACTGGCTCAAAGGCGTAACTGGCATTAGAGTCTCCAAAGTGGCTTTAAGGATGTCTGTGCCTGCTTCCTGTTCCCCTGCTGAGATAGTCTGGAGTGGGGCCCAGGGACCTGCATTGTTAAAAGCACCCCCACCTCATCCTAATATGCAGCCAACACGAGAAGGTGGAGGAAGGTGACCTTTGAGGATTGCTATCAACCATAAAATTCCATGAATAGGAATTTGGGGAGAAGAGATATTTTCTCACATTTTAACCAGATCTTTAAGCGACTGGAATAATTTGCTTGTTTACCTTAATTTGACAAACCGGTTGGAACAAACTCTGGAGGGTAGGAGAGTCTTTCGAGGACTCACAGGCAGTAGGAATAATATATTTTCAATTTCACTGGGGTTAAATCCAACAATGAAGCAGAACGAATTACATTCTCCTAAGAAAGTAAGAATGTCTTTCCAGCAAAAAAGAGTCCTTGGAATAATTATTTGTCCTTGGCTCTTTGGAAAATCATGGTTTACTGCCAGATGGGTATAGAAGAGGAATGATTTTATTCATGTGAATGTCAATATTGCCTTTAGGAGGTAGGAATGTTAAAAATAGTGTTTGAAAATTTTGGAGTCTAGTTACCATATAATGAAATCTCAGCTATAATCTTGCCCTCTCTGAGAAAAGTATTATTCTGTTTTTGTTAAATATTTAAAAATTAACCCATAAGGAAATGAAAATCATCATTTTAATCTTGCCTCATATTTGTTTAATAATCTCAAATGACTAATTTTCTAATTAAGGAAATGGAATTGATTTTGGAAAGTTACCATGTAGTATTCATGGTTGAAGAGTTCAATATTTCATTATGACATTTAACCCAGTTTAATAAAAATTCTGCAGTTTTGTAGGAGTGCATTCCCCAAATGTGTCCTATTGCTGCTGTAAGAGATTAATAGAGGTCACACACAAAATATTTCTATATTGAAGGAAGTTTGGGAAACACCGCATACCTATATATGTTTGGGTTTGCATTCAATACCCTAATTAAAGCTCTTTAACAATTTCCTTTATAACAAGTGCTTTTACTTCAAGACTATTTATAGACATAGAATAAAAGGCAAAGACAGATTTTTTTAAAAAAAGTTATTCTCAGCCCCTATTTATTCTCTATTTACTCAGAGACCATAACAAGTGGGAGCTCACTTCTAACTCTTGGTTCTCCAAATGCAGAAGTTGACAGATGATACGGTTATTCTCAGCTGAGACTCTAAAGCAGATGAAGGTCTGAGTATAACGAAGTTCCTCTCAGAATTCTAAGGAGGAGTACAGGTGAAAAGACACAATTTGGGGTTGAGTTGTTGATTTTTATCCCTTCATCAGGATGAAGTGTGACATGTGATATAGTGGCTACACTGTCCAATATGGTGGTCACTAGCCACATGGAGCTATTTAAATTTAAATGTAATTAATTAAAATTCAATAAAAATTAAAACTCAGCTCCACACATGCACTAGTCACATTTCAAGTTCTCAATAGTCACAGGTGAATATTTCCATCATCAAAAAAAGTTATACTGGAAACACAGGTCTAGAATACTTGCCCCAGCCATTGAACCCTAACTCAAGATAAGAATTTTGTACTCTCCTGTTTGTCTGGGGCCTTCTCTATCCATCTACACTGATCTCCTTTGTCTTGACAACTGGTTTTTACTTTATATTTCACAAGATTTTCTCCCTAGGTACTATTTTAGTACCTACCTTAGTGTTTCAGTTATTTATTTTCATGATTCTGAGAGTTAGCCAGGCTCAGTTGGTGGTTCTTCCTCTTCACATGGTTCTTCCTCTTCACTAGAATCTCTTGCGTGACTGCAGTCAGCTGGACACTTCACATGAACCTGGAATGTCAAAGATGATTTCATCTACATGCCGGGCATCTCTGCAAGGGTGACTGGAATGGCTGGGAGCTGGCTGGTCTCTCATTCTCTCTCTTACAATTATGGTTCAACTCTTGTTTTACTCTATAAACAGGTGAAAGCAGAAGCTGCCAGACCTCTGAAGGGCAGGGCCTAGAACTTGCCCAACAATGCTTCTATCACATTCTATAGGTCATAGCAAGACACAAGACCAACTGGAGTCAAGGGGAGGGAAAACAGTTTTCACTGCTTGATGGGAGGCACAGTTATCTTTGCAGACGATCTATTATACTATCTAACCCCTTTTTTGATCATTACATAAGACATTCTTGAAAATAAGTATATAACAGAACTGAATAATGAATAACAACAAATAAACTTTTACTTTACAGTTTTTACATGCAGAAATATATACTCGTACATAAAATTTCCACAGCATTTAGGAGCCAGAGGTGGCGTCATCAGAACTGCTGTGGTAAGAAAGGCTGGGGGTGGGGAGGAGGGTGCAATGATTCTCCTTCAAACCCCTCTTCCACCCTTTCTCTTAGAGAATCACAGTGGCCATGACTGTACTAAAGAATCTCAGCAAGCCTGCAGAAGACAAGCAGTTTTCCCAAGGGAATTTGGACATGTCTCCCTTCATATTTACCCATCATGAGATGATTTCCCCACTTTTCTTTGAGATGCTTAAAATAAATTCTAGCTGGGCAGTTCAGTCATAAGTAAAAGAAATATGTGATGCTAAAATGCATTCATAATTTAAAGATGCAATTGAAAAACAAGATAACATGTTTTACAAATAATATTTTCCATGATTAGAACATTAGCAATTTCCAAGATGAAAATGTGTGTGTGGAGATGGGTAGGGGTTCAGAGTACTGTAAGCTTGTGAGAATATACATTTAAACAATTTTGAATGGCATTTTAACAATATTTATCAAAATTTAAAAACCATGCCATTTAAGTCAGCATTTCTACTTATAGGAATTTATCCTCATTCCAATAAATCTTTAGTCAAATCCCTCTCTTAACACACTCCATATATTTAATGACCTTTTTGTCTTTTGAAGAAAAAGAAATATCAAATTGAGAGATAACAATTGTTCACAAGTAAGATGTATCAGGATGGGAATGCTCTTTTCTTAGTAAAACCAGCTTCACATTATTGCCACAAATTGGATGTGTAAAGATTGCAGAGTTTATGGAAAATGTCTGTTCAGTAAACTGCTCCAGAATGCTGTGTAATATTACTTTAACAATTAGGAAGAGAGACTTGGCACGTCCCAGTGGATTTCTACCTCAAGGAAGGTAATTGAAAGAATCAAAACTTATTTGCCCTTTGAAGATGTCATTCACCTGTAGGCAGAACCTTCCATGATCATCCTGGTAAAACACAGAGAGTGCAGACAGCTCACATATTTGAAAGAATTCTGCTCACCAGCAGCAGAAGGAAGCCAATGTGGTAATATCTGAATATTGAATAAAGTTGCTTTCAGTAGAGAATAAAGGTGCTATATAATAACTCTTTTTAGCTGGCTTCTGGGTCTCTTGGGTCCCTTGAAATTTATGCCCCATTACTTATTAGAACCAAAATTAGAACTTGCTTAGAAGGTAATCCTTGGTTTTCAAGCACCTAATTCAATCTGACAGATACTCACATAACTATGCAAAGATATCCATATAGGACTGATCATTGCAGTACGGTTTGCAATTAAAAAAAGGGAAGCAATCCTAATAGGAACTGCTTACCTGGATGATGTACATCCACACAGTGGAATGCCAATATACATAGCCATTAAAATGAAAATGTAGAGCTCTCTCTATATATTTCTGTGGAAAGATGTGCAAGATATGTTAAGTGAAAAAAGAAAGGTACAGAACAATATGCAAAATAAAATATACATTCATCTAAGTAAAAAAATGTGTGTGTATGTGTTTGAATAGACAGAAAATTTCTAAAAAGGACTATGTAAGAAATTTACATCTATAGTAAATTTACATCCTATAGTGGTCATCTATAGGAAGGGCATGGGATGTAAACAGGGGAATTAACTATACCTTCTTATTATTTGATCTTTAAAAAAAAACACAAGCGAGCATACTTTCATAACTTTTAAAAACGAATTAAATGGTGAAGAAATAAAATAACTGGCAAGGAAAAGGAGAAAGAAAAATTTTAAGTAATGTGTTCTAAAACAATCCCATATAATGTAGTTAAATGATCATTTTAATCTGAAGCACATGGCGGTCAATAGTTTTATGATACACAAGAAAGAATACAGGGTTTGGAGCCAGACAAATCCAGGATTAAATTCCAGCTACCCAGTACTTAGAGTAGAGCTTTGGGAAGGTCACTTTCACTTTTAGAAACTCAGTTTTCACATTCATCAAATGAATATAATCATACCTTCCTGACAAGGAAAATTATGTTGGTAAAATACATGGCATACTGCCTGTGCCACAGTATTTGCTCAGTAAGCGTTGCTGCTGTTGCTACACTATATGCAAGCTGTCTGGATCTAAGTCTCAACTTCAGTTTCTACATCTGAAAACAAGAAAAATTGGTACCCATTATATGGGCTACAGAGAGATGAGCTCAGGCAATCAGCAAATTGTATTTTTAATATCTGCACAAATTTCCTAAGAGCTACTTACAGGTGATTTCCAACTCATAAAGGAAAAAAATATTAGTTTCCATTAAATCCACTTCATAATCAACCTACAGAAGACCATTCTAGCTGAATACCTTCCCAATGGTATTCCCTTATTCTGTTGCTCACAGCTTTGTGAGTCGATTCCTGTGTTGAAGACTACTGGCTCACATATCTGGGTACTAATGACAGTGTACATCTTAGCGAACTTATCTTAGTTCAAAATCTCCCCTTAGACCATGTTTAAGAAATATTTTTTTAAATACAATCTTTTCTTATGGGTTTTATTAGTCAGGATCCTCTAGAGAAACAGAGCGAATAGGATACATATGCACATATATGAGGAAATTTGTAATAGGAATTGGCTTATGCAGTTATGGAGGCCAAGACATCCCACAATCTGCCACCTGCAAGCTGGAGAACCAGAAAAGTTGCAGGTATAATTCAGTCCAGGTCAGAAAACCTGAGAACCAGGGGAGCCCATGGTGTAACTCCCAGTCCAAAGCTGAAGGCCTGAAAACCAGAGGGCCACTGGTGTAAGTCCCAGACTCCAAAGGCCAGAGAACCAGGAGCTCTGATGTCCAAGAGCAGGATATATGGATGTCCAAGCTCAAGAAGAGAAAGAGGGAATTCATTTATCCTCCTCCATTTTGTTCTAGTCATGCCCTCAATGGATTGGATGATGGTCATCCACAATTGGTGAGGGTAGATCTTCTGTACTCAGTCTACTGAATCGAATGCTAATCTCTTCCAGAAACACCTTCACAGACACACTCAGGGATAATGTTTTACCAGCTACGTGGGCATCTCAACCCAGTCAGGTTGACACATAAAATTAACAATCACATGAGTTTTCTGATTTCACTCTGAAAGTATTCCCAGCCATCCACAACTGCATATACTATATTATTTTTTTCCCAAAATATTTTTTGCTCACATTTAGAAAAAGAAAGAAGAATCATCTATTAGTGGTTTAAAAAAATGGAGTATTTGTCTATGGTTGACAAAGGCCTCTCACAAAATTCCAAGCCAGCTTTCCATGGGAAATGAGGCAGCTTTATTTATTTAGCATGTGATAAATCATATCTTTATCAATCATTTCTCTATAATATCTTTGTGTGTAGGAAGAGGCATTTGGTATAAAAATATTAAAGGAAATATATTTCTTAATTGTTTCAATTTACTCTGTGAGCAAATTCTATAAAATGTTGTAAAATTTATCCCATAAACCTTTTAGTCTCTATCTCTAGTAGATATCACCACATCTAACAAATTTAGCAATGATTCCTAAATATCATCCAATGTACAGCCTATGTTCAAATGTCCCTGGTGTCTTAAAATACATTTTTCAATCATATTACAAACAAGTTCTGCATATTATATTTGGCTATAAGTCTCTTAAATATATAAAGCAAAACTTAAGACCTAAAAATAGGAATATCCAAGTCTATAAGAATAGTGGGAGAATTTACATACTTTTTCACTAGGTGATAAAACAAGCAGTCAAAAATTCATCCTTGATAATGTTGGTGGGAATATAAATTGCTACAGCCATGATGGAAAATAGTTCCTCAAAGAATTAATAATAGAACTACCAAATGATCCAGCAATTCCACTCTTGAGTATATATTCAAAAGAAATGAAATCACAAGAGATACCTGCACTTCCATGTTCATTGCAGCATTACTCACAATAGCCAAGATATGAAAACAACCTAAGTGTCCATCAATGAATGAATGGATAAAGAAGATGTATATATATACAACAGAATATTATTCATCCATGAGAAAGGAGGAAATCCTACCATTTGTGATAACCTGGATGAGTCTGGACAGCATTTTGCTAAGTGAAATAAGCCAGACAGAGGAAGACAAATAATATATGGTATCACTTTATATGTGGAATCTAAAAAAATCAAACTTACAGAGACAGAGAGTAGAATGGTGGTCGCCAGGAGCTGGGGGTGGGGGAAATGAGGAGATGTTAATCAAAGGGTACAAATGTTCAGTTATAAGATAAATTCTGAGGATCTAATACACAGCATAGTGACTATAGTTAACAACACTGTATTATATACTTGAAATTTGCTAAGAGTGTAGATCTTCAGCATTCTCACCAAAAAAAAAAAATTTTTTTTAAGGTGAAAATATCCTTAAAGGTAAAGAAGATTTGAATAAGAGGATTAACAGACTTGACATAAATGACATATGCAGAACACTCTCCCCAACAGTGAAAGAATTCACATTCTTCCAGGTGTACATGGAACAAACCTTAATTAATCACATGCTGGGCAATAAAGCAAGCCTCTACAAATTTGACAAGACTCAAAACATACAGAATATGCTCTTTGATCATGTTGGGATTAAACTAGAAATCAATAATAAAAAGAAAAGTAGAAAATAACTCCAACTGCTGGAGATCAATCACATACAGTTACATAACTTCTGAGCCAAAGATGTCACAGTGGAAGCATCTGGAGTATAACAAGGGAGAATACTTTAATAAACTTAGGAAGGAGATTTCTTAAACTGGAAACAAAAAGCACTAATTATAAGGGAAACATTGTAAAACTGAACTACATTAAAATGACAAATTAAATGAGTAGTTTCTTTTGGGAAGAGGGTAGAGGTAGTGACGTAGAAGGAATACAAAGGAAACTTCTTAAGGGATGGGCCTGGTAATGTTCTATTCTTGATTTGGTTAGTATTTACATGAGTATATTCACTTTGTGTAAATTCATCAAGCCACAAATTTATGACATACCCTTTCTGTACATGTATGAAAATTTACCAAAAAAGTTATTCTAAAATATAAGGTTCCTAGGCATAAAACTAACCCCCCCAAAAGCAACTCCTTTAAGGAGAAAAAACTAAAACTAAATAAAAGGTGTAAAGACAAATTAGAGATTTACACTATATTAAAAGACTGGAAGATCCAATTATGTGGAGATGTCAAAGATATTGATAGGATATTCTCCATTTAAAACTTTATATGAAGAAACCATGACCTAAAAATGGACCCAGACACTATTTTTTGTTTTTGTTTTTGTTTTTGCGGTACGCGGGCCTCTCACTGTTGTGACCTCTCCCGTTGCGGAGCACAGGCTCCGGACGCGCAGGCTCAGCAGCCATGGCTCACGGGCCCAGCCGCTCCGCGGCCTATGGGATCCTCCCGGACCGGAGCGCGAACCCGTGTCCCCTGCATCGGCAGGCGGACTCTCAACCACTGCGCCACCAGGGAAGCCCTAATAGGATTTCATTGACATGAAGCATACAGAGGCAGGCGTGCTGTTAGAGGTCGGGATGATGGTTGCCCTCGTGGAGGAGGGCACTGGTGCTTGCTAGGAACACCAAGGAGTATTCTGAGGCAGGGAACTGCTGTCTCATGATCTGGATGCTGCTCACACGAATGCTTCCAGTTGTGAAAATTCATTAGGGCTTTCCCTTACGATATGAAAAACTAGTATAGGTATATTCGTCTCCAATAAAAAGTTTAAAGTACACTAACAACTCATTTTTAGCGAGTCGTTAGACTAGAAGGTAGAGACTGAAGAACACTACTAATTTTCACCTTATAATACTACTGTTCCAAAGAAGTTATCTTTTCAACTCATCTTATGGTCTTAGCAGAACCTAGGACCTGCTGTGGGAGGCTGAGACAGGGGAGGTGGTGGGAATCCTTCTTCCCAATCAGATTTATTTCTATAGCCTATATGTTATTTGCAAGTTCAGTTCTCACTTGCCCATAGTCCTAAGTGCCCTCTTTTTCCTCTCTGCTTCTAAAAACAAATATAACTTTTGCCTAAAATAGTAGGAGAAAATTGCCTATGTATTCTAGGTCCTAGAAAACAGGCCCTATTTTGACAGAGCATCAATTCCACAATTCATTTTTCACATAATTACATAATTCAGACTCATTACCTACCAATACTCGTATTTTAACTGTATCTTTTTCTGTACATTTTATTCCAGAGTAACGAGTTTTCTACCTCCCCTACAACCATTTAGCTTAGGGCGGATGTCTCAAAGGTTTCTCTTCACATTATAAACTACTAAGAAAGGAAAGGGCTTTGAAGCTTTGTGAATAATATGCACTGAGAAACTTCTAGCATGGTGGTCATTCACTGCACATTCAACAATTAGTTTTTGAGGGCCCTTAGGGGAGCAGGCAATGATCTGGGCACTGGAGATACAATGGAATAATGGTCAAGCATACAGGTTCTGAATTTAGGTAGCCTGGGTTCAAATTTCAGCTATATAATTTACTACCTATGTAAAAACGATCTATTAATTCTACTATTTTTATGACTCAGTTTACTCATTTATGAAATAGGGATACTAGTAATCTCTCTCTCGGCCTTGTTAGGAAAGTTAAATGGCATATTATGTGAAAATCACTTAGCACCGTCCTTGGCATGTGATAAGCACTCTGTACGTCAGCTATAATTACCAGAGATCACACCTAATGATTTTTGCCAAATCACTTGTTGACAAACGACAAACTTCACCAGCACCACGCCTGCCTGCCATGTCCTCTCTGCGAGCCACCCCATCCACACTAGCAGGGAAATGACAAACACATTAACTGAACTAGCAGCTAGGACTGTGGCACTGGAAAATCCTTAGTCCATTCCAGCTCCTGCCTTTTACAGATGATGGCACTGAAGCCCAGAGATGTTGCCCCTCTTGCACTGAATCTCACACAGCTAATTAGGGAGTTAAGCTGGTATTAGACCTTGGGTCTCCACATTCCTAGTCCAGGCACTGGGGTGGAGAAATCTGTAAACTGGAAGATTAGCCCATTCTCTCAACTGGCTCATGTTTGACCCCACCAAAGGGAGCAAGTAAGTCACACTCCTCCTAGTGGGGGAGGGGAAACCGCGCTGTAAAATTGTCTATTTTTAGCCTCTGTATACGGCCTGCTCTCTGCAGACTCACTCTGGCTAACAGACTGCTGCGGGATTTAAGGCATGGTGTTGCGTGGTGGTTGCCATGCCAACGAAATTTAACAGAAATAGAGTTTTCTAGTAGATTATTCTGGTGGAGGCTTGAAAGCCAGATTACAGCTCTGACTCTGAAGCTTAAATGATGCAAGTGATTAGTACTGGTAGATGGTAGGTACACAATTACACTGGTTGAAAAACAGAAAACATGAATGCAATTAGTTGCATTAGGGAGATGAAGATGTAGCAGCAGATGCTACTTAATCCTTACAGTCAGTCTGGAGCAAGTTCATTCATAACCTCTTTGGATTTTCATAATTACCTGACACTCGGTGTGTGAAATGATTTGTCTGATTCCAAAGGACTGCCTCTGATCTTCAGGCCACTTATGGGCTCTGCAATGCAGGGGACTCTGCACACACATGAGTGTTGCAGACATGGAGAAGGTATAGGAACTGATCTGGGTTCCCTTCTCAGGAGCGTATTCACATCTGAGAAGGTTCCTGTTCAGTTCTTCTAAGGTCAATTTTTGGTTAATGTAATCACCATATTTAATATATTGTAAAATACATTTCAATTCTAGAACTAGGATTTGAATCAAGCCTAACTCCAGAGTTTGGACTCTTAATTACACTGATGTGATGATTCATTTGCAAAACAAAACAAACCAAAAAACAAACAAACAAAATAAGACAATTACTGAGATATTTACAGTTAAAATAAAATCAAGGTTGAAATGAGTAAGCTCTGAGAAGAGAGACACCCTATGGAGTCAAGAAGATTCATTAGAGCAAGTGTCCGCAGATGAACAAAACCTCTCCTTTTGACAAGAAAACCCAATGGTAACTTTTATTCTGGTTTCATATTTCAACAGTTAGACTAGGAATATTCCAAGAGGTTTAAAAAAAAAAAAAGCTGAGTCATCAGTGTCCTTTAGAAGGAAAGAAACCTCCCTTTAGGGTGATAAATCTTCACTTTTGCTGGGGGGGAGGGTGCCCCTCAGAGATGAGGGTGCGAATGGTGCGGGTCTCGTTTCTTTATTCACAACCCTGTACTTTTCTAGATTTAGTTCTGCCAGTTAACTTAGCAGGAGGACACTCGCCAGGAAGGTTAGGGTAGACTCTCTAGGTTAGTTATTTGGGGATGTTAGGATGAAGAGGTCCTAACATATACACCCGGATCTTCCTGCTGGCAGATTTTCAAAGAAGATGCCCAGCCGTGCTTCATCCTGATGCACACTCTTCCGCTCCCCAATAACTGTAAAGTGCGAAAAAACCCTGCCAGGGCCTGCGGAAAGCGCAGCGCTTCCGAGGCTGGCACGCTTTCCTCCTTCCTCTCCAGGGGAGCGATCCCAGCACCGCTCCCGGTGATGTCAGTGGAATCCTGAGCCGGATCCCGCTCCACGGCTGGGGGAGGGCGGACGGTGCTCTCGGCAGCTGAGCAGAGCAGGGGTGTCCCCTGCGAGACCACGGCAGTCCGGGACCCCCAGGGCATAAGCTCTCTCAGCGCGCGGGACCCCGGCGACCGCGCACGCCGCCCCCGCTGGCCCGCGCCACGCTCCGCCCTGGACGCCGCTCGTCCCGGAGCGGGGGTGCGCGGGGGGTGGGAGCGGACCAGCTCAGCCTGATTTACGGCTCTGCTGAAAACCGCTTCGCACCCGCAGCAGTAGAAGCGTCGCGGCGGCAGCGGCAGCAGCAGCTGCAGGGGCAGCAACAAGTCGGGTAAGTGGGCATCTGCGCCCGCGGCCCGGCCCAGGGGGCGCGGCAGAGGGGGCCGTCCGGGCTAGGCAGTAGGTCCCGTCCCCGTACCACGGCGGGGAGTTGGGCTTCTCGGCCCCCGCCTGCGGGAACTCGTGTGCGCATGTATCCACTCTGGCGCCGACGGGCTGGCACGCTGCGGGGCAGGGGCGCGGAGAGCCGGGACCCCGAGGCACAGTCATTTCCAGCTTGCCCTGCGTAGGCAGAGGAAATTAGGGCTTGTCCGCCCACCCTGTGAACTGGAGCTTCCTCTGGACCATTGAAACCTTGCGTACTCCCAGAGTGCGTGATTACCCATTATCCCCATGCAGGGATTCCACCCCTTCCGCTTGCTCCCTAGAATCCCAAGTTCCCCTTCTTCACCTCTGGCCTGAGTTTCCGGCCAGGGTTGGCATCCTATCTCCAGAAAACCCGTGGTCCAACAGCCCGGTGTAGCACAGGAAGAGGGTCCCCTCTTTGGGGGCCAGAGGCTTATTAACCTGGAAGCTTTGCCTAGCTGTGTGGGGACCGTTGGCGCCTCTACTTCTGAAGAGGCTGAGGGGCCTAGGAACAACACTTCTCAGTCTAGACCTCTGTTTGGGGCCCAGCGCTTGTTACATTTAAGAAGAAACCCTTCCTGGAGGGAATAGATAGGCGCTGCTTGTGGAATCGGGTTGCTAGCAGTCATCTGTTGCTAGGGCTAAGATAATAAATGTCTGCAAGGAAATAAGAACTTCCCATTATTAAAAGAGTTATGCTGATACCCACCTGGTTCAAACTTTTGCCATCCTAGAGGTTTTCGTGTTAAAACAGACAGGACAAATCCAACCAGGACACTCTTTTAATAAAATCTTGTCTGTGGCCCCACTTAACGTCCAATAGTATTTGACATATTGGGTTTCCGGATTTCAGTAAATCTGGAGTATTGGGGGGGCATCATTATTATGATAACACTTTGATTTAAATCATTATGGCAATAATTTAAAAACAAAATTAAGGGCAAAAATCTCAGGTTGAAAATTTTTCAGCTGATTGTGTGCTTAATGCCACTGCACCTAGTTTGAGTGATAACCTTTCCTATACTTGAGGAAAGACTGCTGAGCTTGCTGTCTTAGGACCTGTTTTGGCAATTCATGTGAGTTTTTCTCATTTTTTTTTGTATTCATGCTTATCAGTGTCATCAGTAAAATAGGACACTTTTTTGCAGTTACTGTACTAAATTCAGGAGGGCAGGAAACTTGAATTCCACGTCGGAATCTGACACTGTCCATTTGACCTTGGATTAATTACTTTACCTCCTTGCTCCAGTCTTCTCATCTGTGGAAAGGGAATGTTACCCACGTTTTTTATCCTAAGCAGGGTTTGGGCAAACTTTGTCTATAAAGGCCAAGTAGTAAGTAGTTTTGACTTAGCCTGCTGTAGAGCCTCTGTCTCAACTACTCACCTCTATCGTTTAGTGCAAAAGCAGCAGTAGACAATATGCAAATGAGTGGAATGTGGCTGGATTTGGCCCATGGATTGTAGGTTTTTAATTTTAGTAATAAGATATTAAATGCAAAAGTCATTTGGAATTTAAAAGCCTCTGTCCTCATGGAGATGATCAGCAACAATCATTTCAGTAGCATTTTTTAAACAGACGTGCCAATTACCTGTTTTATTCTCCCCTGCCCAGGACTTTGAGAGTAATGCAACAGAAGGCTTTTGAGGAAAGCAGATACCCCTGGCAGGAGTCCTTTGAGAATGTCGCTGTGTGCCTGCCATTCCGCTGCCCGAGGTGTGGGGACCATACCAGATTTAGAAGCCTGTCCTCATTGAGGGCCCATCTGGAATTCAGTCACAGCTACCAGGAAAGAACCCTCTTGACAAAATGCAGCCTCTTTCCGTCCCTCAAAGACACAGACTTAGTCAGTTCCTCAGAACCCCTGAAACAGGGAAAATTGCAGAGCTGTGGCAACATAGTGAAGCAGAAACCGAGCTATGTTAACTTGTGTAGCATTTCTCATGAACACGGCAAGGACAGGAAGCCATTCGAGGTGGTGGCAGAGAGGCCTGTGTCCTATGTGCAGACCTACACTACGGTAGACCTACGCGCAGACTCGCTGGATGGCCCGAGGTCCAGTCCTGGCCTTCCCACCTCAGACACCAAAGCAGCTTTCGAGGCACATGTCAGAGAAAAATTCAATCGGATGGTCGAGGCTGTGGACAGGACCATTGAGAAGAGAATCGATAAACTCACCAAAGAGCTGGCCCAGAAGACGGCTGAACTGTTGGAAGTTCGGGCAGCTTTTGTGCAGCTGACTCAGAAAAAGCAGGAAGTGCAGAGACGAGAGCGGGCCCTGAATAGACAGGTGGATGTGGCCGTGGAGATGATCGCAGCGCTGAGGCAACGCCTGATGGAATCCGAAGAGGAGCTTCTCAGGAAAGAAGAGTAAGTGGCGTTGAAACAGGATGCTAACCCCGTTGCTTTAGGCCCTTCCCACCCCCTCACAAGTTACACTCGAATGTTAAGCAAGGTTTGGTTTTAATCACTTGCAGGTACCTTGGCTACATCTCCCATTGATATAGTTGAATGTAGGAGGCATAAGGCTTTTAATACTATTTACCCTCTCCACTGTGGTCTCCAGCTCAGCAACATGAAAGTCGAAATATCGAATTCCTTCTCACTTTGGAAACTGTAAACCACTACAAATAATTTTTTTAGAGAGAGGAGTAGTGCAGTCTGTTCATGGGACCCTTTCCTGGCCGTGGTCGTGGGTGGGGTGGGGGTGGGGGTGGGAGGGAGCTGAGAGGGAAGGCAGAAAGGGAGTACTAGGGGACCCTTTCCGTCTCACTGACCGTCTCCAGGCAATAAAATCAAGAACATGAGAGGCTGTCTTGTTCAAGTATACTCTAAATATAAATAATTTTGGCTTCTTTGCCATTTTGGATTACCTGTCCATATTAATTACATGTCAATAGCAGAGAATCTGTTAATTATAATTTTTATTTTGAAGAAGCAGACATTAGGATACCCAGAGGAAGCTTCTGAGATTTCCATACTCTTCTAAGTTTGAGAATTTTCTTTTTGTAAAATACTAGACTAAGTCATGCCTGCTTGCAAAGAGTTCACACGGGTTTTTACAAGTTATAGGTGATCAGAGAAGCTATTACTTTAAAAATTATCACACTTGGAAAAGCATTTCCTTATCAATGAGTATGGATTCAACCCAAACTAGAAAAGTATATGTAACAATGCAGTGTTATTTCCCAAATGCTTAATGTTGGATTTAATTTTATTTTTTTCTTTTTCTTTTTTTTTTTTTTTTTTGGCGGTACGCGGGCCTCTCACTGTTGTGGCCCCTCCCGTTGCGGAGCACAGGCTCCGGACGCGCAGGTTCAGCGGCCATGGCTCACGGGCCCAGCCGCTCCGCGGCATGTGGGATCTTCCCGGACCGGCGCACGAACCCGTGTCCCCTGCATCGGCAGGCGGACTCTCAACCACTGCGCCACCAGGGAAGCCCTGGATTTAATTTTAAATGGAGGCTCAGAATTCACAGAACCAAAGGATGTAAAAATTGATTGACTGAAACAGCCTAAAAGGCAGGTTTTCAAATAAGATGAGTTCTATTATACAGATTGTCTTAATTTCATGCTTTCTTTGCCCTGTGGCACTCTTCTATTTTGTGTTCTCTCTTAAAATGTAGTAAATTAAAGCTTCTCTACTTGGTAAGAGGCTGAGAAACTCTACATATTAAAGAGATCATCACTTGCTATTACTAAATGCTTACTGCCTACCTAGAGGGAAAGCCTGCTCTGCTCAACTAGATGATTTTAAAATCATGTAGCGAGGACGGATTTGAATCAGCCATTGATTTATTGATACTCTGCTCCTAGGGAGATGATCTCCATCGAAAAATGTTTCTCTCTTGGTTCTTGATGTTCCCTGGTGGGAAGCTAGTGCCTTGACCTGCCCAAAGGGTGCTTTATTATTAAAAATAACTGGTTAACTAACTTTAGTAAAAGTGGGCCATGCATGAATCCATAGTGATAATATGTTATATATGGTTAATCCAGTGCTGTTACCTGAGGACCAGTTAAAAAATTAAATATACTTGTAAAAAAAAAAATTTAATGGGGTAAAATTGTATGTGTTAAAAGTCCTCCCTCCTCACCAAACATCCCCCACCCCATCCTCTGGAGAGAGCCACTGTTTAGTTCAGTGACTGTCCTTCTAGACCTTTCCTGTGTCCATACAATCATACGTACTTTTTATGCACATACAGAATTACTGTGTTTTCCCAAGTGGAATCATGACACATACTATTCTAATCAGTTTGTTATTGATGAATACATGGTTTTGTTCCATTTTTCCTGATGTTAAAAATAATGTCTCAGTTAATGTCCTTGTACATATATCTTCATTCATGTTTTTAGGTGTATACCTGAGGGTACATTATGAGTTGATTTTTAGTATGACATTTTTGAACTACCAGGGGAAAAAAAGCAATGACATTTAAAAAAACACCTTAAATGAAAATTCAGTGAAACTGCCTTAAACTTTTAAACATAAAATAAACAAAGTCTTCATTTTGTTAAGCCTTCATTTGGCCTGTGCCATTAATTTCTGTATTCAAGCCTCAAATAATCACTCTTTCTGTACATAAAATAGAACTGAAAGAGTCTTCTTTCCAGGAAGGACAGTGGAGCTCTTGGTCTGAGAGAGCAACTGTGGCCAACAGCCTCAGTGGCTACAGTGTCTAAATCCCCCACCCCAAAATGGGGAGCAGAGCAAGCCAGCTGCCCATCTGTCACACTACTGAAACCAGGGTGATTTGACTACATCTGCCTGGCTGGGCCACGCTCCTTCCTTCCACCACTCCCTCACAGTGCTAAGCCTTCCACCAAAGAGATGGCCTTTCATATACGGAAGACCTGCTTGGCCAACGAACATACCAGGAGTTGTGCTCTCCTGTTAAACCCCTCCAAACGAGCTCTCAAGGCCCATTTGTGAGAAGAAGTAGGTTGTTACAGTCCCATTTGAAATTGACTTAAACTCTGGGGACCCTTTAAGACACAGATAGTAGCTTTGGTTTAAAAAAAAGCAAACACCTAGTATTTGACATTAACATGAGGCTCTCTTGCTTATGGATTTCCCCCATAACTTTAAAATTCTTTCTTTCATACTGAAAAAAAAAAAAAGACTTGAGGGCTGATTCTGCCTTGAGGCCATCTATAGGCTGAATCAACTCGGATTACAGAAGTCATATATATGTTCTGTAACAGAGGAGGCTGTTTGAACTGGCAGTGTTTTGTACTTTTGTCCTGAGTCTCATTGTACCTCCACAGAGAGGTATCTGTATGTTTTTGGAGTGCAAATCCAAGAAAGAAACTGCTCATTGTCTTCACAAAGTTTGTGCAACTTTAAAAGTCCTATGGAAACAGGTACTTGTATTTACTTGTTCAGGAGTATTCAGAGCTTGCAGGGTAGCACTGCCCATGATCAGGTAAATCAGTCCTAGCCAACCTTGCAGTAAGGTGTCCCTTAACAAGAAAGTACAGATTGTAGCTGATTCCTGGCTGAGTTGGTGACCTGGGCTTTGGAGAACATCAGTGTAATAGCAGTAATCCTAAATTTACTTGCACACTCATCTGTTGGTAAGGTTGGAAGGCCCTGACTGAGCACCTGTGATGTGCCCAGCACTGTGCTAGGTGTGTTTGGGGGACATGAAATTCTTGGTCTTTTTCCCTAAGGAACTTACATGCTACATAGGAAGAATAAAACATACCCATGTTCAAACTCAGGGTAGTTTGAAAAAGTGCTTACATACAAGCCACAGTTTCAAGTTGATGAACATTAGAGAACGCATTTTCCCCATGTGGTGAGGCCAAACTGAAGGAGTGAGGAGGAAAGGTGGGATTTGCATTGGTAGCTGGAGGACAGTGACATTGAAGGACATCAGAGAGGTGACTGTTGTAAACGAACCCTGAGGGGACGTGTAATTTTAGTTCTGGAAGGTACCCACCTTCATTTTACAGATTTGGAAAATAAAGCCCAGAACAGTAGAATGACAAGGACAACAATTTAGTAGCAAAGCTGAAACAGGAACCCAAGTTCCCTATCTCTCTGCTGAGTGCTTTTTCCATTAATTCACTGTGCTTCAGCCAGACTTTTGAAAATACGCCATCTGCCCAGAGCATCAAGACTTAGGTAATACCAAATCTGGCCCATTTTGGAATGGCTTGCTTCTCTGCTGTGTTGAGAGGGCTGCCATGGTGACATCATTTATTTTTCTGATGAGATTAAAGAAAATGTCAGGTGGCATCAAAGGTGTTGGGAAATGGGGAAATGGTGGCGTCATCAGTATAGTTGATATTAAGCTTCTGGAACACCAACCCAGGACTTGTAACTTCCAACAACGGCTTTTAACTTGATCCTCTGGATGTCTGTTCCCCGTCAGGGTAGAGTTCGTGCCACTACCAGCCTTTGATGGCAGTGAGGGACCTCTTTGTAATTCCATCTCTAATTTCCATCCTGCTCCCTTGCGAGCTATGACAGATAGAATCTCTCCCTTCTTCCTTCATCATTTGACTTGTTCCCAGCCTGGTGTCAGCCAGAAGACAAATCTTTACTGAGTGCTTGCTGAGTGCCAGGTACTATTCTAGGTTCTGGTCATACAGTGATAACCAAATGAGTCCAGTTCCTGCTTTCATGACAGGAGTAGACAAGCAGATAAATTAGACATTAAACATCATTAGGGGTATGTTAAAAGAGACATCGAGGGGTGGCTTGAACCAGGAATGTCCATTTAGGTTTCTATCCAAAGCTGGCCGTAGAATGCTGTCCTTTGAAGGACAAGTGTGACTTGGTAACTTGCTTTGCACAACTAAACCCTCTTGCGACTTAATTACGTCTTTCCCAGTTTTGATCAGCTAAAGCAGTGCGTGGACAGCGTGGTCTCCAGACTGATCCATAGCTAGGAAGCAGGCCGAGAAAAATCATGTCAGATGTAGAGTTCAGTGGGACAGGGAGGTGTCTGTTTGCTCCACATTTTACTGCATTTATGTAAATGGGGTCTCTCTATCCAGGCTGTGTTCCATGCAGACTTACGAACCAATGTAGGAAAAACTGGATGTCAAATATTCCCTCTTAGAGATGGCATCTGGTAAAATTTGGAGACCCCCCCCCAAAAAAATTTCTATTTGTCTCTCTCATGTCTGTCCCTCCCTCCCCAAACTACCCTTTCTGTCTGGCCTGAGGGGCTTAGAATGTGGTTTTGATCTATTTATAAGAATAATTTGACTTTCTCCTTAGAGTTATTTAAGTTCTTAATTAGAACCATATATTACACTCTTTGGTGTGTTCCAGGAAGTTAAAAAGGAGAGATGAGGCAAAGGGCTGACAAGAGTAGAAATGTGACATGGCTCCCGATGTGGGGCAGGTGTGGGTTCCACCCTGTGGGCCCCGCCAGGGATACAGGAGCTGACCCCGAGCTCTGAGTGTGCAGCCTGGCTTCCAGTGCTTGGAGGTGATTGGCTCCAGCTTTATGATTTGCCTCGTGGCTGACATTACAGTCGGTCTGAGGTGTTCTGTGATCAGTAGCTAGGCTATTTTTAGCCAGGGGTATTTTTACTGTTTCATATACCTCTGAAGAGGTTCATAAATCAGTAATGCAAAATGAAATTTAAATAACTTGGTAGAACTTTGCCCTTGGGATAAGAAGCTGTTAAAGGTGTTGTTTAAGAACAGGAGAGAGAGGGCTTCCCTGGTGGCGCAGTGGTTGAGAATCTGCCTGCCAATGCAGGGGACATGGGTTCGAGCCCTGGTCTGGGAAGATCCCATATGCCGCGGAGCAACTAGACCCGTGAGCCACAACTACTGAGCGTACGCGCCTGGAGCTTGTGCTCTGCAACAAGAGAGGCTGCGATAGTGAGAGGCCCGTGTGCCGCGATGAAGAGTGGCCCCTGCTTGCCACAACTAGAGAAAGCCCTCGCACTGAAACGAAGACCCAACACAGCAAAAATAAATAAATAAATTACTAAGACTCCTACTCCCAACATCTAAAAAAAAAAAAAAAAGCGCTGGATGTTTAAAAAAAAAAAAAGAACAGGAGAGAGGCATCAATTTTAGATCCCACCTTCATTTCTGAAGCAGGTACCTGTGTTGTAGGTTACTTACTGGTTTTATGCCCCAATACTTGTCTGGAAAAAGAGACAAGGAAACCTAAGTATCTTTTAGTCAGCTAAAGATTTTTGTCTAGAGATGTAGTTAGACATCTCATGCATTCAGCAGAAATTTGTGGAGTCTCTGTTGTGTGCTGGGCTCAACATTAGGTGCTGTGGGAATCACAGTGTAGGAGCAGGCCAGGGCCCTGAACTCGCTGATTTTGTGATTGACGGCGTCAGTGGCACGACGAGTCCCTGCAGTGTGTGCTGTGATAGGCTGCATGGTCTGCGGGAGAATACAGCAGGTCACCCAGCCCACATTTAGGCGAGTGGAGCCCTCAGGTTAGAGGGATCATTAGAGTGGGGGCTTGGGAAGGGACCCTGGGGGAGGGAACAGCATCTGCAGAAGAAAGCATCTGGCTTGTAGGCTGAGTGGAGTTCACTGATGCTGGAGCAGAAAGGAGGTGATGTGCAGTGATGAGACCCAAGGGGATTGTAAGGCTAAAGGATGTCCATGAAAGGTGGAAACGTAGGGAGATAGACATGATAAATGGTTTGTGGATAGTAGATTACAGTGAGTGATATGATCAGTGTGTCGTCCCTCATTAACAATGCATAGTTTGGGACTTCCCTGGTGTAGTGGTCCAGTGGGTAGGACTCCGTGCTGCCAATGCAGGGGGCCCGGGTTCCATCCCTGGTCGGGGAACTAGATCCTACATGCCGCAACTGGGAGTCTGCATGCCACAACTAAGAAGTCCACATGACGCAACTGAAGATCCCACATGCTGCAACGAAGATCCAGCATGCCGCAAATAAAACCCTTCGCAGCCAAAATAAATAAGTAAATATTTAAAACAAACAAATAAACAAAAGCAATGCATAGTTCAATGCCAATGTAAAATCGCAATGAATACCACGGTGCGTTAACGTGCATTTCCCTCTATCTCTACACCTGCTTCTAGAGTGTGTTGTTCACATGATAGTATATCTTCGATTTTTTTTTGAAATTAACCCATCTTTAACCCACTTCAGAAGAAGGAATTGAAGGGGTTCAATCTGTAAAAAATAAAATATTATCTATGTTTTAGACCTTTATAACCATCCTGTAAATAAATGAGTGCATGAGTGAACAAATATTTTTTTCTCAATAAAACTTTGATTGTACTGAAGGGGCTTTTTCACTCAGTGCTTCCTTCTACTGTGTTTGTTTCTGAATGCCTGTGAATCTCAGGATACTGAAAGATTTCTAGGTCTGCAAATCATTCAGCATGATAACGAACTTCAGGCCAGTTTCTTATACTATAGTGGTATTCTGGTATCTTTTTCTTTAGTATCAGATACTGCTTTAAATAAGCATATTTTCCATCGAAGCTTAAAACCTGAATTTCAGTCATTTTTAACCTTTTTTAAAAAAATAAATAAGAAGTCAAAGATAGGGCTGGAAGCAGCCTAGAATCAGTTAATTTCCCCAGAGCTGGTCTGCACCCATACCTGGACTGAATTTCATGTTTGCCCTTATCTTCTCATCTGGCCTTCCAGCTTTACACTGTATTCTGAGTTAGGGTTGAGAACTTAAAATAAAACCACACAGGTCTTTTACTCTGCTGTCTGATAGCATGTGTTATTCTTTTTCTTAGTCACATTCAGCCCAGCTTTGTAATTTTGTATTTATTTCAGTATTTGTTTCTTTTAATGTCTGCTTCCCCCACTATGTGAGGGGTCTGTGCAAGACAGCCGGATCCAGCCTGCCACCTGTTTTTGTGGAGCCCTGCGCTAAGAATAGTTTTTATATTTCTAAATGCTTGAAAAAAATTCGAAAGAGAAATAATAATTCATGATATATGAAAATTATATGAAATTCAAATTTCAGTGTCCATAAGTTAAGTTTTATTGTTACACAGCCTCTGTGGCTCTTTTGTGCTAGGCAGACTTGAGTAGTTGCAACAGAGACCGTATGGACTGCAGAGCCTAAACTATTTACTCTCTGGCCCTTTACAGAAAAAGTTGGCTGACCCCTGGTTAGACAGTAAGCTTCATGAGGACAGCCACCGGTTCATGAATGCCCTCGCACTAAGCCCAGTACCTTGTAGCATTCAGTAGATGTTTGTTGAGTTCCTGAATAATGGAGTAAATAAATGTATGGATTGTGGCTGCATTGTACTAGAGTTCTAGCCCACGTCGTCCACCCTTACCAGAGCTCTGAGGTTTAGGATCACCCTGTACACGGCATGGAAGCAGTTCTCAAACTTTTTGGCCTCGCTTCCCCTTACGCTCTTAAAAAAATCTGAGGACCCCAAGAAGCTTTTCTCTGTGTGGGTTTTATCTATCAATATTTACTGTATTAAAAATTAAAATTTAGAAAGTAAAAACACTAATGCATATAAAAATAATGATATTCAATCCATTACTTGTTAACATATTTTTGTGAAAAAGAACAATTTTCCCAAAAACAATTTAGTGAAAAGAGTGGTATTGTTTTCAAAGTTTTGCGAATACTTTTAATGCCTGGCTTATTTAATAGGAGGCAGCTGAAACTTAGTTCTGCCTTTAATGTGTTGCAAATTTGTTGTTTTGGTTGAAGTAGATGAAGGAAATCCAGTCTCACACAGATATGTAGTAGGAAAATGGAGAGGTATGTTAACAGCCTTTTGAGAGAATAGTGGATATTCTGCTTTGATATTATGCCAGAGCTTGACAGTTGGTAGCTTCTCAAAGGTTAACTGCAATGTGGAATCTGAAACCACATCAGTGAACGAACACTCCCTTCTCCCCTCCATTGAAATCCACTGGTCTGTCTTGCACTTTGAATGGATATTTTACTGTTTGGAGTATAATGATTAAAGAAAGTACAAATATAAAGTAGTTAAATCTCTGTCTTTTTCATTCAGGAAATTCACAAGATTCCTTGGGAAAATAAGACGTGTTTCTGGATATTGTTAATCCAGACTGAACAGGATGTGAGAGGGGGATTTGAAGTTGTGTACATGTGCTATTCCACAATTAATCACTAGTTTCTGTTCCTGTTTTTACCTAATACAGATACCCAAACACAATCTCAGTATGAACTTCTCCAGCCCTTGTCTCGTGTAACTTCTCTTTTAAAATTAAATCATCACTGTTTTAAATCTTTTTTTTTTTTTTTTCTTAGTTGATGTGAAACATCCATAAGCTGAAATTAGGTTAGCATTGGTGCCAGGTTGTTTGGAAAAAAGGGTATTAACTTCTCAGCTTTAGGGGACAAGATAATTGAATGAGGGAGGTTAGAAAAAGATGCTTCATTTTTACAACATAACACTCCACAATCAACTAGTGGCATTAACGTTTTAAAAATTTTTATATGGAACCGGTAATAAAACATCACATGATTTAAAAATGTAGCCACAATCATAAGCTGTATTGCATTCAGATTTGTTTTCTTGCTTTTGAGATGTTAATTCTGTGGGATTAAGCTGTCAAATATTGCTGTCTTATATTCTAAACTGTAACAGCCTGAGAGCTCAAGAATAGTAAATATGCACAGAGAAAAAAAAAGACTGGAAAAAATACACCAGAATGTTCACAGTAGTTACCTCTGGGTGGTAGGATTATGGGTCATTTTTTGTTTCTTCCCTGTCCTTTTTAAACATTGACTACAACAAATATTTTTGAATATTATGTGTCATGTATTGTACTGAGTGATGGGCTTACAGCAAAGAACAAAAAGCTGATTCAGTCCCTGCTCAGTTAGATCTTCCATAGGTCACTTTTTGTATTTCCCATAATAAACATGAAATATTTCTGTAATGAGATAAATATAGTAAATATTATAAACCAAAATGAATTGAAAAAATATACTGGCTCTTTTTGCTATGTTTTTGGTTTTGGTGGGCGAGAGGGTTGTGGGTTTTTGGTTGTTTCCCCTGTAAGTACCAATTTGGAGACTGGTTTATAAGTCAGTTATCCTAAACGTCACCAAACATCACCACTAAACATCACTTGACTCCAAATGAATTGAAGTCTTGATATTGGAAAGAGGAAGGAGCAGCCATTTCCTGGGCTTTGTTTTCGGTGGTGCTTTTGAGCTGTGTGAAGATATCCCATCCAAGCATTCTCAGTTGTAACTAAGAACCATGACAGGGCTGGATGTGGCACCTGGATGGACCCTCCACTGTTTTGCTGCTGGTTGGGGTTTGTGACTTACCTAGGAGGCAGGTCAGAGCCAAATGACGGCAGAGCTTGAAAACTGGCTTGTGTCCGTGGCTTGAACAGCTTGGAAAGTGCACATCTTCTATGCAGGGCTCACACGGAAACATCTGGAAATAAACTTGAAACTTAATGATGAAAGAGAACTTTCCAAAAGGACTCTTATTTCCTATATGTGACTACTTCTTAGCTCCTGAAAAATAATGGAATTATTATGGGCTCTGGGTTTATGTTTGATCTGGATAGGAAACTAGAAAAAAGGGGACTGGTATGATGAGCAATTTTTGGAGTGAATCATTGTTAGAACCAGTCTCTTTTCTGTTTTTATAAACATATAATCTTATAAATATATAATATAACATTTTACAGAGACGTTTGACTCTGTAGGAAGTGTCAGAAAAGTTTCAGTATGGCCAAGTGTGATGTAATATATTTATGAGAGAAAAGTCATGACTAATTGTAAAAGTGGCTCCCTGACCAGTTGTACAGAATAAAGGATCTGGAAGCCACCACCAACTGTTTTGCAAAGACCTTCTTTGAAACTATGACTTCCTGAGCTGAACATCCCTGAAGTTCTACTCTCAAGAAATTATGGAGCTTAGCAGAAAATAAAAATCAAGTGGAGGTTGAGAAGATTCAGAGAAGGCAGTGAATTTAATGAACTCTCTAGAACAACTGCATGAGGTTAGATTTAAGAAAACATTTAGATTTTTTAATCTAAAATGAATGAAGTTTAGGGGAACAATGATCAGAGTCCTTAGAATCTTGGTTCTGCGTGAGTAGAACATGGCCAGAAACATGAGGGACCGCTCTCTGAAGGTTGCGAGTTCAAAGACACATAAAGGAAATACTATATCCAACAGGTAGTGAAATTATGGAAATCAGTAGCTCCAGTGAGTGTGACAAAACAGACAAAGGGGATGGCCAAAAAGATCTTCATGATGTCTTATTAAGTGAGGCAAAGCAAATGAGAGAATTGTGATACTGTATACCTATTGGTAGTACTGATGTGTGTGTGTGTGTGTGTGTGTGTGTGTGTATTTGTAGAGATGTTTGTGAGGATGGTTACCAAAATGTAAACAGTGGTGGTCTTAGGATAATGGGGTTTCAGGTGATATTTTCTTCATTATATTTTAATGTGTTTGAATTTTTTATAAAGAACTTATTTAGTTATAATTCAGTAAAGTATTATTTTCATACTTGCATTAGAAATAAAAGATATAAAATAGTAATATAGTTATTAAAATTTTTCTGGATCTCTGAATCACAGTGAATTATGTAGGTAAAGGTATTTTGCTCAACTTTTTAGGGAAGGGCAACCTGAACATTGCTTCTCCTATGTCAGCTAAAGTAGCTTCCCCAACAGACCTTGGATCTACCTCAAGATGGCAGTTCTTGCACTGTTTCATTCTTAGCTCAGAAATATACTATTGGGGCTTCCCTGGTGGCGCAGTGGTTGAGAGTCCGCCTGCCGATGCAGGGGACGCAGGTTTGTGCCCCGGTCCAGGAAGATCCCACATGCCGTGGAGCGGCTGGGCCCGTGAGCCATGGCTGCTGAGCCTGCGCGTCCGGAGCCTGTGCTCCGCAACGGGAGAGGCCACAACAGTGAGAGGCCTGCATAATGCAAAAAAAAAAAAAAAAATATATATATATATATATATATATATATATATACTATTGGACATGGTGACTCCTTTTATATGCTTTGGTGCTCAGTGTGGCCTCTTGCTTCCATACTTCCTTCCCTGTAGTCTTTTCTTCCCCAATAGCCAGACTTTTCAAATTAAGTCAGAACTTTTCTCAAAAGTGGCCAGTGGTTTCCCATCTCATAATAACATCTGGCACACTGACCTGTGAGGCCCCGCCTGGCTCCCTGCTCTGGCTGTCCTCCCCTCCCCACTCTGCTTTGTCCTTGCAGGCCTCCTTGCTGTACCTCAGGCCATTCTGCACATTCCCACCACGCACCTGGCTTGCTCTTCCCAGCTATCTGCATGGCTGTTCCTTGCTTCCTGGTGTCTGTTCAAATGCTGCCCCATCCAAAAGGTTGTCCTGACTTTGCTTTCTATAGTTTCACTTACTCCTTCCCTTCCTCCATCATTTGCTGTCCCCTTGCCCTGTTTCTCCTTAGCACTTATCACCATATGACATATATGTTTATTTGTATATTTTATAGTGACTGTCTTCTACTAAAATGTAGTCTCTAAATGTATCACTTAAAATGTAATTTTATCTCTTTTATCATGCTGTGGCCATACTGCCTAGGGCAGTACCTGACACATAGTAGGCACTCAGTAAATATGTATTGAATGAATGAATTCCTGTCTCGCTTCTCCATTTTGTGTTCTGATGTTTTTGCCTTGCAGAGAAGTGGTTACATTCAACCATTTCCTGGAAGCAGCCGCTGAGAAGGAGGTTCAAGGGAAAGCTCGGCTCCAGGACTTTATTGAGAACCTGCTGCACCGGGTAGAACTGGCGGAAAAGCAGTTGGAGTACTATCACAGCCAGCAGGCCGCTGGCCTCTGCCGGGACACCAGTGAGCACGTGGTGAGTCACGCAGGCCCCACACCAGGTGTGAGGGCTGTGATATATCAGGTGGGGTCAAGGACGGAAGAAACGGGAACTGGAGAATGATTTGCAGGAATTTTCTAGACATCATTTGAAAGCACTGCCCTGGCCATGCCTGTGTCAGGGAAGTGATACAGGTGAGTTCAAGACACTTGGAAGTAACATCCTGGATGCACGGTCTCCATTTCTTCACTCTCCAGCTCCACACCAAGCTGAGTTGGTAGAAATATTTTTATATTGTAGAATGACAGTTTGAAGTATACAAAGAAATCATCTGTCCCTACCTTGGTGTCAAGTATATTGGAAGTTATTATCCTGTTTTGGAGCTCTTCAAGGAATCTTCTGAAAACTTCCATGCTTCTTAGCAAAATTTAACCACATTTTTTCTTTAATAGGAAGGAAAACACTATTTGGTAGTCTCTATTGGTGAAACATTCTTTAAGTAGATTTTCAAAAAGGCTAAGAAAAATTCACAGGTGATATGCTATAATACATTTTTGCATACAATTTTACATATGGTTTCAGGGACTTAAAAAACGCCTAGAGCCCAAATGAGAACCCTGAATATGGAGGAAGGTCCAGACTCTCATAAGTGGCTTTTTTTTTTGGCTGCATTGGGTCTTCGGTGCTGCGCGAGGGCTTTCTCTAGCTGTGGCGAGCGGGGGCTACTCTTTGTTGTGGTGCACGGGCTTCTCGTTGCGGTGGCTTCTCTTGTTGCAGAGCATGGGCTCTAGGTGCGCGGGCTTCACTAGTTGTAGCACGTGGGCTCAGCAGTTGTGGCGCACATGGGCTTAGTTGCTCCACGGCACGTGGGATCTTCCTGGACGTGGATTGAACCCATGTCCCCTGCATTGGCAGGTGGATTCTTAACCATTGCGCCACCAGGGAAGGCCCTCATAAGTGGCTTGATCAAGATTACCTGGTCTCTTCAGAGGGTGAGGTGTTTACAAATAACCATGCTGTAGGTGTCAGAGGTGGATGGCCATATTTGCCCTCTATACAATTTCCTTGGTGGTATAAACAACAAAGCCAAAGAATGGATTTTTGAAAACCTAAAGTGGTTTATTTATAACATTTTCATTATCCATTGAATTTTATTTATGCTTACCACCTTCCCAGAAGATTTAAAGATGATTCTTTTACTAACCCCCAAATGGACTATATATATGAGGAAAAGAAAAATAGGGAACATTTATGCTAACCAAAAGGTTAGGAAGGTTGCTACTGGTTGATTGAAAAGTTTAGGTTGAGCAGTCTGGAAGCCAAGATTAACAGAATACATGATTAAATAATCGAAGAAGGAATGAAATGAAAGGCATGTGGATAAAGAAGGAAGACCGGAGGGAGAGAGACAGCAGGAAAGAACAGAGACATGGAGGAAGGAAAGAAATGAAGAATCTTACACAGTGCCTACTGTAGTAACGTTCCCTCAGCCTTCGAGCCGTACAGTTGGGCAAGCACCAGAACTTCCCAGTCAGGAACAAAGTAGACTGGAAGGAAGTAAATGTGTCATGCTTGTGAGGTTTCAGTAACTGTCATCAAAACAGTTTCAGCTACGTGACGTATTTATTATTTTCCAGGTGGGTGTCTGTGGTCTCCTGAGAAGGAACGTTTATTCCCCTCCTCGATTCCCCTGTCACCTCCTTGGGAAATGCAAGAGTGCAGTCTCGGCTGGAGGGACACTCTGAGCCCTTTCCTGCCTCCTTCTTCCACCTTGCCATCTCTCAGGGGAGGGTTGTGGCATGAGGTCACCGAGCCCAGATGTGAGGTGAGAGGGCCTGGCTTCTAGATCATTCCCACCCTGCTTCTGACTGGATGAGACAGTTTGTCTTCCTGGGCCTATCATTCTTCTATAAAATGAAGCAGTTGGACTAGATGCTGTATAAGGGCTTTTGGCCTCTTAAATTCTGTGATCATCACCTGACTTTGGTGATTAGGAATTCTAAAATTAAAATGTAGCCATGATATTTTCAGTATTTAGTCTTATTAGTAACCCAGAACTAAGAAATGTATAAATTATTAGTAACCCAGAGCTAAGAAGGTCTCAGAGAAAATAATGGAAGGCAATGAGAAAGAAAGGAAGCCCATTAGTTCTCGCCTTTATTTATATTTCTGTGCTCACTTCTTCTGCTGACTTTACTTTTCCAGCTTGGAAACTGAACACCTTTTAAAAGACATGGCCAGTCCTTACTTCTCATCCTGCTGTATCATGTAATCAAAAGTTGAACAGCATCTCAGCTCTTCTAGTCAGATGTATAGATATAAAATTATGTGTGTGTATGTGTACACATAACATATATATACACACACGCACACATAAGTATGTGTATATACATACACACACACACACACACACATATACATGTACATACAAATACGGTAGGACATTTAATTAATAAATATTTGTTTCTGTTCTCTATGTCCCAAAACCTGACATCATCTGCCTTCTTCAGATTTGATCTACATAAGGAAGAGTTGACTAATTCAGATCAAATAAAGTGCAGTTAAGATTGTAGCAGGGAATTTAGAAGTGAGAGCTGTCTGTGAGTAGGGCATGATCAGGCTGTAGTGAGGTCAGCTGACTTTTGGAGGGAGAACACATTGCCCTGAGAAGACCAAGAATGAGATGTTTGATTTCTGAAAGTATGGGCAGATGTGGTTTCCCCTGTTTTCATGTATAGTCCTCTAAACTCTACTTTGGACCATAGCGTACCACGTTATGAGACAGTCTACAAACCCTAAGACCATTTTACCTTTTTACTTAGTCTGTTTCATCATAATAAAATACATTCACCACGTCTTGGATGTAATTAAACTACTCAGTCTGGCCTCTCTGGTATCTGTGGCTATGGATACATGGAAGAACTTGGATTCTTTTAGCAGGAAAACCTTTGAATCGTCTCTTTAGTAACCTGTTCGGCCCAGCTGAATGAAGGTGCAGGGCACCGAGAAGCCTAGGCTTCTGGAGCCTCAGCCCCGCCCAGGAGAGCTCCTTGCCACGGTGCACCCCAGGATGGAGTGGAACTTTCTGACTGACTCCCCCCACCTCCGCTCCCTCCTCCAGAACAGTGGGGAATGCTGTCAGGAGCCTGGCTGGCTCTTGCCATCTCCAACAAGGCTGCTGTACAGAAACAGTGCGGCCTTGTCATCTCCCTTCTTTTCCAGCCCCCAGTTCCCTCCCTCTCTCCTCTTCCCTCTTTTTCTCATTACCACCTCCAGAGAGTAGTGACATTTCTAGATTGACGTGTTAAATTGCTTCTTTCTAAGATGTCTTCTAGCTTTAAGATTCTTTTGTGCTCTAGAAGAATTTCCTTCCCCCTCATGTTTAGTGCCTTTTCTGAAATAATGTTTCGGCATATGTATCTTTCCCTTAATCCTCTTGAGCATTTATGTTCTTTTTCACCTGGCTGATTTCTAAAAATGTAATATGCTTACTCAGGTAATTTGTCTGTATGCTCAGAAACATGCTGTCGAATTAGACACAAAGTGACCTAATATCTCATCTGCCAAAATCACTCACAGAACTGCTCAAATGGAAGGTCATGAAATAGCTTGGATAATCTTATTTTAAGCATTGCATTTATTTCCTGCAGCTTGCTAAATTAGGACTAGCAGTAATTCATTTAACATATTTACTGGGGATGCAGTGCTTACTGGGTGCTGAGGAAACTGCTGTGAACGAGATCGATGAGGTCCCTGGTCTCAGGGAGGAGGGGCACACAATAAGCAAACAGATAATGAAGATAATTTCGTATAGTGAAGATCCTACTATAAAGAAAAAAGTAAGATGATATGTTTGAGATGGCCACTTTAGCTTTAGCAAAAAGCTTTCAAAAAAAGCCTTGCTGAAGAGGCAACATTTGCACTGTGACCTGAATAACAAGGACGCAGCTCTGTGAGAATTTGGAAGTGGAATATTCTAGGCAAAGGAATAGGAAATGCAGCTGCCTCAGGAGGGAACAAGCTTGGCATGTTTGAGTGGTGGGTGATAAGTCAGAGAGGTAGGAAGGATCCAGATCAGGCAGGGGCTTCTTGGTCATATAAGGAGTTTGCATATGTTCCACTGCACGCGGGGAAGCCATTGGAAGGTTTTAAGTAGGAGGTGATCTGTGTTTTAGCAAAATCACTCTGCTGCTCTGTGGGGAATTGACTGGAGGGGTGCAAAAATGAGCGACAAGTTAGAAAGCTCTTCTCTTGTGGCAGATGAGGGGGGATGGCAGCTTGGGTAGAACCGAGTTGAGAGAGGTGAAGGGTATCGGATATGTTCTTGGAGGAAAATTGACAAGACCAGCTGGCCTTGCTGAAGGATTAGATTTAGCTGGCGAGGGAAAGTGAGCAGTCAAAAATGAGTCCAAGGTTTTGGCCTCAAAAATTGAGTATATACAGAGGGGAAGTTGGAGGAAGGCTAGGTGTCCAGTTTCCCAAAACCTATCATAACCTGAGACACCATATTTGTCTTTTAAGTACTTAAATTGGCTCTCAGTGCAAGGTTATTTATATTTTTTCAACCTGAAACCTTGATCAAGGACTCTCTTGATCCCCATCTTCATACCCTCCTCTCCCTAAATAAAAAGAAGACAAAGTAGCTGGACCAGGAGAAAATGGAGGTAGGTAGTTGGGCTAAGTGGGAAGAGCATCTCCATCTGCCTGAGGCTGTGGAGGCCTCTTGTGTTCACAGGGAGGAGAGCACATGAAATTCTTTGGTGCCTGTGATATCGGCCCCACCTCCACCCCAAGCCTCATAATCTAGCAGATCACCGTTGGCCTTTTCCCTGTGAGAGAAGCACACACACATACAACTTCTGCATAAAATTCCAAAGGGAATTATGTACCCATATGCAATACATCATTACACTATATGCTTGCATACATACATAAAGTTGAACATATTTTGTCATGCCTCAATAATAATAATTTTTTTTTAAGTGGGAAAGTATTTAAAAGGAAGGAAAACCCTGTAAGTTTTTAGAGTTTATATACACACTAAAACCCATTCAAGGAGCCCAGCTGATGGGGAGCGGGGGCAGGCGGACTGGGAGAAAGAGGGTAGAAATGCTGATGCCCTTGGGGTTCCCAGAAACTACCAGTCTGGTGTTTGCCGGAGCCATCTGTTCCCCCTTCTTTGTATATTGCAAGACCTCATGACCCTCACGCAGGGAATGTGCCTTTTTCTGTTCACGTTTACTACTCTCATGCCAAACCCAGCCAGCGTGGACAGGGTCAGCAATAATGGTGACTTTCAGTTGTGTCCCAAGGCAGAAGGCAGGAGTCCCATCTTACCTTCCTAGGCACGTGACCCTCAGAAGTCTGCTGAAGAAAGCTGCTTTCTGATTTGCTCCTGACTAAAGTTCAAGCTTCACACAGAAGACCTGGAGGAAGATCCTGTTATGCTGAGCTTGGTTTCTCCGGTGATTTGAGTATAGCAGGGATGCATGTCTTGGCCACGCTGTGCCAGGATGGCCCTTTCTCCACATTCTCTTTGTCGTCCTCTTCTTCCGTCAGTCTGCTTGCGGATGTGACACCACTTCTTTCAGTAAAGGCTGCATGAGGGAGGTTGGGAATATGCTATAAATACACTTGCCTATAAAGTGTCTGGTGACATGTGGAACACAAAATGATAATTATCATTTATTCTGCAAATGATATTCTGAGCCCAGCCACAAAAGTGCATGCAGATATTTTATTGAGAGTGGAAAATAACCTCAAAGATAGATGGCCTCAGGACATTTGTGGAGTTGGTCTTCGTATGCTCTCATTTTAGAAATGATGTATTTTAGGCAATAAACATTTTATGCCAATTTTCCCCGTAGTTGATACACTGTGACCAGACATAGCTGTAGTAAATTAGCTGCAAATACAGCCTGAATCAATCAAGAAATAATGGCACATCATTCCAGTTTTTAAAAACATGTTTCTTCAAGTGTTGTTCTCTTGAGGGGCTGTTTAACTTTTTGAAATTTTTGAGATCTGCTGATACTGGCTTCTTGGAAATCTCAGAACAGGGAGCCACAGAGGCTTCCTGAGTAAGCAGAGCTGAGCATGAAACGTTCTTGTTCTCCGCGGTGATGGATGGTGCCATGGGCAGTGATCCCGATACCAGTTACCGGCTTCTTTAATGGGAATACAGTTTCTTAAAAATATAAGCAACGAGGATTTTAAAAGCTGAATCCAGCCTTTAAGTGAAGTAATGTTTTGTCTTATTTGTTTTCCTTCAGCTTACAGATATCTCCTCAAATAGGAAATCCAAATGCCTGTATGTATATCTTTTTATACTTAGGCTATTTGATATTGTTTGCATAATATGTGTTCCTGTTGCACTTTATATGATATCTATAATATAAGTGGATTGGAGAGTTTCAGGAGAAAATTTACCTCCTTGTGTACCTAACTTTCTAAAATGTGGATGTGACTTTTAACTCTGCTAATAGTCTGTGAGTATACGGCAGTATGATAGTAATGCAGGAGTCTTTTTAAAATACTGTATAATATAACTTTCTCTTATTGTGCTATAGTGTAGTCGTAATATCTCTGTAGCACTATTAATGTAGTGTGCACACTAATTTACATATATAAATTTATACTGTGAATCATATACTTTATGATAGCTGTACTACAGATTTGTTTGAATCCCCTAGAAGTCACTCAAAGAGTCAAGAGAAAAGGGTTCTGGTCCCATCTTCTCCATAGACCACTGTATGTATAACCCTGGATAGTCATTTAAGTTTTCTCTACCTCAGTTTTTATCACTGGTAAATAAGACTAGTAATATCTCCCTGGGAATTTAGTATCATGAGATCACTTCATGAAGGCCATAGAAATTTTTGGAAGAAAAATATCAATATATATTATTTGTTTTACTGGCAGCATTATTGCCACCTTAGCATGCAGGAGTGATTGTTCCATGAGTAGTTTTTATTCTTTTAAGGATTTAAAGAAATCTTTCTTTCTGCTCATCTCCCTCCTCCCCCCCAACCATTTGTAGAAGCCGAGGGCACCCACATTCTCTGTGTAACCACCCTGATCTCAAGACCCATTTCCATCCAAAGGGAAGGAGCTACCTGAAAAAAGCCAAGGATGACAGAGCCAGCATGCAGCCTGCTAATAAGTCCATGCACGAACAGGCCGAGTCCGCAAGAGAACTCTGCAGACCAGCAAAGAAAGGGGAGCCTCTAGGATTTACCCGGAAAGGCAACATAAGGCCCAAAATGGCCAAAAAAAAGCCAACGGCAATTGTGAACATCATCTAAAAGGGTGGATGGCTCTGGACAACCACCACTGGGCTTTGGGAATGTTGTTCTAGGGGTCAGTAATGTTCTTTTAGACACAAGCCATCATAAAACACATTTCATGTCCATACAGGCACCTGGATTAACCAGAATTTAACAAGCGGAAATCTCGGTGAACCAGAATTTTTTACAAGTCCCTTTTGGAAGCAAGAGGCAAATTACAGAAAGAATTTTTTAAAAATGCAAGCAGTCTTATTCCAAACTTTTAGTAAAATGAAGCTCCAACTTCTAAGATGGTTAGCCCGTCTCCAGCCGTTTCCACATCTGGAGTTCTGTGCAGTGGTTAATTCTCAGGCCCAAGGCCAAAGAAGATGTCAGGCACTGGAAAAAAACTCAACCTGTGCCCCCTGCTCTGTGAGTTGTGAGGCAAGGAATGGGAATGTAAAGTCCTGTTAATAGTAGTGAAATAAACATCTTTTTGTTTGTTTTTAACCTTACCCTCAATTAATTTGGGAGCTTCCAAAATAAGGCTGTTTCCCTGAGTATTCTGATTAATCAAGATTTCAGTGTTTGGGCTGCTTCAAGGACTCGTTCTGTCAGACTTCAGCTGTCATTTCGACAGACTGTTTTCTAGTTTGCTTCATTCAGGTTTTTGTTTCCCTGGATGCATGTTTCTTCTTACTTTGATGCACCTCTGCTCTCTTCTTTGGCTGAGTATTCTGCACCCTAAGACCAAGCTGCCAGCCTCTATCTTAATAGCTGCTTCTACTGCTGTGGTTGGGGAGGATAGTAAAACACGTTTGATCGGCACCCATCACCAGTTCAGGGTCTGAATGGTTGGATGCCAGTGGATTGCACATTTAGTGCATTGTGAGCCATCCCGGAGACACCACAGATGTTACTCAGCCCTTTCCTAAGACCTGCTTCCCTGGGGGGTGTCAGCATCCTCTCTGTTAGCTGTAGGCATGACTTTCTCCTTGCTGGCCTAACTTTTTCCACCTCCTGCTGCTTCTGTGCCCTTTTATGACTAAAATACATGTTCTTACCTTTCAGCCAAGTATCTGATGTATTTGCTGTATACGGCCTTCTAAAGTAATTTCTGAAATAAACATTGCATGTGGGATCCAGGATCTGAGATTGTCCTCCCCGCCCTGCCTCCCTAAAATGGCCTTGGTTTCCATAAAGAACCATCTGTTACGAACCTCCTGCTTTACAATTTTCTTCAAGAATGAATTTCCGTGTTACTTTTTTTTTTTTTAATTAGCAATATCATCAGGTCTCCTGCAGAGTTTACAAGTGCTGACATTCTTCTGGAAATAAGAACAATTATGTCCACAAATATATACATTTATTTGTATAAATGTACAGCACATAACACATACAAAATATATATGTCAACATATTAATAATTTATTTTTAAATACTCATGAAAAAGGTGTGTGTTTGTGGTGGGTGGTTTTTAAACTATGTATTTTCATGTAAATTGAATTCTCTTATTTTAAAAATTAAAGCTGTAACCTAATTAACATTAGTAGAATTATGATTGTTATTGCAATAAGCATCAGATTAGCAATGCATTAAAAATAGGTAACAAAGCAATTACTTAAAATGCCAGTAAATTGAAAAGTGTAACTTATACAAATGCTTTGAACCTATCGTAGTGAAAATGTTAATTTTTGAATCTTCACCTTGACTTTTGGCTCATGGGGGTGGGCTTTTCACGTGGCGTATAGGCAACTATTAAGTGGGAAAATACATTGCTGTGAATATCACTGTTTAGGCTAACACTAAAAACTGTAACGTTATAATAATTATTTATTTGGAGAATTAATCTCTTTCAAAGTTATTTATTATTGATGTTTATACCATGATTGCACTTTAGCCTTTTACATACTAAAAACTTGACTTGTTTGTTGTATTGCATGCTCTTTGTCCCATAATGTGTATGTGCAATGACAACAGTTTGCTTTTAAAGGTGATAGAAGCCAGATTTTTTTCCCCATTTTATTTAATGTAACTTACATTTTCAATTTTCATTTAATATGCCTAGAGGGCATGACAGCTCTCTTTGACAGTGGTACCCAGTGACCTTAAGAAAGCACCATAATGTCATATCTACTCTATGTACATTACACAAGAGAAATGATTTTAAGGTTTATTATATTAAAAAAAATTTTTTAAGTTCTAACTAAATTCTGACTCTTACATAAGGTGATGCATTATGTATACTGTGCCTCCTTAGAGACATAAATTTGCTTTTGAGACATGGGAGCCACCTCATGCTAAGGGATATCCCATTTACATGCCTTGGCCTGAGTCTTGTGCCATGTCCAACTTGGGTCTTATTTTTAAATATTTTCTGTGTCTTAATAGGCAGTCAACCTTAGAATTGCTTTTTTGAAGAAATCACCAAAGTTTCTGGGAAAACATGTTCAAGTTTAAACTGAAGAATGGATCTAATTTTATCATTTGCTTTGTAAGGAAGAAATCTTTATTTCAAACCTTCTTTCATTCTCTTTTCCCAAACTAGGTTACAGATTCTTAAATGCAAAGTTCAGATAACTTAGACACTGTTTTCCGGTATTCTTCAGGGTCATTCTGTTGTATGGAAGTAGGAATATTCTGTTCCCAGATTTAAAAAGAAAGTTTTTAGATTATGAAATAATAATAAAGCTATATTTATGACTAACATGTTGGTATGTTTTGTCTAGTTGAAGTGTTTCCAGGGAACCAAGTGTGCTTGTCTATTAACAGTGAACAAAATAGTTCTTCATGAATAAGTTGTTCATTGTACATATAAACACGATGATCTTGTACCTATAAATTTTCTTGAGAACTTAGCTTGATCTTTTTTGTTTATCATAATACTTCTGTCTAAAGGTTCTTTTTACATATGTTCACACTCAGAAGTCCTCATTAAAAGCTCATTTGGCACTTTTCTCCCATCTTCCTCCACAACCATAAGTAATTTTCCTACACTGTATTTTTAAACTTATCAACTTTTAGCAAAAACCATGAACAGATTTCACAGTGTATATCCCAGACTATATGTGCTATACATTCTAGTCATTACAAGGCTCAGAAAGTGATCAGGATAGTTAACAGAATTATATCATTGGTACAATTACTCAGCCATTGGTCTTTTAAGAACCACGGAATTAGGAAAATTTATGGGATTCCATTTGTTCAGAAGCTGTTAGAGTTGTTAGGGAGATGACCTCAGTCTGTTCTCATGCCTACTCTTGTTAAAGTTAATGGGTGCTCGCTTCGGCAGCACATACACTAAAATTGGAACGATACAGAGAAGATTAGCATGGCCCCTGTGCAAGGATGACACGCAAATTTGTGAAGCGTTCCATATTTAAAAAAAAAAAAAAAAAAGGTTAATGGGTTCACCAGGTCATATTGTTCTTGAGAAATAACTGGCATTCTTGATTATCTCTGGGCATTAGAAAACATAAATAAATCCCCATATCTCAATTCTGTTCAACCTGGATCCTTGAAAAATGAATTCCAGAGATGGCATGCATGCATGACCTAAACACAATCCCTGGAAACATTTCAAATATTTAAAAGATGGCGGACTTCAGAAATTGGATTCCTTTTGGTGAATTAAGGTGGTGAATTTTTTTCTTCTTTTTCTTTTTTTGTCCATGTTTGGTATCAGTAAAATGCACAAATCTGAAATTTTCATTTAAGAAAGGGATCTTCAACCTGCCCTATGATACATTTACTCTGGGTTTGCAGCCATTATTCCAAACCAGAAATGAGTTTTTTCCACTCAAGGAACCTCACACATAGGCAGGCCCGGCTCTCCTGTCTGCCCTGTGATAGGGACGTTGGTAAATAAATTTTGTATATATCTGGGATGGTGAATGAAAGCTTTGGTACTCATGTCCTGTGAGAAGAGGAGACACAGCTGCTTTCCTTGAAAATCTGAAGTGCTGTCACAGGCAAGAATACTTATTTTTTATGGCTGCAAAAGACATTACTAAGACAGTGAGTGAAATTTCTAAAGAAGCAGATGGTAAGTTATTAAAGGAAAAATGTCTAAGTGCAACACAGAGTAGGTCACCTTGTTGAAAAGTGAGGATCCTTCGAAGAACACTTGTAGCCCTGGGATTCTGTCATGTGTGATACTGCATTATTGTAAATGTTGGCTGCATAAAACAGCGCTGACGTGACAAATTGATTTTGGAGATTTTTCCCATTGACTTGGACTTTATACACGTATCCACAGTTATCCTCATAAAATGCATTTGAGGTAGGTAGGGACAAGGAGGTATCACTTTCTTCTCTTAACAGATGCAGAAACAGCAGCTGGGGAGATGAGAGAGATACATGTGGGCAGTGTTACCTCAGTCAGAACCAGGTGCTTCCCAGGAAGCATCACACCTCACTGAAATGTAGCTTTAGTGTTTAAAGAGAAGGTACATTTTTTGTTACAACATGGCTCCTCAATGCAAGCCAACCACTTCATCTGGTGTTCAGTTGAGTCAACAGCAATTGTTTCCAACACTGGGGGAGAAACAGGCAATGCTGGACTTACTAAGAGGTGGTGGGGTGTGTCAGGTTGCAGGATTGCGCCTTCCTCAGGCACTTTCTTCCTCACACATTTTTCAGATAATTTTGATGATACTTAACTTTTGCCATTCTTGTAACAATACTTATGACTTCACCGTATTTTACAATGAAGGTGGGGCTTATGGTGGTTTGAAAGAGTTGTCCAGGGGCCACGAGCTCCTTCATGACAGAGCCAGAGCAAGAATCAGAATATTGTCTTCATGAATCTTGGCCAGGGCTCTCTCAAAACATTGTGCCTCTTCCTTGACAAGAGTCCCAGATAATGGTCCTAAATGCATGCATTTGTTGATTATACAGTGGCTCTCAATGTCCTAAAATTCAGCTTAGTGTTTATTATCAATTATTGCACCTACTTAATGCAAGCCACTGTGGAGGATATAAATATCACCACTCCGTAATTTCTACACAGCCCCTGCTTTATAACAGAGCCACCCCAAATTGCCAAAGAATTCCAGAGTTTCAGATCTAAGTGTGTTAGAGTTTAGTGCACACATTTTTGGATACTTCAAATTGGTAGTTTGCTGACTGATGAGAGGGGCACTGCATTTACCTTGGTCAGATATATCATAGAGAAAGAGCTGATTATATGTCTCAATCCCTCCTCTTTGTTCAAGGGGGACCATCCATTTCCCTTATTCTCAAGAATGTACCACTTTATTTTTATCCCTACTTAAGTCCGCCTGTAACTTGACACCACAGCTGAAATTTCTTATACTAATATAATCCTAAACACAGGGCTGGTGGAAGGAACTGGGTTTCTTATTAGGTGAGGGACACCCTAGCATAAACACAAAGGAGCTTACAGGGGGGTAAAGGCAAATGAGTGGACACACAGTTAGTTACTGGGACTCAGAACAAAGTCCTGAGCTTGCCTGCAGGCTCTGGCTCTGGCCTACCTCTCCCACCTCCTCTAGCCCCACACCTCTCCTCACCCCTCTCCAGACCAGCTTCCTTCCGGAGCCTCACCAGTATCCTGCTCTCCCGCTGCACCACAGTTATGCTGGGTTATGCCTTCTGCCTGAAATGCCTTTTTCTTTCTTCTCCTCCTGGTTAATTTCTACTCAGCCTTCAGATTTCAAGTCGTCACTTCCCCAAGGCAGCCTCATAACTCTTAGAACACCACATATGTTCAGGGTCAGGTATAGCATATCTCACCATTGCCTTATCATTTAGAAGGGAGCCGTTCAAAGTGAATGCCCAGTTTGGCCCAATAGCTTCAGCAAGTCCCGCTTTAAGTTCTCACCAAAGAGATCTTGTCAAAATCACTGGAACTAACTACACATCCAACAATCCACTTATCCAGCCAGCCAGCCAGCCAGCCAGCCAACCATTCACCAGTATTCACTGGGGGCCCTTTATGAGCCAGTCACTGTAGTAGGTACAAGGGATATAGGCTGCCTCCTAACCAGATATATTTGGGGTAGCTGGTGAAGTTTTCTGAACCATTAAGGCCAATCCCAGTCACTGTTGGCCTTTCTGGAATGGGATCTACATTACCCGGACTGGCCCTAGGACTTTTGCAGTCTTACAGGACTACAGTATCTAAATGGAATCCCTGACCCAGTCATCCTCCGTCCCATGATATGTGGCTGAACCACACTGGCACCATCTTGTCAGCTCCATCTTAGGCCCACAGTCCTACCCCATCTCTTTTTCTGAGTGACTGAGCTTTAGCCTAACTCACAAGGAATGCACCAAACCAGAGGAGTTCCCTATCAACTTTTACTCTTACCTTCAACTGATATGAAAACTTGAAGACTGCTTTTTGCTGACGCAGATGGTTAATGGTCATGAGACACCTGCCCCCGCCCGGGGGGAAGGAAAAGCCCCCAGTTCCAGTTGGTGTGGACGTGCTTCTTACTTGGTAGTCAGATTCTATTTTTATCCTTAGCCCCTTTATATCCCCCTGTACCCCTTGGCAGTGCGGAGTGCAGCTGCGAGTGCCTCTGAATCATCTCTCTGCCTGATCCTGCCTGCCTGAATGTTAAGTTACCCACAATAAACTTCATAATTGCACTTCATGGAGTTGCCTGCTTCGTTTTTCAGTCACAGAGTTCCATCTTAGTTCAGATGATATTATTCAATATCTCCGCTTCCCAACATGTGACATTATTTTCTTCACAGCATTGATTACTATCTGAAATTATTCATTTACTTGTTTATTGTCTGTTCCCTACCGCTGCCTCGTGGGAGTGCCTGTCCATCTTATTCACTGAATACTGCCAAAATTCTGACTGATGAAAATTTGTTCAGTGAATCAGTGAATTGGTTCTAGAGAGAAAGTCCTTCTCCTGAGCTCTGATTTGGAGCAAGGTTAATGGATAGCCACTGATGACTGGGAGGTTACAGTGAAAAGACTTGGAGGAATCCCTGCAGTATGTACAACAGAACATAGAGAGGAATCTTTGGGGTGCCCCACCTGGCCTAAATGTTCTTCTTCCTTAGATGAAGGCAGTTTGCAGCCAATGCTGGTCCTCCCAGGGATAACATAGGCTCCTGCAAAAGGGAAGCTGGGCTAACAGGCAACCCTACCTCTCCAGCTGGTAACAGAAACTCCTCTGAGATGACTATAGCAGTCATTCTAAAACTTTGGTGGGACTAATAATCACTTGGAGAATTTGGTGAAAATACAAAGGTCTAGGATGTATCCAACTTCACCAAGCAATGAAATTGAGCAGGACCCTGTGGGGCCCGTGTCCCCCATTTCTTGTTTGTAGAAAAAGGCTTTGTTTCCTAGGCCTTCCCTGAGTTCCAAAGAGCCAGACACAAGCAGTAACTAATTAGGGAAGTGAGGGAATGCAGAAACAAAGGAAAAGCAGTTAAGCAAGATAAGTAATGATAATAGTTCAATGATAAGACAGAATCCTAGTTCCTCCTCAAGGAATATACATAACAATCTAACATACATCTTTGAGTTGTTCCGGCAGAAACTAAGACCCCCGCCCTGGTAGAGGAGGGTGACTGCAAGCACTCAGACCCCAGACTGGTTGGAACCAGAAGGCTGATGATTAAGACTCTTAAAACACCACCCTGTTACCTCACTACCAACCAATCAGAAGACAGTCATGCACCTGCAGCCCTCACCCCAAATGTTGCCTTTAAAAACCCTTCCCTGAAGGCCATCAGGGAGTTTGGGTCTTTTGAACATGAGCTGCCTGTTCTCCTTGCTTCGTGCCTGCAATAAATACTGTACTTTACCACAACTCAGTGTCAGTAAATTGGCTTTGCCGCATGGTGGGTGAGTGGACCCAAGTTTGGTTCAGTAACAGCATCTGTGTTCTCTATTAGCTCTCTAGCTAATTCCGATACACACCAAAGTTTGACAGCTACTGCTCTGTATGGCTGCATATCCCAAAATTTATTCCATGGAACACTAGTTCTCAGAGTGTTAATGGTTAATTAAATAAATTATCAGATTAAATGTTTCCCTACTGCAGATGGTTCAGAATCATTAAAATGCAAATATGCATCGTGAATCTCTCAGAGGGGGAAAAGTGTACTATGCTTCCTAAACTTATTTGGCCATGGAACTATTTCCTCTCAGGAACATGTATTAACATCTTCTGCAACTACTGTAGTTAGTGTTCAGAATATACTTTGGTAAACATTTCAAAATTGCAATCACTGACTGCTGGCCTCCCCGCTGCCACCCCCAGCCACCTTCTTGGGAGAACTTCAGATCTATCTTAAGGCAGTACACATTTAACAGCCAGAGTGGCCAATTTTAGATAATTTGGGGGTCACCTAAAACCTTGCTTTTCAAAGTAGTCTGTGAAGCAATCTCCTGCATCACTTGGGAGTTTGTTAGAAATGCAGAATCCCAGATCCCCTCCCCCCACACCAGAGCTACTGAGTTGGAATCTGCATTTTAATAGGATCTCTGGGGGATTCATTCGAACCAATATAGAGAAGTGGTTCTTAATGAGGGCAAGGGTGGGGAGGAGGCAGACAGAAATACATGGGGAGCCATTCAATATGCAATTACTGGCCCTTTCCTCATCATCCCCTATTAGAATTTCTGATTCACTCTTGGTAAAGGAGAGAAGGGGGAAAAGTCCCCCTTGGTACTGATATACTCTCTTGGATCTTCCTTTATTTGGCTCCGTTTTTCCAAGCCTGGGCTCCTGCCTGAGAGAGTCGGGGACAGCAGTCCTCACAGATTCAGGAAACCCAGTAAGAAGCAAACCCTTCCTGAAATTTAAAGTGTTTAGAAAACAATAAATTATATAAATGAACTTATTTGGATATAATAGAGAGAGAAAAAACTTGGTTGTGACTCAAATTAATTAGTGTAAAAACTGCGTGGGATTTCATTATTGTTCTTAGGCTTCTTAGCACAAGTGAACTAAAAGTAAAACTCAAAGTTAGCCTGTCTCTTTATTCTTGAGAGCTTTCACCTCTATCTCTGAAATACTTTGTCAACTGTACCACTCTGTGGATCATCCAAGTAATCCAGCTTCTTTTTTTCTGTTTCTCTGGCCTTTCTCCAATTTCTGGCCCTTTGCTGTAAACCTAGATTCTCTCCTTTGCCTTGCCTTTTGATTTTCAGCCAGTATTATCATGATGTGCCTCAGTGTGGTTTTCTTTGTATCTATTTTGCTGATGGTTGCTTCTTGAATCTGTGGCAGAGTTTCATAAATTTGTGTGCTGCTATCGTTCTTCATTTGGAAAATTCTTGGCCATTATATCTTCAAATATTCCTTTTGCATCATCCTCTCCTGTCCTTCTGGGGCTCATGTGTATTACACATTTTCAGTGTGTCCTACATATCTTTTGTGTTTTATCCTATGTTTTCCATTCCTATTTTCTTTGTGCTTCAATTTAGGCATTTTCTATTGATCATTTTTGCTGTTCATTAATCCTGTCTTCTGTTTCTTTTTTTTTCCCCATATTTATTTATTTGACTGTGTCGGATCTTAGTTGAGGCATGTGGGATCTTTTAGTTGTGGCATGTGAACTCTTAGTTACGGCATGGGGGATCTAGTTCCCTGACCAGGGATCGAACCTGGGCCCCTGCATTGGGAGCGCAGAGTCTTCGCCACTGGACCACCAGGGAAGTCCCCTGTCTTCTGTTCCTAAGCTCTATTAAACCCATAATATCATATATTATATTTTTAAATTCTAAAATCTCCATTTGATTCTATTTAGAGATTATAATTCTCTGAAAAATTCTCCATTTTAAAATTGATTTTCTCAATTTTCTTGAACATATTAGACATAGACATTTTAAAGTTCTATTTTCTTGAACATATTAATCATAGTTAAAGTCCTTATCTGCTAACTCCAATGTGTATGTCACCTGTGGTTCTATTCCTATTGAATGTTTTTTCTTGTGGTTTTTAGTAATATGGTCCTGAATCACAGTATGTCTAGAATTTTTTTTATTGAATGCTGGTCATTGTGTGTAAAAATTATATAGTTCCAAATGACTTTTTATTTCTTCATGGTGGGTTTATGCTTTCCTCTGCTAGGCAGATGAAATTGAAATTGATCATCTTAAACCAATCAGGGAATGAACTGCGTTGAGGCTGACTTTTAGTTTTGGTAAGGTTCAGTCTGCCTCTGACTTGTTTGTGTTACTAAGATGTTGTCCTTCAGGATTTTCTCAACTATCAGTAAATGTCTGGTGTGTTCACTGGTCTCCCTTCTCCTGGCAGGTCTAGTTTGTGTCTCTTTAGCATTATGAAACAGCAGAAAATTTCTTTCTGATTTTCAGAAGTTTTTGACATAGCTTGCAAGTCCTGAAGTCTACTCTTTGTTTCCCCAGTACCATAAGTCTATGAAAAACATGTTAGTGTTTCAGAAGTTTTCTGCTTAGCTTTTTAATCACCTGCCCTCACAACTTCAGAAATTTGCAAATGTCAGGTGTATTGAGGGTTTTGTGTTTGAGGTCCCTTAAGCCTTTAATTATACCTCTGTAGCCCCACAAGACCATTCAAATCTCTGCTGGTTTTTCTTCCTCACAGCAGTCTGGAAAAATCTCAGATTGACAATCTCTTATAATTTGCATATGCCCCAAGGGAAAAAGTGACTGCAGATGCCAGAGAACTGAAGTTCTCTCCTCTTGAGAAATTTAGCCATTTAAAAAAAAATGAAATTTATTTATTTTATTTTTGGCTGTGTTGGGTCTTCACTGCTGCGCGCGGGCTTTCTCTAGTTGTGGCGAGCGGGGGCTATGCTTCGTTGCGGTGTGCGGGCTTCTCATTGCGGTGGCTTCTCTTGTTGTGGAGCACGGGCTCTAGGCACGCAGGCTTCAGTAGTTGTGGCGCGGGCTCAGTAGTTGTGGCTCGCAGGCTCTAGAGCGCAGGCTCAGTAGTTGTGGCTTGCGGGCTCTAGAGCGCAGGCTCAGTAGTTGTGGTACATGGGCTTAGATGCTCCGTGGCATGTGGGATCTTCCCGGACCAGGGATTGAACCCATGTCCCCTACATTGTCAGGTGGATTCTTAACTGCTGTGCCACCAGGAAAGTCCCTCAGAACTGAATATTCTTATCTTGCCTTTTGGGTTGACACTTTGATCACATAATTTCTCTGGCTTTTCATTTTGGTTTCACTCTGGATGCTATTTCTTGGATCACCCTCAGCTCTGAGCCATGCTTATCTCTCAATCCCTCCCCCAGCAGAGGTTCCCAACACAGATCAAGTGTTTTAGGCTACCACCTGATCAGATGGAAGATTACCAGGAAAACACTATTATGAAATTAAAACAGTATAAGCTGAACACAGAGTGAGCCAAATGTAAGAAATCATTTTTGGTGGAAGAATGATTTTTGTATCCATAAGTAATATTCACCTAACAAAAGAAAAGGAAGTATTTCCTCTAGATATTCATTATTTAAAGAATGCTTTTCATCTGAAATATTACCATGTTTTCCTAATACTGAATCCAAAAAGCAAACGTCTGATATCTTGAAAATAGAGCCTATTACTTCCAATCCTTTGATGACAGAAAATAGGAAAAATAATGGATTAAAGATTTTTGCGAGGCCTCGGATCCTGAAATATTAGATGGCAACTTACAGCTCAAAATAAACTTTTCCTATTCACATTGAAATCTTATAAGAGAGAGAAGGGGAGAGAGAGAAAAGGAAGTTGAACAGACATGTGCAGTAATCACACAGTATGAGGTTATTACTGGTCTGATGTGCTTCTTCAAACCAGTTATATGAACCCTTGAAGGCAAGGTCCCTCTGTAGCTCAGTAATCCAGAGAATTTCAGATGATCTGAGATCTAATAGACCTATTTTATTAGCAGAATAGTTATTAGAAATAATACTAAAATGTGTATTTCTTTTTTATTTTTTTTTCTGGCTGAGTTGGGTCTTCATTGCTGCACGCAGGCTTTCTCTAGTTGCGGCCAGAGGGGGCTACTCTTCGTTGCGGTGCGCAGGCTTCTCATTGTGGTAGCTTCTCTTGTTGCGGAGCACGGGCTCTAGGCGCGGGCTTCAGTAGTTGTGGCTCAGTGGGCTCTAGAGTGCAGGCTCAGTAGTTGTGGTGCACAGGCTTAGTTGCTCCATGGCATGAGGGATCTTCCTGGACCAGGGCTTGAACCTGTGTCCCCTGCATTGGCAGGCAGATTCTTAACAACTGCGTCACCAGGGAAGCCCTAAAATATGTATTTCTACTCAAGAGAATCAACCTCAATAAATGTACTTACTTTGTTTACCAAATGACCACTTAAATTGTTCCTCAAAATTTCCAACATTGGGGGGCTTCCCTGGTGGCGCAGTGGTTGAGGGTCCGCCTGCCGATGCAGGGGACACGAGTTCGTGCCCCGGTCCGGGAGGATCCCGCATGCCGTGGAGCGGCTGGGCCCATGAGCCATGGCCACTGAGCCTGCGCATCCGGAGCCTGTGCTCCGCAGCGGGAGAGGCCGCGGCGGTGAGAGGCCCGCGTACCGCAAAAAAAAAAAAAAAAAAAATTTCCAACATTGGTCATCAACTCCTTGAATCTACTTGAGGTAAACATACTATTCTTTCTCCTCATTTTGCGTCATTATAATGTTTATTCATACATCAGCCTAATGCTGATTATTACTGTGCATCCTGTCTGAAGAGCTTGGAGTAGATTGTTTTAGTACTTTGTGCCATAGCAGTCATTTAAAAATTACTAGTAATGATTCCAGTGGATAAAACATTCATTAGTCTTTCATAAATAGAAACTGCTCTAAACATGAACAAAATGTCCATCTCATTGCTTTGCTAATGCCATGTTTCATTCAACTAAAGATATTTCCTGCAGCCTTTACCTTAAAGGGTTGGCATAGAAAGTGAGAGAAAATTAAAATCATCTCATATCAATCAAAACCTTGGGACATTTGCTAATATGCTTCAGAGCTATTGCAGGGGAGGAAAATAATTTTCCCTCTACCCTTCTAGGTTCTTGGCTGAGACTCCCCTGTAATAAAAGACAGATTAACAAGAGAAAAACAATTTTAAATACATATACAGCTACGTATAGATATGAGAGCCCCACAAAGATAGTGACCAAAGCACACAAAGAAACAATAAATTTGTGGAGAATGACAAGACAATGGGTTTTGGGCTAGGGGTAGTAAAATGATGAAGAAGTAACAAGGTTTGTTTAATACAGCCTTGTTGGCCGTTAATTCCCTGACTCTGGTGACAATGATGCCTCTTACCCTCCTGGTACAGGGAGTGTAACTTACTTTCTTTTTTTTTTGCGGTACGCGGGCCTCTCACTGTTGTGGCCTCTCCCGCTTTGGAGCACAGGCTCCGGATGCGCAGGCTCAGCAGCCATGGCTCACGGGCCCAGCCGCTCCGCGGCATGTGGGATCTTCCCGGACCAGGGCGTGAACCCGTGTCCCCTGCATCGGACTCTCAACCACTGCGCCACCAGGGAAGCCCAGGGAGTGTAACTTTGATGTGGAAGATTTATCTTTAAGGGGGACAAAAGGGTAGGAGAATCCTTTTTGCACCAGCTGTTTCTCAAGTACTTTTACTCAAAATAATCAATATGTCAAAGTGGCATATAGATTGGGGTGACATATTCTGAACCCCTACACTATTTACCTAACTTAAGCTAGATGTGCTTCATCATCCACAACTCAGACATTGTTGCGGCATTTTTGCCTTAAAGATGGACAGGACTTTAGAGATCTTTAGTCTCCTTCCTATTTTATACTTGGGGAAACTGAGATATGGATTGATATCATGACTTTCTGAGAATCACCTAGAGAGTAGCAGGGAAAGAAGGACAATCTGAGTCTCTTAATTTTCTTAAACTTGAAGCTCCTTGAGAGCAAGTAAAAAATTTACTTTTCTTCAGAAACTTACTTTTCTCTTACACTGCATCTCTCTATAAAAAAATACCTAAATCAGATTCAGGATTTATATTGTGTGTTGTATGCTACCTTTGTGCAAATAGAAAAAGGACATAATAGGAAATATATATTTGTAAAAGGAAACAATGGAAAGATAAACTAAAAACTAAAAAATTAGTTCCCTTTCTTAGGGGAGGGAGAGAACAGGAAGGAGGGGAGAGGGATACAATGAAGACTTCTCTGAATTACTTTGTTTTATGATTTTGATTTTGGAATCATGTAAATGTTTTGCATAATAAAAAACCAATTTAAACGTGTAAAACTGAAAGTAATGACAAAAATTCACAAATAACTAAAGGAATGAAAAGTAGAAACCAACATAATTACAGTTAGGAATGATTTTTAGTGGTCTACTTTCCAGTGGTGATATTCAAACATAACGATGAAAGACTCAACGCTGATGAATATTTCTAATGAAAGGAAAGCCAGCAGCAAATGTATGTATTCTGCTTTGATGCAGTCTATTTATCCTCAAAAATTGTGTAATATATGTTTCATGGCCAATCTCAGACTGTGTCATTCTTAAAGATGGCATGTACTAGTTCTGATTTGGGCTGTATAGGCAGATTAAATTCAGATCCACTATCTACTACTCATGTCACCTTGGGCAAATTAGTTAATTTCTCTATGCTTTCATTTGCATATATATAAAGTGCAAATAGTGATGGTTCCTACCTTAAGGACTTGCTGTGAAGATTAATGTAGATAATCCACGTAAAGAATTTAGCACAATCTCAGGTATATGGTGAGAGCTCAATAAATTTTAGCAATTATTTAAAGAAACACTGCTTCAACAAGTAAAAATAACTAAAAAATAAATAACAAAAATAAATAGATTTTATATTAAAAATGTTAACTACATTATACATACAAAAGAGTATATATAATATATGGGAATAATTTTTTTAAATAATAAAATGAACACTCAGGTACTCCTACCCAGCTCAAGATACAGAACATTTATAAGGAATTTTCAAGTCCCTGCAAATAATACTTTCTTTAGTTTTGTTTTAGAAATTTTTAAAAAATGAGGTTTTACTGTATCTTTTGTGATTAATCTTTTCTCAACAGTTCTTTATTTAGGATTCATACTTGCTGCATTTCACTCAGTTTCATGGTTGTAAGATGCTCTATTACATGAATGCACCACAACTATTTTAAAAATTCACTCTACTATTGATGAGCATTTGGACTGATTTCAGTTTTTTGCTATTACTAGTGTCAAATGACAAAAATAATACAATTTAGTAATGAGTGTGATGACTTAACTTCCAGAGACAAAGTATATGTGGTTACTGTAATCAGAATGGTTTTACCCACAGACACCTTTGGTAGCACCTTATTGATGTCCCTTGGACTGAAATAGATGGGCAGCCATTTTGTTTGGTACCAGAGATCCAAGTCATTGACAATCATGTTCTCATCCCAATTTCCAACCTGAGCCAGCTCACAGGGCCCTGTGAATGGAGGGGAATCTAGTCAACTTGATCAAGGATCCTGCAACACTGGCACACTTATGTACTGTAAATCCGTTATTAGCCTTTCCCACAGGAATCTGTGGCTGTCTACCAAAGTCAATCCACAGTAGGCAAAGTAAAATACCCAGATTCTTCAGGACTGACTTCTCTGAATAAGTCTCTTTTACTTCTCAGAGCTCTGAGCTGATACACAACCCCAAGGACCCAAAAGGCCCTTGAGTTTTATCAGTAAAAGTAGGGGCTTTGGAGTTGAGGTGAAAAATGGAATTTTAACCTAAATCCACATGGCAGTTGGCCTAGGAGGTCTGCAAAGCCATACTGTGCTAATCTTTGAAAATATGATTGAAATAGATTTAATCAGCTACTGGAAACATCCCCACGTTGGCATCCTCACCTTTGCAGTAAAGCTTTTGTGATAGGAGAGGCCCAGTAGAAGTCCATAGATTTGCTTCCCCCAAATAGTATACAATAATTAATACTACATCCCTGAGGTAATTGCAAAGATCACTGCCACTATCAAATCTCGAAAGCTGCAGGGCCATTGATTCATTTCACATCAACATTAACTCATCTGTTTGGTCCATGCAGAATACAGATGAATCTGGAATAATGACAGTGGATTATTGCAATTACTACTGCAGATGTTACAGGTGTGGACTCCTTGCTGGAACAATAGCTGGTATTAGCTATTGATCTGGATAATGATTTTCCCCCTCTATTCTGAATAGCAAAAAACACCAGAAGCAGTTTGCTTTCATCTGTCAGGGGTAGCACTATACTTCCATCATCTTCATTTGGAGCTATGTCAACATTCTGGGTTTTTGCAATAAACTAGTCCACAGAAACCAAAGGTGTCTCACCATTCTATAGTACAGTGTGTTAGTTCATTACATGGATGACTTATGCTGATTGGACCAGGTAAGTAGGAAGTAACAGGTACTTTAGGTGCCTTGGTAAAATACTTGCAAGCTAGAGGTGGGAGAAACACCCCATGAAAATTCAAGGTATGCCATCTTGGTGAAACTTCTAGTTGAGTGGCTTGGGAAATGTGGTTATCTCCTAAAAAAAGGAAGACAAATTGCTATACCTTATACTCTTATCACTAGGAAGGCTTGATGGGTTTCTTTGGATTTTAAAGGCAACATACACCACATTTGAATGTGCTGTTCTGACACAGTACAGGTGATGACCTGTAAGTTTGCCCGCTTTGAATACGCTTAGAATAAAAGAAGCTCTGCAGCTGGTCTAGACTGCTGTGCAAGCTGTTGTGCGCTTCGAGTGTTATGACCCAGCAGAGCCAGCAGCTGGAGATGCTGTAGGGAGCTTTGAGATATGCTCTAGGAGAATCAGAGTGCATATCCTTAGGATTTGAGAGCCAAGCCATGCCCTCTTCTGAATATAATCATTCTGCATTTATGAAATAATTCTTAGCTTTCTACTGGGACCTAGAAGAGGCTGAATGCTGAAACAAATCACCATATGAACATGCAACTTAAGTAGTCCATCATGACTTAGGTACTACCTCATCCATCGAACCATAAAACCGGATGTTCGTAGAGCACTCCATGATCACAGGGAAGAGAAAGAGCTATCTCTGAGACTGACGGTCAGCAGATGTTGAAGACTAAACTAAGTTGTGTGAGCAGCAGGCTCAAGCTCCCAGGGCACCTGTTCCTGTCGTTGCCATCTCTGGCTCAACTCATACCTCTGGTCTTTTAAAGAGTTCCCTATGACTGACTGAAGAAGGAGTTCCCTATGACTAGTTATCTGGGCCTTGCTCATGGATGGTCTCACACAACATGTTAGCTAGGAAGAGACTTATTACAATGTTAAATGAACTTGTGAGAACTAACATATATAGTAGATGTTCCATAAATGTTAGTCTAGCTCAGCAATTTCCAAACTATATTCTGTAGGACGTCACTAAATAAGATACTCAAAAAGAATTTCTGGTCTAATAATTTTGAAGATTTTTGAATAGAAACTTAAAAAAAAAACTGCAGGAATTCTCAAGGAGATAAGATACCGAGATACATTTTGAATTTCAGCATTTCCTAAACTTATTTGACCTTAAGAACCCTTCTTTGCAGAGCATTTCACAGGAATAGTGCTTTACAAAATCTACTGTGGGGCTTGTGATTTTTAATAATTTAGACTTTGACAGAATGTTAGTTTTGCTAGCCAGGAATAAAAGTGTTAAATTTTTATACTAATCACTAGAATGTAAGATATGCTCTTCCTGGTTATTCTAAAGGACTAGACTTCGTAGTTCAGAAAGAAATTTTAATAGAAAACCCTTGCCATGAGGGTAATGTAGGTGACATTACCTAAAAGGAGGTAAATCAAGTTTAGTGATGATTTTTCCATTTTGTAATAGGGATTAGGGTTATAAGGAGATCACAGCTCTGTGAATCCAATTAGGACATAATGAAATGCAGTCTTTGAGCTTCCAAACCATTGATTTAGAAAGAGAAAAAATATGATAATAAGCATGATATTTGCACTATGATTACACATTAGGCTATTCAGATTATTAAAATCATTCTTACTGTCAAAACTGAATGTACCTAATTTTGCATTGAAGTTCAGGGAGTCGGCAGTATATTACACTTTCTTTTGAGACACTGGTGGAAGGCATTATAAACAAGATAAGGACATGTTAGGATAAAGAAAAAAATGAGATCTATTTACAAATGACTTTTTGTTATTAATGAGCTTTCATAATAGACCATATCAACATTATTATGTGTAGAAAGAACAACAAAAAAAATGATCGATCAAGCCAAATTTCTGAGAACTCTATTAATTTGAGAAGCCCAGGAGTGAGTCTGCCTATATCCAAGTTTAATTTTGATCCCATCCTTACTATCAAATTCAACATTTAATGTTCTGTTTGTAAGGGAAACGAGATGAAGAGGTAGTAAAGTATAAGGGGGTAGGGTTTGTTTGTTTGTTTTGCAAGCACCATATCTAGCTCTATTGCACCTATTACATAATATTGTAGACCAGCTCCTCTCAACCTGGATTTTGGGAGAGAATTAAACTGTGATGCCCTCAGAAATCCATTGTGCACAATGAATTAACTTCCCTCCTATGCATCAAGAGCATCAAGAACACAGCTAGCTATGTCCCATCCTTGGAATCACTGAGGAAATTGTCATTCAAATAATACTCTTTAGGGCTAATTCTCTAGTGGAACCTAGTTTGATAGGGGCTGCTCTGGACTACTGATTCTAAAATACCAGTCAATGAAAGCTTAAAAAATTCCTACATATTCTGATTCAGTTGATCAGGAATAGATTCAATAGCAGGTTATAAATATTCCTGTAGGTATTTCTGATGTAACCAAGTCTAGGAACCACTGCTGCAGATATAAACATTGGTTACCAAGATGCCTTATGAAACAAGGGTTCTGTGGCCCAAAGTGCTCCTGTTCATAGTTAAAAAATAATTATCCCAAGTTTATAAAACTTATTTTAACATGGAAAACTTTTTTGCTGGATACCTGTAGTCATCTTGTGGTACTAGAGTGCCACAGAAGCACTTTGGGAAGTGAGATGCTAGAGAATAGCTGGTGGCGTCTGTGAAGGTTGACTTTAGTAGAATCTTTTCCAACTAATTTCAACCCAACCTTCTTGCTATATTACATTTAGAAATCCATCCTTTTGGGTCTTGGAAGTTTCTCAATTTCAAGAGTCCTTTGTTTTTTAAACTTACCCTACCTCACTTATTACAAAATAAATTTCAGATGGATCAAAGTTCTAAATGTTTATTTTTTAATTCTTAAAATTAAATGAAGAAAAAAAAGAATAATTAAAAAAATTTTTGGAGTGGAGATGGCCTTCCTACATAAGACAAAAAACCTATAAGCAATAAAGAAAGGGTTGATAAGTTTATTACATAAAATTTAATACTTCTGTGCAGCAATTGTGTCTAAATATGACACACGCTCATACAGGTACATATGGCTATATACTCACCATATAAAAGAGGAAAATATTTGTAATATATATGTTAGGCAAGGGATAATTTCTTTAACAGGCAAAAAACTCTTAGAATTCAGTAAGAAAATGACAGGCAACCTAAGAGAAACTATACATATGAACAGACAGTTCAGAGTACTAACTACAAATTCTCAATTTATATTTTAAAAGAGGGAGCTAAATATGGTCCCGCCAAAGGTCTTTATGCTTACTGTTTCATCTGCCTAAATCACTCTTTCCCCAGATATCTATCCTTTACATTCACACCTTCACCTATGAAGCTTTTGCTTATATGTCACTTTCTTATGAGGCATCCCCTATTCAAAATTGCACCCCTGACTGCCAGCATTTCCTATTCCCCTTCCCCACTTTACTTTTCTTCTGGTACTTACAACTATTGGCTATACTATTTTTTTTCTTATTTATTTGGTTATTGTTCATTTCTCCCCATTAGAAGGCAACGTTCATAAGCTCAGGGAACTTTGTCTCTTGTGCTTACTGCTATATCCCTCACACCAGACTGGTACCTGGAACAAAGTAGGAATTAACTATTTGTTGAATTAATGAATGAATAAAGATATGCTCAAGTCTGTTACAATAAAAGAAGTGCAGGTCAAAACAACCAGGTTTTCATTTTGACTCTGTAATGGTAACCTGTCAAAATCAAAATATATGAATCCCTCCCTTGATGCTAAAGCCTATACAGCGGTTTTATTCTTGTAATTCAAGAACCAGACTCTTCATCTTTGTCTCCAATCCTGATTATGTAGTTCACTTTCTTTATTAATGATGTCACTGATGTCTAGTTCTTGACCCCGCCTTCTCTCTCTCAGTGTCTCCATGCATGCTTATCTGGATGACTCCAGCTGTTTTTGGTTTCCCATCTCCAGCCTTGTCCAGTGCCCCACTAACCAGAAATATAGCTCTGCACCTGCCTCTTCCACGTTCAGATGCCTCTGTGGTCTGTTCCTCGCCATAGCAGTCCAGGTCCTCCATGAGCTAGTCAACTGCCCTTCAGTCTCCCCTCCTAAACATGCACAGGCCAAGTTCCAGTCTCCTGAACATACCCAGAACTTTCTTCCTTTATAGTAGTTCGTTGTTCTTTTATGAGGTGGTCAGTCAGGTATGGCCACAAGAGGGGCACAGGAGAAGCTCAGGAAAAGCAAATGTGTTATAATGACTGATCCTAGAGACAGAGGCACGCCACACCAGGCAGGGCCATGGGAGGAACACCAGGTTTTGGTCAGCCGGCAGATGACAGGAGCCAGAGGAAAGCCAGAACTAGAGCCTTTAAGGGGTTTCCCTGGGAAAGGCCAGGCCGGCCAGGGGAGATAGTTTAGGATTGGCTAGTTTGAATAACTTTGGCAGGCTCTATGCCTTCGTGGTGGTCCCTGGTTGCCTGGCACTTGGCCCTGAGATGATTAAAGCAGAAGAATGTTGCCTCCACGGGTGTAGGGGCCAGAAGAGGAGGTAGGGCTCTGGAATGGTAAATTTGCATGTCAAAGGCCTGCTCGCAGCTGGGTCTTTTGCTATCTCTACTGGTTAGCCCCAGGAGAGGCAGTCTCTATTCAGCCAGAAAGGCTTGTAAGATGTCCAAACATCATAGTATATAGAAAATGAACAATATAAACAATATAGTAGTACTCTGTCTATGCTGTTTTCACAACCTACAATACATTTTGCCAAACATTCCCTTTTTTCCATAGCTATTATTGAAATTGTATTTAGCCTTTAAGTCCCAGTTCAAATATTAGTTCTCCCTGGGAAGTTTTCTGATTTCTCCCAGCAGGAAACACTATTTCCCCACTGTGCTCCCATAACACTTTGTAATTTTCCTTTTACATCCTGCCTTGGTAATTTGTGTACTGCGCTATTTCACTTCACAGTGTTACCCCAGAGGAATGCTGACCCCCACTAATCACCCTGCATTTGCTCCTGTTCAGTCTATGAAATGAGGAGGGAAATGGCTCCCATCCCTCTCTGCTAACACTCTACAGATGCTAGGAGGCAGCTCCTTGGCTCTGTTGCTGTGGTAGGTACCAGTGCTATAGATCAGAGCCTCCCTCTTGCAGAACGGTCTTCAGAGTTGCTGAAAAATCAGCCATGGAAGACTTAAACTTATGAAAAATTTCTGCATTCACTTTATTTGAACATCACAGAGGTCAGTGTGATGGAAAATCAAGGGTGGTACAGGAACTCTGTAGCTTCCACCACAGGTTAAGGCAGAGAACCAGTTTTTACACTATCCCTCACCAGGCTTGCTCTGTGATTGATCCTATGTGATTAATTCCCTTGGTCTTTCCAGAGACAGGACCTAGCAGGAAACATGTTGAGACATGGATACTATGATATTCACCTTATGTGGCCTCTTCTACCCCAGCTCTTTAGTGAGAACACTGATAGTACTATTGACAGACTGGAAATATTAGATTTGTAAAAGACCCATGGGATGTAGACATGTACCCAAAGATGCTGGGTCTCATGCCCTTTCCTTCCAACCCAACAATAGAGGGGCCCATAGAGGGCCCCTCCCAGAGCACACAGTGGTCTCCAGGCTTGGTGGGGCTGAAACTCATTCGAGTAATGCTGAATGTGGCTTGTCACTCCAGAATCTCCTTCCCTAGACGTGCTCTCTTTCAGAGGCTCTCCCAGTGGTGTGCTAGTAAATGTTTTATAACTGGCTCGGGGGGTAGGGGTGAGGAAGGCCCCAATTTATAGCCCTTGCCATTTTCCTTGGTGTGAATGCTCACACCATGGCCAATTTCATGACTACCAACGCACAGTCACTGAATGGGGAGCTGGGAAGAGAGGCCCACACTGGGCTCTCTTTAACTGATAGGAACTGGCTCTAGCACGTTTCTGCATTCTCTGTCTCTCTGTGCAATTGGTTCTGTCTCCAACCAGAAATGCCTCTGTGTGTCAGCTCTAGTTATGGACACTGAGTTCTCCCAGGAATCTCCCCAGCCTCCATGTAAACCTGTGGATGCACAGAGTGAGAAGTGGGAGTGTTTGTCATCATGTTGCCTATTGTGCATGTCCAATAGTGTATGCCCCAATCTCAGCCTTGGCCCACTTGAGAAATACTGTTTCACACATTGCTAGTGTTGACTAAATAAATACTGATTGCTATTAAATACTGATCCTCAAGCACCTAGCCTTGAGGATCTCAAAGTGGCTTGTGTTAAAAACCGAATTATTGGGTTGGGCAAAAAATTTGTTCGGGTCTTTCCGTAACACCTTATAAGCATATTTGCCATTTAAATAAATTGTTTAAGATAAACTTCCTTAGGGATTTCTGAGTCCTTCTGCTGTCCTTTTACAAAATGCTTAAATGAGGATCTACTCTAAACAACAAATAGAACTAGCTTTTGACCTTTTTAATAAACTAGAAGATGAACAGATTTATCTAACTGTTGGTTAGATAAATGACAAGTTGGGAGTCAATTTATTACTCTTCAACTCTGTGTGTGTGTGTGTGTGTGTGTGTGTGTGTGTGTGTGTGTGTGTTTATGTGTGTGTGACTCCCTGGTTATCCATATCTTAGCTTTCCACAGTTCAATTTATTGGGGACATTGTAACATCAAATGTGCCATTCTTCTAACCTTTCTGAAAGTTTCAATACCTGGCTTATAACGTCGGGGGAGAAATGAACTTCTTCTCTATCGATGGGTTTGGGGCTGTTGTCTCTCTTTTGCCTATCAGAAACTAAGAGAGTTTGAAGCTGGATGTTTTGCCTACTACTAGGAGTCATAATTGGAACTGGGGAAAAGGTAAAGTGCTGGTGTTTTTGCACTAGCACTGCTTACCACTGAGGCTTACTCAGGTTCCAGCTCAGTTCTGCCGGCATGCTTAGAATGAGGTGACGCTAAGGTTATGGTGAGTGTGGGCCAACTCCTAGGTGAGGGCTGACTGGAGCCAATCACCAGTTCTCAAAGGGCAGGTGGTAATAACTGAGCAAACTCTTATGAAGATCAGTGACATTTTTACATTTGTTTTTCTGGTAATGAAAGAAATAGTCATTGAAGGAAACTTACAAAGTACAGGAAAGCATAAAATCATGCCAAATCTCAGAAAGAGCAACAGTTAACATTATAAATAAAAAAATTAGACTGATATTGTGTGTGCATAGTTTATATGAATCTTGTCATTAATATTCTTAATGACACTATATTATTCTATCCTATGAATTACTGTAGCTGATTTAACTCTTACTATTCAACATAAGAATGATTTCACTGTGATAATAAAAAGTTAAAGAACATCCTTGTACCTAAATCTTGTCTATCTCTTGGATGATTTGATAGAGATGGAATTATAGACGTAAAATTGTTAGATAAAAAAGTAAAGACAGTTTTAAGGTTCTTGTTTTACAGACCTGAAATTGCTTTTGAAAAAGGGTTTCAAAGATTGTATTTCCATGAGATTCTCCCAAGAAAACAAGGGTGAAAGCCCTTCTTATTTTAAGATATGTAATATAGTATAACTAATATAATATAAATAGAATGGAATGGACCCTTGCGAAGTTCCTATCTTTTAAGCTTTATGTGCCATAAAGCTAATGCTCTGGAGAGAACAGGAAGTGTTCTTGCATCACAATCCTGCATCACTCACCACCGAAGTGCAAGCTGCCAAATGGGAAGGAAGAAGAGGCGCCAGCAAAGTTTCTGGGGCTATGCAGATACTCAGCTAAGCTGGAGAGCTTGCTGGGTGGAATTTCTCTGGTTATGTTCCTTTGTGCTGGAACACCAAGCATAAGGTATCTGACAAACAAGATGTAATATGACAAATAAGGTGTGGCCTTAGGTGTATTCCCGAATGAGTGGCTGTCACACCCGTCTTCTAAGTAGGTGGTAATAAGGATTAAGAGTCTAATCCTATCATTTTGCTGCTGTTTTTATTTATCATGTAGGGTGTAATTATAGTGTTTCCTTTTTAAATGGCTCTTAATGTGTTTGGCCAAGGGGGAAAACCAAAGCTGTTGGTAAAAGTCAAGTGTTTCACTGTCTGTCTCTATTATGTTCCCTGGTTGCAGTTTCAGCAGCCCTGCCCGGGAGGACTAACTTTTTACAAATAGGTCAACAAATCTATTGATTTTGACCAACATCCCCAGATTTTGAAAAACACAATGGCCTTCCCCCTGCCTGCTCTTTCTTATTACTTGTGAAATTATTATCAAGTAATGATGCTAATAGCATTACTAATAGAAAACACTACTGCTCTTAGGTATCCTTCCTGAATATTCTACACAGAAACAAAGATATATGTATGTATATGAACACTTAAAAACAAACCCACATGGACCCAGACTACATACATGCATACTGTTCTTAGTTCACTTTACAATATGTCCTGAACCTCTCTTTTCTTTCCTTTCCTTTCCTTTTTTAACAGCAACATAGTCTATGTATATCTCTAATGTAATTTTAAAAATTGGTCCCCTACTGATGGATATATCCTGTTTTTGATGGTTTCAATCATTGCCCCACTGTAGATCCCAGGATACTTTCTGGAGTGTATGTTTATGATGAATTTATAGGTCTAAGGGTATGTGTCACAAAATAATCTTTCAATGATAAGGACAAAGCATAACAGAGAAAGAGCTTCTGGATATAAGAATAAAGAATGGGTAATATTTTAAAGAGGGTTTCACAAAAAGAACCAACCATCTGATAAATTTTCCATTCTGCCATTTTAACTGGAGAGGCTTAAGTGCATTTGTTATTTTTTTGTTGTTGCTTCTTTTTTTTCTTAGTACCCTGTGCAAACAGAGACTCCAATAAAGATATTGAGATCCAAAAATGACACTTAAAAAAAAGAAGATTTGATGTAGAGGAAAGAACAGGAGACCCAAGGTCATGTTACAGTTGATCACAAACGACATTGTGATGTTGGACAAATCACCTTTTGAGATCTCAGCTTTCCTGTCTGTAAAGTGTTGGAAGATCTTTAAACTATCTTTTAGAATGGTTATATGTGATTTGCTGCCAATTAGGCTTCTAGTAGTATTGTTCATGAGCAGATGCTGGTCAAGTCTGGAAGTCATGGCCCTTTGAACATGGGCTCTGTTGACGAGGAGGTAAGCCTTTGCCCAGATTAGCACTGCTGGATGCTGAGAGGCAAATAGAAGATATTTTAGGAGAACAGTTTTCATGTTTTCCACATTGCCTTTGTGATTTGGCCCAAGACATATGTTCATCCGCTCCAGGAGGAATTTGAGCCAATACTCTCCTTGACTTAGCCCTCAGAATCTTCCATAGTAAGAAACAATCTTAGGGATGATAGAATGTCAGTGTTGCTCCTATATTTTGAATAACTTTGGTCTTTTTCACCTTGGAGTCTGATATTCAGAAAGTATTTCACTGAATGGGTGCCTTGGTATTTACAAACCTAGCATAGAAAGACTGACCATTGACATTTTCTGGATTCTCTTTCTAAATCCCTCACTTAAACAAATAATTAATATTTTAAAATTCCTTAAAGACCACTGTCTTTTTAGACTACTGTGAGTAAATTAGTACTTCCATATTTTCAACTTAGTGCAATGCTAGGTAAAAAGTGAATGCTCAAGAAACAATAGTAACTATTACTATTATAGTGACAGAAGCTGAGCAACTTTGCAATAGTGAATCAATATAAGGTTCAAGGCCTGAAGGACTTTCCAATATATCAGTAAGAGTGAAGAGAATCTAATTAGAAAACATAACTTCTTTATCTCAAATAGTATTAAAAAAAATCAGTTTCCAGAAGATTTTATTATTAGTTCTAAAGTTTACATCGAGCCCTCTCGCAGTACCCCTAAACTAGGCATTTATTTCTACTTACTTTTCATTCATCATGAGGTTTAGCAAATCTAAGGATCTGTCCCCAGCAAAACCACTCCACACTTTGGGCTTCCCCTGAAAGCCCAGGTCACCAGGGAAATTAAACCAGAAGAAAGTACAAGTTCACCCTAGATGTGGGATGTTCCTTGTAGGACCTACTGTTTGATATTGCTAAGTTCAGCTTGGATTTCTCGGAGGAGGGATAAAAACAGGGTGAAGGAAAAGGCTAGGATAGTTCAAACAGAACCAATGAGTTACTAATGAGCTTAATGAGCTTTTGGAGTTTGCTGGAATTTGGATTCCTAAAATGAATTCCCTCAGACAGTAGACAGATGACTCACCAACTTTGGCTATCAAGGCGGGCTGAGTCATCTAAAGTCAGCTGAATCATCTGCTTTCAACTCTGTTTTTTAAGAATTGGGTCTGGTTGGATATTTCTGTCTCTTTGATTGCGAATATTAAGCATTTAAATATATGGAGAATATCATGTCCTGATTAGGAAAAACCACATAAATTTCTCATGCACAGATGGACTGCATTAGTAAAAGCAGATTAGTAATTGTTTTTTAAGTTCCTGATGATAAAAAAAAAAAAGAATAAAAAACCCCAAAAAACCTGCTCTGAACACCTACCTTGCTACATTCTTTACTCACCAGATAAACCAAGTGATAGGTGATGAGAAACCAGATAAGGATTTAAGAGACTGATGGCTGACTCCAAAGAGCCATAAAACTGGTTCAGAGAACATCTTGAGATGTCATTTGCAGGGTTTGCTTTTAAAGTCTGAATGTTAATCTGGACCACACACACATTATAAGTAGAGAGCTTTTGGAAAAAAAGATGTTTCACAATGAGGGAATGTTTAAAGAAGTCAGCTAACATTTTCATCGGAAACACTGAGGACATTTTTGGGTGCTCAGTTCTCCTGTTGCATGTGTTTTAAGAGTTTTTTGTTTGTTTGTTTTGTGTTTTTTTAGGAGGATGTGATTTAGTGGAGGCAGCTTGGCATAAGACAAAGAATCCAGGTCAAGGAACATGAAGATTCTTGAGCCATGTGACCCAAATGAACAGCCAGGCCCTTCTAAGCCTCAGTTTCTTCATCTGATAAGTGCAAGGCTATGTTAGATTTGTGTTTCCCAAACTTGCTTGAACATGAGGATCACCTGGGGCACTTTTTAAAACTACGGATATTCCCTTGCCTCACCCAAGCCTATTGAATCTGAATCAGCAGGGTGAGGCCTGAGAATTAACATTTTAACCAGCTCCTTGGTGATTCTTATGTTCGGACAAGTTTGGCAAACACTGTATTAGTTGATCAGTAAGATATCTTTCAGCTCCAAGATTGCTCAAAGGATCTTTCAAAACACCAAACTTTTTTTTTCCTCCCTCAAAACTGGGGAAGTAAGAATCAAATGTAAAACAAATCAAGGTACGTTGTAGGTAGAGAGGTATTGGTGAGGCTGGTCTGCCACTAAACTATAATGCATAGGAAGATGTTTTGGGTACAGTCAGCATTAGATACTCATCAACTGCATGTTGTTCCTCTCTAAATTAATGCCTCCTCGCAGGAAGAGCCTGATCGATTCATTCACCCTGGAGTTTAAATAGCTCAAGAGCCTCCTTGAATTTTCTGTCTGATATATTAGTAAGATCTGAAGCCAGTGGAATGGAAGCATCAAGAATCTCAGCAAGCAGGGCAAGCACTGAAATCAGGCACTGACCTTACCTACTCAGAAAACTGTACTGAACTGTTTCCTCACGAAGCAGGAGAGTCTGCATCAGTTCAAGCATGGTGGAATAAGACATTACTCACCCACAAGGAAGTATAACTAGAAATCAGAACAAAATTTGTGTCTCCATTGCAGAACACAAACTCTGGACAGCCTCCTTGAGCAATTTTAATCTCTTCAGGAACCCATCAGCTAACAAGAGACGCTGGAACAAACTTGTTTAGAAGAGCAAAAGTTCATAAGTCATACAGTCATTCCTTCATGTACTCAACGTTATTTATTGAGGAAATTCATTTATTCATGTATTCCACATTACTTATTGAGTTCTCCCATGCACCAGGCACTGTTCTATGTCCTCCAAATACAGCAGCGAACAAGATGGGTTCCTGAGTGTATTCTAGATGTTCCAGAGCTTGTATTCTAGAAGGTGAAGGGGATCAGAATACGCTACCCCAAAATACGCCACTTTGGCATAAAGATTATTTTGTGCTGAATTAAGAAACAGCAGATGCAGGTAAAAGCTCTCTATCCCTCCCCATCTGTCTAAAGGCAGAGTATAAAATTCCCTTTGTGAAGATGTCCCCTCCCCCCTCTCCCATACCAGGAGGAGAAAAACAGCCTTAATCACCTGAGATGGAGACAGCGCCAAGACGAACCTGCACAAACGAACCTTTCTGAAATAATTCTTATCTTCCATTAGTTTCCCCCATATATCTCACAATTTACTGCTCCTAAACACCTAACCCCCTTTTCCTTTGTTTTGTCATTTTCCCACAAATTTATTGTTTTGTTAAAATGGTATATAAGCCCCTGGATCTAACTGCTTCTTTGGGATTTTTACTTCATTTCTTGAGGCCCTCATATACATATGAAATAAACCTTCTTCTCTTGTTAATCTGTCTTTTGTCAGTTTAATTTCCAGGGCCCCAGGGACAACCTAAGAGGGTAGAGGAAGAGTTTCTTTTCCCCCTCTTACAAAGAGGACATAGACAATAAATAAGTGAACAAATAAATAAGACCATTTTAGAGGATGATAAGTGTTACGATGGAAACACAGACAGATAAGTGGTCTCAAAGAGTGGTTGTAGGGGTGAAGTATGGAGCCTGCTCTGTAGGCCTTGCTAAGGAGATTTGGGAAGGACTATTAGACATGACTTTTACCCACCCCCAGATGAGTATATGTCTCTGTTTCTGGTGAGTGAAATAACAGAGGTCCAGAGAGAACAAAGGACTAATGGAATGGTGAGACTAGAGCCCAGGTTCCTAGTGTTTGGAGGTAACTTTCTTCTAATAAACTTGTTTTTCTGAATGATACCCCCAATGAAGAGGTTTTATTTTTGCCTCACAGATACCTTAGATGTATTTCTCTGAGTCCTTTTATATTTATTGCTTGCTGGGGTTTAAGTGCTGAAATAGGTTTAGAGATCTGGAGCAGTGTGAAGATCTCCATCCTAAGTGCTGAGGAATCTTAGCCCAGTTTCAAAAGATTAAGGGACAACAGGAAGCCAATAATACTGAGGTATAGAATTTTAACCTCCCTCACCTGACAAAGACTCTGAGAAAATGGTTTGTTTCCAATCAAGGAAGATCTGGAATAGTTTAATCACCAGAAATGAAAGCAGTCCCAATTCTCATCCATTTAGTTAACTAGTATGGAAGTTATTTTTTTTACCATGGACCTTTACAGTCACATTTCCATCCAGACGCCTGGCAATGCTTGAATCCTTCCACAACAAGAAAACAAAGAAACTCATTTCTTTTCAAACATAGTGACTCAGTCTACTCTGTCCTGTTTCCCATAAGCCAAGTGGATGAATGCTATGCTCAAATATGATGCTGTTTTTGAAATATTTACCAAAAAGATTAGTTGTATCAAAAGTGATTTTTCAGCATTAGACAAGACAAGCTACCCATTCTAACAGTCCTATGTCATCTTGTACTTCTTTTTCCTTGATACTTAGAATGTAAGATTTTATATCTGAGGCTCATGGAAATTATTACTTATTTTTTTATTTTTATTTTTTTGCGGTACACGGGCCTCTCACTGTTGTGGCCTCTCCCGTTGTGGAGCACAGGCTCCGGATGTGCAGGCTCACGGGCCCAGCTGCTCCACGGCATGTGGTATCTTCCCGGACCGGGGCACGAACCCATGTCCCCTGCATCGGCAGGCGGACTCTCAACAACTGCGCCACCAGGGAAGCCCAATTATTACTTCTTTGGTGGTTGATTTCGTATAGTGTAATACTTTAAGACTGTAACTTTTCTTTCTTTACCAGCCTAATTGACACACTAGTCTGAACATCTTTGAGGTTCACTTGTATACATATAAAGGAGCCATCGCCATCTGGTGTATCACAGAAGATACTACAATTAGCATGTTCTTGTCAATTCTACCAGGCCAGCAGCCAATTTTCCAGATCTTGGGAATTTTCTTCTAGATAGATGGGAAAGTTCCAATGGCCATACAAATTTAGTAGAACAAAATCTTAGTTAACTGATACTAAAGTAACTAAAATCCTTAATTAAATTATTATTATTTTGGTGATTCGAAAAGAAACCACAGGGTGGTTTGTATTTAGGGGGAAAAAAGTAACCGGCAACAAAATAACTAATAATTGAGATTTGGTTAAATGAGAAAATTCTAGAATATGTTCAGGTTATCAATAATGGCACTTAAAATGTAACATTAAGAAGAATAATTTTGATGCCCTACAAGACTTTAGCCATTAATTAGTTTCACTGCTTCTTAAGACAGAATGATTTTCATCAATCAGTTTTTAGTCACTAGGAGATAAATATTTCCTGAAGCCTTTTGAATTCTGCCTAGCACCCTTGATGACCAACACCATTGTACTTACTCAGTTCCCACCTGCTAAGTAGTACCAATCATTGCTGAAAAAATAGCTAATTGGAATCCAGTAATATCTAATCCCACAGTTGGTCATCTTCTGCCAGGAATTTAGTATATCTGAGTAGGCTGATTTGTGAAATGGTGATAATAGTAGTGTCTATTTCATAGGTTAGTTAGGAAGGTTACGTGCTGAGTTCAATGAATGCTATATAATGGATGCTCAAAAAAAATGTTGCTAGTACACACACACACACACACACACACACACACACGTCCCAAGCATTTCAAACAAGACCTACAAGCAGATGATCTTCTCACTTCAAACTCTCTTATAAACTCTCTCTAGCTAAGTGAGAGAATCAAATGCCAAACTGAATTGTATGGATGAAAAGCGTGTTCTCTGCTCTCTTAGTGCTTTCAGAGTTAGAGATCATTTTGGATGCTTTATTTTGTAAAAGCCTTCCTCAAGTCTATACCCATGGATACAAATATAGGTGTCTGTGGGTGTTTTGGGGGCTAGGATTGAATGGAGGCAGGGAAATGCTGAATTCACTTAAGCAACTTGCTGTTTTGCAACTAATGATTTGTAAGTACCGGTTTGGCTTGAATTTAACCGTTTTTAAAAAAAAAATGTAGTTTGCTGAAATTCATCCAAAAAAGTTGATCTATATCAAGCTTTAGGGTAACTCTGTCATGGTTTTCTTGCTTTCTGGAAGACCTATTAATGTCATAGAGTAAATGTCAAATTTTAAACAGGAAAACAAGATTCCACTTGAAGAGGCTTTGTGAATAAATAGCTATTTTAAGTCTTTCTTGGGAACGGGTTCCATAAGCAAGTGAAATTATAGAAGCAGACAAGGTTCAAAGGGAATTTTAAGCAAGTTATTTTCATCTCTAGCTATGTTTTCCAATAAGTTAACGAACAGCCAGATTATTAAGGCAAGGTGTAACTCATAAATCTTTTTCATTCTAAATTTACATATATGTATGTGTGTGTATGTATTATATATATTTCAAAGGTTGTGAGATTGATAGCAAAAGCCCTGTTCTGCAAAAGGCCTCTGGCTTCTTGCCTTTCTTTTGAAATTAACCAGAAATGTGGAGCCCTGACAAGTACATTCTTTACCACTAGGGGGTGACAGCTGATAATGAATCAGCTTTTCTTAATGTGAGACAAGCTATTGGCTTTGTTCTATAGGTGTTCCAATAATGTTTCTTCTTTACTGATTGCCTGGTGATGTTTGGTTTGATGCATTCTTTGCTGAACATGCTCCACACCCAGTATCACACCTTTTGTCGTACACATCATGGGTCTGATGGAAGGACAGCTAGTGCTGGACAGCTTTGTAGATTTCAAATAAATGTCTGCAAAATTAGTTAACAAATAGGAATATTTATTTATTCATGCATTCATATGATAAATATTGAGAGTTCACAAGCCCTGTGACAGGCACTGGGGATATGATGGTGAACGAGAATATAACATCTGTCCTCATGGAGGTTTTATTGTAGGGGGAAAGATGACAAAACCCAGGTAAACAAACACATCCGTAAGATAACTGTGAGCCTTAACAAGACCTATAAAGGAAAGCAACGTGAGGGTGAGATACAGACTAACTGGAGTTAGAGAAGAGATACCACATTAGATCAAGTATTACTTTATCTAAGGCTTTGCTATTCTCACATAACGAGCAGATTTCAGAGACACATCATGCCCTACTTTGGTTGTTTTCCACTTGCATATATTCTGGCAAAATTCTCATAACTCAGCATTTTGGTGCCTTGGAAGCTTGAAGTATCACTGATGGTTGATCTCTAGCACTATCAGTACATCTTTCCCAGATACTTAGAAAGCTTCCTTAGGAGAGTCATCAAATGGAAACAATATGCCTGTCTCCTTTCTATTCTGCATTACAGAATGGAAACTTCTGTAACTGACTAGCTTGCATCCATTCTGTCTAAATAGTTGGAACACTTCTTAAGAAATATCACACACACACACACACAGATATACACGCTTCACACAAAAGATATTGTTAATGTAAAGTTAAAGTCATGTAGCATGGAAAGTGAGAAAATTGTCCTAATGTTGATATAAATATTGGTTAAGAATATCACCTTACTGCTATTGATATTTTTGCACATGTTTTCTAGTCATTACAGACCATCTAGTGTCACTTCCTATTTTGAAATTTCTTTTCTTACTTGAAAGGCCTTCCCCCTTTATTCTCTATCAATTTAAGTCTACCTCATCTTTCACCTTCTAATGAGTCTGTATCTGTCTCTCTCTTTAAATATCCCTGCATACCACGTGTATTCCTTCCTTTTGTTTATTCCAGAAGCACTAATGTAATTGAGCAATTGATTAAATAATGTATTCTTAGGATTATTATAATGATTATAATAATAATTATTATATTATTATAATAATTATTATAATGATTATTATAATCATTATTTTCAATCATTCTATGTTGAAAAAAAAAATGTTGATCCCTTCCTTTGCCAGCCTCCTTTGCAGCTAGGAATGAGACATGTGACCCAGTTCTAGCCAATGAGATGTAAGGGGAAATATACTGGTACCCTACGAGAAAGATATATTCTCCATGTCAAAAGGGAAAAGATATCTGTGGAGGCTCTCTTGTGGCCTTGGCTCTTCTATTGCCCTTCCTTTGGATGAGGTTATGAAGGATGTAATATCTGGATTTGCAGAACCATCTTGTGAACAAAGTGGGAAGCCCAAGAGACTCTTGGAGTTGCCAACCCAGTGCTCTTAACAATGTGGAGCTGCTGAACTAGGTCTGGAATGACCATCCTCCAGCTTCTTATTATATAATTTAATTTAATGCCTTTATTATTTACATCATTATTAATTTGGTATACTGTTCCTGGGAGCCAAAGGGACTCTAAACACAGTATGAATATTAAAATCCCTCAGAAACATCATCTCACTTTTAATTTTGATACTCCTGAGAACTTGGTCCAGTGCGTAATACAAAGAAGTAGCTAAATAAATACATGCAATCTACATGTTTTTTTCTTTGTTTTCTCACCACTTCCTCCCCCACCAAAGAACTTCTTGAAAATTAATTGCAGATTCTTATTTAAAAGACTGCTGAATTGGAATAAGGAACTTTCCCTACATGGGTCTGTTACAGAAGATGCATATATGTCATGATGTAGCTTATGTTCACTTTGCCATGGCAAATTTCAATGATTGTGAACTTCATAAATGCATGCTTTTAGAGGGCAGAGGTCTTTCTTTTTCATCTTTATATATACCAATGCCAGCCCTGTGCCTTGCAGAGAGTATATGGACAATGGGTGAGTAAGTTGGGGAAGAGAGGAGGGAAGAAAATTAGAAGCAGGAAAATGCATTTGGCTACTTGAAGAGTATGAGATAGATAACTGTAAATTCATTGAACCAGAAATATTGCCTTATTCATCTTTGCATCTTCTACACTAGTATCTCTGAAAGTATAGTCTGATTATTCAGAACCGACTGGAGCTTTGCTAGAATTCACATTCCTGGGCCCCACTCCAGAACTCGAGAGAGAAAAATCTCTGAAGGTAGATCCAGGAATCCGTGATTTTGCTCACTTGCAAATCATTGCTCTAGTGCCTAGCAAGGTATTTTGTATATGCTAGACATTCAGTAAATAATAGAATGAATAAATGAATGATGTAAAGATAGAACAATCTCTCAAACTCAGATATAGTCTCTAAAGTCATTCTTTTAAAACCTAATATTTATTTGATGAGACAGAATATTTCATTTAAAAAGTAGAAAAGTCCCTTTTGCAAGTGGGCAAAATATTTTTACAACCAACATGACAAACTATTAAATGATACACTTGGTCTCAAATATAAATAACTTCAAAGCAAGAATAAGATTTCTTTTAAAATACTTGGGGAACTTCCCTGGTGGTGCAGCGGTTAAGAATCTGCCTGCCAGTGCAGGGGACACGGGTTCAAGCCCTGGTCCAGGAAGATCCCACATGCCACGGAGCAACTAAGCCCGTGCACCACAACTACTGAGCCTGCACTCTAGAGCCCGCAAGCCACCACTACTGAGCCTGTGAGCCACAACTACTGAGCCCGTGCGCCACAGCTACTGAAGCCCGCATGCCTAGAGCCCGTGCTCCGCAACAAGAGAAGCCACCTCAGTGAGAAGCCTGCGCACTGCAGCGATGAGTAACCCCCATTCATCACAACTAGATAAAGCCCACACGCAGCAATGAAGACCCAATGCAGACAAAAATAAATAAAATTTAAAAAATAAAATACTTGGGCACTTAGAAATGAAGTCAAAACATTCTAGGTCCCCAACCCCTTAAATATTCCTGTCTACTTCTCTGACACTTTCCCCAATGTACTCCTCCTCAGAACCTGGGCGTAACTTGATTTGGCACTGGTTCATTGAAGAATGAGCTCATTTTCTAGACAGGGGTAGAATATGTCTATAGAGAACAAAATGGTAAGCACAGATTCCTCTTCGAAGTGTAATCTGGCTGTTCCCACCTCTTCAACCCAAGTGGAAAGCTGAATCATCTCCATGACAGACACAGCCCCAATTCTTTCAAAGCTATGGTTACAGCGATTTGTGCTTTCCTGCTTTGCTGAGATAGAGAAATAGGGTTATGCTACATACGATCTATCCTGGGATAACCAGATCAACTGTATAAAGAGGCACCATCTGGATTCTTTCTATGCAGGAAGTGAGAAAGCTCTTGCTTGAATAGCTGATGTTGGGGAATCTGTTTTAACAGTGTGTGGTTTCAAAGAAGTGAGGAAGCATCTGTTTGGAGGGAGTGAAGAGATCTTCTTTAGCCAAGTAGTTTGCACAACAAATTGGATGATCTAACCCCACCCTAGCTATCCAAACTTATCTCTCTCCTCTTAACAGAGTCAAGCCAGTTTTTTCTTCTTGGCGCAACATCCCATGTTCCTTACAATCTCCGTGGTCTTGCCCAAGATCTTTTGCCCCAGCTGGAATACCTTACTTTCTTACACTCGTCTTCCCAATAATAAGGAGGCTAAAGCTCCTAATAATCTAGTGGTAACTATATGGTAACTATGTGGTAACTACATACATTGTTTCCTTTAATCCTCACAACAACTCCAAGAAATAGGTCCTATAATTATCTTCATTTTATAGGTAAGTAATGGATAATCAAAGAGATTAAATTACTTGGCTAAGGTCATCCAGACAGTATGTTTGCAGAACTGAGATTCATATCCAAGGATGTCTGATTCTAAAGTCCATGCTTGGAGCCATTATGCACTCATTGGAATTGTTTTTGCACCTCCAAGTCCACGGTCCATGAAGCCCTCTATCTATCTATTTATTTATTTATTTGCCACACTGTGTGGCATGTGGGAACTTAGTTCCCCAAGCAGGGATTGAACCTGCGCCCCCTGCAGTGGAAGCGTGGAGTCTTAACCACTGGACCACGAGGGAAGTCCTGAAGCCCTCTTTTTAAAACTGATTATTATTTAAACCATACATATTGGTACTTTAAATAAAAAAATCATAGAGTGTCAGAGAAATGACTTCACAGGCCATCTTGATCACCTCTCTTCTTTTATAGACAAGAAAATTGAGGCTCAGAAAGAGGCTGTTCCTGTCAGAGGTCTCACAGAACTCAGTCATGCACATAGGGCAGAACTTTGATGATTCTGGGGCCCCTTCCTAGAGTTTCTGATTCAGTAGGTCAAGTGCAAGGGCCTGGGAATACGTGTTTTAAAAATAGCTCCATGGGGCTTCCCTGGTGGCGCAGTGGTTAAGAATCCGCCTGCCAGTGCAGGGGACACGGGTTCGAGCCTTGGTGCGGGAAGATCCCACATGCCATGAAGCAACTAAGCCCGTGCGCCACAACTACTGAGCCTGTGCTCTAGAGCCCGCAAGCCACAACTACTGAGCCCGCGTGCCACAACTACTGAAGCCCGCGCGCCTAGAGCCCGTGCTCCGCAACAAGAGATGCCACGGCAATGAGAAGCCTGTGCACCACAACAAAGAGTAGCCCCTGCTCGCCGCAACTAGAGAAAGCCCGCATGCAGCAACGAAGACCCAATGCAACCAAAAATAAACAAACAAATAAATAAATTTATTAAAAAAAATAGCTCCATGATTGGGTCCAATCATCAGGCAAAGTTGGGAATCACGAATATTCTATATCACTTGGTGTTTCATCTGTGTTTAATGTTTCATCTATTTCATCTGTTTGTCTTATCTCTCAAATATTACTCTTTGGAGACCTTGTTATATACTTCAGTATTCCTTACAGTGTCTAGCTAGGAAGGAGCTAGACATATTTTAAATGCCTAGCAAATGCTTGTGAAGCAAAATGAAGGAAGTTTTAGATACTGAATATTTGATTAGGAGGTGGCAGGGAAATGAATTATGGCAATTAGGTTCAAGGCCATGTACAGCAAACATTCCAGGTGGGAGGCAAAATAGGTGATAATTATAAAATGTGGCTTGTTTCATTTGCTTCAGCTCATAATGACTTGGAAGCCTAGTTGCCCAAAGATTTCGGATAGCAGAGTCCTGACTTTCTTTTGTCTTCCTAAGCTGGGTAGACATGCTGAGTAAATGTGATCCCCGGATGCTCAGGACATGTCTTGTTCTGCTCTGAACACATGGAACCAAGCCCTGGTGACACTCTTGCCTTGGAGTGGCAGAGCCTTATATGGAAGCAGAGTGCACTTTTCACTTTACTGGGGGATCTTTAAATAGCAGGGAACAGCAACTCAAAGCTTTTCAAAGAGCTACTTAAAGTTATTTTTCTCCATGACAACAGCCTGCCAATAAGGATAGAATTTAAAGAGCTAGTACCCCAAGAAGAAAGGGAAAAGGAAAATTTCCCTGCCAAAATGAATGCTCAGAGATGAACCACAGCCGGAGTGTAAATTCTATACATTGACTCACAACTATAGAACAGATGAGATGAGCAATCAAATTGCATTCTTTAATTATCTGTGTGCAAAATCAGAAGGATATTTAAAGGTGTTCACTTGGTGGTAGATGGGGTGGAGGGAGATACTGGCGTATGCTATGATTTCTGGTGCTAAAATGATGGACTCTTTCTTTTATTTTATTTTTTTTATTACCCTTAAAGATTCAGAGGATTGATTTTGTTTTGGGCTCCTAAAGATCAACTTCTAAATAATCCTCCTAGCCTTCTTGTGCCTTAACCTTGCAAAAACACCTTTTTCTCTGCCTCACGTAATATGACTCCCAGGACAGGCTGTAGTGGACTCAACTCCTGATTCCCTATTTTCTATCAAATGCAAATATTCAGATGCTTTCTCAGGGAACGCCCACAGTGTTGTTGTTGTTGTTGTTTAAAATTAAGATTTTACATTTTTAGAGCAGATTTAAGTTCACAAAGTGAGGAAAAGGTACAAAAATTTCCCATATACCCCCTGCCTCTACACATGCCTCCTCATTATTAAAATCTTCCACCAGTGTGGTATATTTATTATAATTGATGAGCCTTCACTGACACATCACAATCACCCAAGGTCCATAGTTTATGCTATGGTTCACTCTTGGTGTTGTTCATGCTATGGGGTTGGACAAATGTATAATGACATGTATCCATCATTACGGTATCATACACAGTATTTTCACTGCTCCAAAAATCCTCTGTGATCCACCTATTCATCCCTTCCCCAATCTCTCAACCCCTGGAAACCAGTGATCTTTTTACTGTCTCCATGGTTTTGCCTTTTCCAGAAAGTCACATAGTTGAAAATCACACAGCATGTGATTGGTTCCTATCACTTAGTAATATGCAGTTAAGGTGCCTCCATGTATTTTCATGGCTTGATAGCTTTTATTTCCTTTTTGGTGTTGAATAATATTCCATTGTCTAGATGTACCAGTTTATTTATCCATTCACCTACTGAAGGACATCTTGATTGCTTCCAGGTTTTGGCAACTATAAATAAAGCTGCTATAAACATTCATGTGTGGACATAAGTTTTCAACTCCTTTGGGTAAATACCAAGGAGCATGATTGCTGGATCTGCTGGATCATATGGAAAGGTATGTTTAGTTTTGTAAGAAACTTTCCAAATGTCTCTCAAAGTGACTGCATTATCCTGCACTGCCATCAGCAATGAATGAGGGCTCCTGTTGTCCACATCCTCACCAGCATTTGGCGTGGTCAGTGTTTTGGATTTCCAGCCATTGTAATAGGTGTGTAGTGGTATCTCATCGTTGTTTTAATTTTCATTTTCCTGATGACATACGATGTGGAGCATCTTTTCATATGCTTATTTGCATCTGTATAGCTTTTTTGGTGAGGTGTCTGTTAAGGTCTTTGGTCCATTTTTTAATTGGGTTATTAGTTTTCTTACTGTTGAGTCACATTGAGTTTTTATTTCTCTGTTCTCAATCCCCCAGGTTGGGGGGATTTATAAGATTTATCTTCTACTCCTAACTGTCCCCGAGAATAGGGTACACTTTCCCCGATAACCTTCTTAGCCTCCACCCTCAACCAAGTCCTAGACCAACTCAATGCATTAGCCTTAGAAATGATCAGTCCCAGAGTAGTACAGACTCATTTTCTATCTGATATAGGGATACCCTCTCCAGTGTTCCCTACAAGTGCTCATCTGGACCTTAATCAGTTATAGGACTCCCTCTAGCTTGACAGTGGCAAGTTTCACCACTGACCAGTGCCAGGGATTACCATTCATTTAACAGATATTATTGGATGCACTTTATGTGTCAAGCTCTGAGCTGGGCACTGGAACAGTGAATCAATCAGACAATTATCAACTTCTTCCTTAAGGGTTAAAAGTGGTTCTCCTATAATGACCAGCTCTAATTCTGCCCACTGAAACTATATAATCAGCTATTGTATTCCTTTGGAAACTTAAAGACAATCAGATCCCTCAAAGCACATTGGCATTCTGGTCACCCCTTCCTTTGTATGTGCTCCCATTGGTCAATGACCCATTCAAAGGAGACTGCTCACATTTCACCTTACTTCCTGGGCTCTTCTGCCTGTGTTGGATGGTCAGGGCTTCTTACAGTTGCCTACATCTGTGGAGTTACATTGCTTGACATGTTTCTAGACTCTAGAGGTGCAGACTTGCATATGTATATGTCCCTTGGGGAGAAGGAGCTAAAAACATTAGCTTCAACCTGGGGAGTTGTTTTTCTTCTCCTGCTTTTTAACCAGAAAAATAAATGCGATTGTTGCTTTGAAAACTGAAATGCTAGCTTTTAAACAACTTGCAAATAACAGAGTTCAAGATTTCAAGGGGAAAACAGGCTCCATAAAAATTCTGTGACAGGAACCCCTACATTGTCCTTTTAGTTGGTAAACTGAGAATAAATGGTAACCAGAAAGTAATCGCCTCTAACTGCATTTCACTGAGAACTAATGTCCTTCTGACCAGTAAATGTTAACTTAGCCCCCAGGTACAGCTTGACTTTGAGGGAAGGGGCACATGAACTTGGGGCCAGGCTGTTACCCCAAAGCACACTCACTGCCAGCCCTGACAAGGGCTTGCAGCTGGTATTACCAAGGATCAGGCAATTCTGCTCTTAGACTTGGCTTCTTTTAGGGCTGAAAGCATCAGACTAACTCCAGGAAGAGCTGACCATTTCTCTTACTTCAGATTCAGAAGGATTCAGAAGGAATGATTTGTTCTCCTGACTGATTGTTCTCTGCTCCCACTTTCCACCTTGTTCTGCTCCCAGGATGTGCTCCCTGACTTCATCTGCCCTGCTCCCGGTCCAGGAGGCTGGCCTCTGCAGGTGCATCTCCTGGCTTGCCAGCTGGCTTCCAGTTCCATTTAGCCAATGAGAGGCCCAGGTGAGAGGGTGGGAAGGGAGAGAGGTCAGTGTATATCTTCCAAGCCCTGTGCTTCTGCAGCATGTCTCTAGAACCCAATTAATTCAAGCTCCTGCCAAGCAGCCCCTAATCTAGGGTTCCAGTTCTTGTTTGGCTCTAGGAACTCTACCTTCTGCCCTGGGCCTTGTTGGTAATGGCCTCCTATCATTAAACCTCTGGGTGCCTCAACCAAACTAACTTTTCCTTAATACTGCCTTCATCTCTGTCCTATCATTATACCCTCTTCATTAAAATCATCTGGAATAAATTCTTTCCTGCCTGGGCCCTGACAGATAAACCTCTGGATGTTCAGTTCTCCTCTGTAGGGCATGGAGCATCATGCCATCAGCACCAGGGAAGCCTTCTTATCTCCTTTAGGCAGGTACAGTCTCCAGTCCCAGGACCAGAGGTTAGGCAATCTCAACCTGGCAGCTCAGGAGATTTCTGAACCCCACCTATTAAATGAAACTCTTCTGGGGGTGAGGCCCTATAATTTCTCCTTTTAAAAAAGACCCATGGAACAAGAATGGCAAAATAGTGATAATTGTTCAAGTTGGGTGACGGGGACCTGGGGTTCATTATGCCATTTTCTCTACTTCTGTGCAAAATAGTGGTAATTGTTCAAGTTGGGTGATGGGCACCTGGGGTTCATTATGCCATTTTCTCTACTTCTGTGTATTTTCATAAAAAAGAATTAGGTATGTAAGGTTCTAAGTTGAGAACCAGTGATTCAAAGTAGAGATCTGAAATTTGTTTTGCTAATCTCATTATTCCATCTGTGTAAACAACTGAGATGAGACAAAGAGATCCAGCATCTTCCATTTACTGTAGTCCTAGGTACCAGAGACCCAGGACCTCCAGTCCCTACCACACAGATTCCTTTATAGATTGGGGTTGACCAGATCTGGCCAAATTCCTTGGTGATTCCCAAACAGTTCCCACTCACACAGACATAGTTTGTGACCTTTAGCCAAATTCTGTAAGTATGGAATTAGAGAGTCCAAGTCACTACACTCTGGTGTGGCTCTCTCCTCTGTCCCTTCTTCTGAGAAATTCCTCAGAAGCCCCACAGTTCTATTTGACCCGTACCAGAAAAGGACCCAGACTTTTGAGGAAAAAATTCAGGTTTTTAGACTCTGTTCCTGTGTATCTTGGGCAAGACACCTACCTTTTCAATTTCTTTGATTTCTCTGATTTCATAGCATAGTAGTTAAAAGCACATCTCTGGGTTTGAATCATAGTTCTGCCACTTCCTGGCCATGTGACTCAGGGCAAGTTGCTTTACTTCTGTATGCCTCAAGTTTTTCACCTGTAGAATGGAAATATCAATGGAAACCACATCATTGGGTTGTTGGGGAGATAAAATGAGCTATCTGACTATCACATATAAAGGGAGTAAGTAGCACGGTACCTGGTGTACAGTAAGTTCTAACTAAGTGCTAGCTGATGCTGTATCATTAGTGCTAATTACATTTATATTTGTAACTTTGGAGGACTAGGCAGAAGGAAACATAGCAACAGTTTCAGATAGAGTTTCCAGGGGTTTTAAAAAATCACAATAGGGCTTCCCTGGTGGCGCAGTGGTTGGGGGTCCGCCTGCAGATGTAGGGGACGCGGGTTCGTGCCCTGGTCCGGGAGGATCCCACATGCCGCGGAGCGGCTGGGCCTGCACATGCGGAGTCTGTGCTCCACAACGGGAGAGGCCACAGCAGTGCGAGGCCCGCGTATCGGGAAAAAAAAAAAAAAAAAAAAATCACAATAAAATTTGAGAGCTACTGTTGTAGATCTTGTAAATATTAATGGCTATAAAATCTGGAGTTAAAAAAGATCCATTCAAACAAGCCAGTGTGGCTGACTCCCTAGTTCCTAGTCATTTTGTATAGTTCTGGGCTTCAGCACCTGCCTGGGTAGAAGGCCTGGCTGGATCTGGAACTGAGCTTCCCCTGCTCTGGACTGGACTGACAAAACAGCCCAAGTTACAGGGTTTGATGGGTGGGAGGTGGTAATGAAGGGAAGAGCAGAGAAGCATTGAGAATACTCCTAAATCAAACAGAAAAGCCCAAATGCCTAGATGGCCTTGGCTCCTGTATGTCCATTCTCAGCCAACTTGAGGACACACAGCTTCATTTAGTAAATCTGACCTCATGTTCATGTCAATTAAAAACTATGCAAATGTGTTTTGAATTTTCTAGGCAAGCGTGTATTACCTCCTAATGCTGACCATTAAAATTCCTGATAAAATCCAATCTCCAAAAGTTGGACAGCAAGAGAGAGAGAAAAAAATCTAGCCCTTTTAATAATTAAGCACAAAAAATATAGTAGTGCATAATTATACCCTAAAGAACAACTCCTTAAGTCCTCCCTTAACTGGGAGGAAAAGGCTAGCCAGCCCCTTTTCCTCACCGAATCCTCACCTTTTCCTAATCTAACCTAACCTAACCTAACCCAGACAACACCTGTAGTCTCCAGCTTAAGAACGCTTGTTTCAATGTTTGTTTGTTTGTTTGTTTTTCCAGTGTAGATCTGGGCTTTATAGAAGCCAGATATTGAATGACATAAACTGATTCATTCTGAAATCAATGTCTAACAAAAGGTTGAAAGCTAGCCTTTCCTTAGACAAGTATGTCTTTACTGTGAAATACCAGTCACATACACTCTCTGGCATATTCTGCTAATTTTTCCCACTTCTTGTGGCATGTGTTTAAAAGTCACCAGCTAAGAAAAGCCAGATATTCTACGGCTAGTTTTGATTTGTGAATAGCAAGGAAACATACAGTTATAGTGCAAGGACTCAATTATAACACATCACCACCTCCGTTGTCCTGACTGGGGAGTCACATCGGGATGACTGCCTGCCTTTTGATACGTTCTGACAGCCATGTCTGTGCCATCCCCTTTCTTTGGGGGGAATGACTTTTCTTTCCAAGTTCTCATCTTTCCACTCCCTGCTCTATCATGTGTCCTGGACAGAAGCTGTGTAACAAAGCCTTGCTGGCCACAGTGGATGGTTTAATGGTAGGCAGCTGCGCTAAACTAAGTAGCCAGTGCCTCACACCTCACTTTGGGTCAGGGACCCAAGCTGGTCTCACCAGAGTCCTTCCTCAGGATTTATTCCCCCTGCTCCTAACACATTATTATGAAAATTCTCAAACATACAACAAAGCTAAAAGAATTTTACAGTGAATACCCACCACCTAAACTCTACCATTAACATTTTACTACATCTGAATTATCACCTATCTATCCACCTATCCAGCTATTAATTCAAATTATTTTTGGTGCATTTCAAAGTAGGTTGTAGCTCTTAGTATACTTCTAAGTATTTCAGAAAGTATTAAGTAGGGTTCAATATTGGTTTATGGGTTTTTTTGATATAAAAATCATATACAATAAAATGTTCATATGTTGTACATTTGCAGCGCTTTGACAAATGTATACACTCAGGATTTATTTTCATCAGAAGTGGAGAGAAAGCTTCTTTCCTCTTTGGAAAGTGAGGCTCAAAGATGTGAGCCTAGAGTGGGGCAGTTATTACTCCGGCTTCAGATTCTTAAAGCCAGCTAGGGGAAGCTGACATACCAATATGGAGGCAGAGCTAAGAGATAAAAACAACTGTGAAAGTATTGTAGTCATTTCTGCCTTTTTTTTTTTTTTTTTGCAGTTTGGTTACATGAGCTGATAAATTCTTGTATTTGCCTAAACTATTTTGAGTTGTTTTTCTTTTACTTGCATCTAGTCCTGACAATATATGTAAACTGTCCCCTTTAATTTTAAACAAGGTTTTATGTGTCTACTGCAGGTATCAGGACCAAGTTGGGAGAGATTAAGAAAGTATAAGGTTTCTAAAAAATCTAAGAGACTGTGGTTCTAGTAAATTGAAAGTGTTGGCCTTAGCTAGGTTCTAGTTGTTGATCCCTTGTTTGTGGTATCAAGGGATAGTTTTGCACAGGCGCTAGCAACTTTATTCAAAGCAGAATCATTAACAAATGAAAAAAAGCAAAAGCATGACGTGATAACCTTGATATCAAAAATATAGTTATCGATATTAGAAGCAGGGCCCTAGTGAACTAGCTAATTATTCTTTCTAACTTTGAACATTACCCAGTTTTTGTGGCTTTAGCTAAATAATCACAGAAACAGAAACTGTGTGTTTTCACTGTTAGAGGTGAAATAGGTTGCAAAATGCCAAAATGGGTCCAATCTGGAAAATGTTGAGTCCATGTGCGAGAGAAGGGAAAAGAGAGGAAGACTCTCAATCATCCGAGGGGGAGTAAAGGAAGTATTTTATTGCCCAAGAGAAATTTCTTTTTTGGGTGTTTTGTTGTTGTTGTTCTAACATATGATACTATTTATCAGTTGTGTTATTTTGGTATTTTATGGTCAGAATTGATTTCTTTTTCTCTATTTGTCTCAAACTAAGTACAAAGTTTTTCCTTGGTGATTTCTATAAAAGTTAGAAGAGTGGTTACTTTTGGGGAAGGGAAGGGCTTGTGAAAAGAAAGGGACTCATGGAGGGTTTTCAGAATATGTATCCAAGTTCTGTTCTCTTGACCTGAATGATGGTTACAAGTGTGCTCACCCTACATTAAGCTATGCATTTGTTCTGTGGGGTTTCTGGTTTTGTGTTTCATATTTTACAATAAATGTCTTAAAATCTGAAGTGAATACGTGAAGATGTGATAAAGCTCTAAGGTGGATATACTATTAGTGCTTATTTCATTATATTCATTGTTATTCTGTATCATCAGAATATTTCATAATTTAAAAAATTTACTCCTTAACCTCCAACACCACTTTGAAAGGACACAATTCTTACATTTCTGAGGCCTGTTGAAAGTGACAGTGACAGTCATCCCAAAACTGTCACTAGCACCTTCTTCCTTTGCACTGTCCCCTCAAATTAGCTCTTCAAGTTCCTTAGCTCTTTTGTGTGAATCTTAGCCTGATTCATTTTATGTAGAACATCTGACCTTTCCTATATATTTTTACAAGTGCATATTAGATTTTATCTGACCAGAGCTACACATTGCCAAAGTGAATGAGAATAGTTAAAGCAATTATTTGGGAAATTTATGTTAAAGCTTTCTTATTCAGATAATTCAAAGAGAAGCAGAGAAAATAGCATAGTGGTGATTGTCCTGCTTCATGTAATTATTTCCGCAGTTCCTCATTTTGTTTGGTTATTGAGGTTCTTTTCTCTTTTTAAAGACAATTTTTTTTTAGAGCAGTTTTAGGCTCATAGCAATATTGAGGGGAAGGAAGAGAGATTTCCTGTATATTTCTTGTTCCCACACATGCATAGCCTTCCCCATTACCAACATCACTCACTAGTGTAGTACATTTGTTGCCATGGATGAACCTACATTGACACATGAGAATCACCCCAAATCCATAGTTTACATTATGGTTCACTTCTGGTGAGGTACATGCTGTGGGGTGGGACAGATGTATAATGACATGTGTCCATCATTATGGTATCATACACGGTATTTTCACTGCCCCCCAAATCCTCTGTGCTCCATCTATTCATCCCTCCCTCCACCTCCCTCAACCCCTGGCAATCACTGATCTTTTTACTGTCTCCATAGCTTTGCCTTTTCCAGAATGTCACATAGTTGGAATCACACAGTAGGCAGCCTTTTCAGATTGGTTTCTATCACTTAGTAATATGCATTTAAGGTTCCTCCATGTCTTTTCACAGCTTTATAGCTTATTTCTTTTTTAGTGTTGAATAATGTTCTATTGTCTGGGTGTACCACAGTTTATTTATCATTCACCTACTGAAGGACATCCTGGTTGCTTCCAAGTTTTGGCAGCTATGAATAAAGCTGCTATAAACATCTGTGTGCAAATTTTTGTGCAGCTTTCAGTGTGAAGACAAGATGATGATGATGATGATGATTCAACTCCTTTGGGTAGGGTGTTGCAGCTGCTGAATCTGCTGGATCATATAGTAAGAGTATGTTCAGTTTTGTAAGAAACTGCCAAACTGTCTTCCAAAGTGACTGTACTATTCTGCACTGCCATGAACAATGAATAAGAGTTCCTGTTGCTCCACATCTTTTCAACATTTGGTGTTGTCGGTGTTCTGGATTTTGGCCATTATAGTAGGTGTGTAGTGGTATCGTATTTTGTTTTTTTTTCTTTTCTATTGCGGTTTATTACAGGATATTGAATATAGTTCCCTGTGCTATACTTTGGACTTTGTTGTTTATCCTTATTGTTGTTTTAATTGAGGTTCTTAAGAGCATTCTGATATAAGCAGGTAATTGGTGATAGCAACAGTTAATAATGTTTAAGCACTTGATATGTGCCAGGCATGTGCAAAGCACTTTACAGTATCAGCTGATTTAATAATTCCACAACTCTGTGAAATAAGTACTATTATTGTGTCTAATTAAAGAAAAAGGAAGACAGAGGCTTGTGAGGGCTCAGTTAGTATGAAACAGCAGGGCCAACTTCATGGACACGAGACCTGGGCAGTCAGTCGCACAGGGCCCTGTGATCAGCTTTGTATTTGGTTTAATGCTCTGAGGTCACTGTCCTGAAATTCTTAATAATTTTACACAAGGGGACCTGCATTTTCATTTTATACCGGGCCTGGCAAATTATGCCCTGTGGGGTAGAGTTGGACATTTGACCCCAGAGGCTGTGCTGTTAAGCACTATTCTATTCTGCTGCTTATCCCCCTCTAAATGAAGCTAGAAGGAAAAACAAAGAAACAAAACAAACAAAAAACCAAAAACACCCCAAATGAAGAAAGAAATGAACAAATAAAAAAACTAGTAACTGACATGGCATATGCATATAACTAAAGATAGTAAGAAACTAATCTGGGAAGAATAATTTTAAAATGTGTGACTTGTACTTAAATTAACATTTCCTGGATATTATTCTTGGTAAATGAAATTAATATTTGAGACTTTTTCTACCTTAGGAAATGCATACACTCCCATGACGTTAAGTTCATTTTTCTATGTTCATCATATGTCTAAAGGCAAGAAATTTTTTCTGAAACAAACTGTTAATTTGGGGGAACAAGAGGGGTGAACTCAGCAAATCTGAGAAAAATCTGTGAATTTGCTCATTGTTTTTCCCAACTGAGGACAGCTTCTCATTGCCCAGCTTTCAGGCTTATAATCTTAAGCCTGTGCCAAATGAAGCTTAGGTACAGAAAGCACCTGGAAAATAAGGGCTACACATTGGGGAAAGCTACACTGTGAGTGTCTTCCATCCATGTAAGATAATGGGGAGGGGTTTGGTCACTTCTTTTTCCTGTGATCACTTTATTTCCTGCTTGTTCTGATTTGGGTCTTGAAACTCCCTTTTCCCTCTGATTGCTGTGACGGCTATGTTTGCCATCTTATTGTGATTTTTGTCCTTGTTTTGCTTGTGATCTCCGTCTGTGCTTGTCTCTTCACTGGAGTTGCTCAATTTGAGTTGCTAGTTAATAGCTTGTCTAATTTAGCCTCAAGGGTCCCTCATCGCTTGGCAGTGAGATGAAGCTTGGCTCCTACTTCTCCCTGGTACGACTTGTTCAGTGGAGGACAAGGGTGAGGACTGGTGGCAGCAAAGAGGTGGAAGCTGGTCCAGAGGCTCCAGTCTTCATTCTCTGTGACCTGCTGAGGCATTTACTGCCTGTCCCTGGAGAGCTTTGAGGCTTAGATGCCTCAGGAGTTCTAAATCTTACAGCTTAGTGTTACTTCTTAATCAGAAAATGGAATCACAGGAGAAAGAGCTTTTCTTACTGCACAGGGGCTTGGCTAGGGTTCATGTATTGTTACTGACATTCCCCTTCTTGCCCCATCCAGTTCAACAATGCGTATCATTGTTTCCAAAAGGGTTTCCTCCTGTGTCAGGTGAGCACTTGTACAGGCAGGTCTGAAACAATATCCAGCTAAGGGTTCAGCCTTCTCACAGCTGGAATGCAGTTCCCAACAACCAACATTCCAAACTGAAGGACTGTCATGATAACTAATGTTTTGTTCATTCTGGATTAAGGATGGATTCCTAAGTAATAAAAATAATACCTACTCCCAGCCCCAAGGTTTGCTTATATGTTCCTCACCATACACCTGTTAGGTAGGGAGGGTAAGAACCACTATTATTCCTATTTTGCTAGTGCAGAAACTGAGTTTCAGGAAAGCTGTGATTTGCCCAAGATTTAATAAGTCAGCTTAGATCTTTCTATGCCAAGAACAGAATTTCTCCATTACTGCATCACATCACTTCTATCATTAAACAAATTCAGAGTAGAAAGAAGGAAGCTGCATGTAGCTTTCGGGGTGAAGGTAGGATGATGATGATGATGATGATGATCTGTGATTTTAGCATGTGGACCTAAATTGTCATCTTATTCGGTGATGGTCAGGTATAGTCTGGGCTGACTGGAGGGTCATCTCTGCATCAGGGACCAAAGGACTTGAAGGGAAGGAAAAATGCTGACCCTCCTGCCTACACCCCCAGGAAAATTAATCACCCTCAGAATAATGACCTCAAATTTTATGGTTAACTAAAGAGCAAATCGTGTTCTCTAGACTCTTACACTGACCAAGATTGAAAAAATCTTGGAAAGAATTTCTTGTTTCTCAAAGTGGAATACATGGCAGTGTGTCAGGGTCCCTGAAGATACATATTAAATTATGGTACATCTTCCCAGAGCACCAACTCTATTTGAGAAAAAACAGCAAACAAAAAGAGCAAACAAAACATGTTTATCGATTAAAAATACCAACATTTTAAGGGAAAGAAGGCAGTTTTGGCCTGAATTTTAACAAAGAGAAAAGCTGCACACCTGCAATGGGTCTCTTTGGGTTAATACATCCCAGGTACTAACCTTAGGAATAAATTTTCATTCTCTTGTATCTTTGGATGGTTTCTGTGAAAAGTCTGAGAAGCACTGGCCATTTTGGTAGACAAGTTGAAACTAAGAGAATTTAAATGATTCTCCTATGGTCACAGCAGGCCTGCACTCAAAGTCGCCTGAATCCTTGTCTACCATTTTCTCCATTATTCCACAAATCCATTCTTTGTAATGAAAGTGTTTCTAAAACGAGAGTATATTTTCCTGCCTTAGGAAAACTAGGAGGCAGAAATGATGGCATATTGGAGAATGGAGACTGTGTTATAATGAGCATCATTCTCATCGCCAAAGCAACATGGGACACGGGCTGTTGAGTAGCTTGAGTTGAGTGTGAATGCAACCTAGGAAGGTCCAGCAAGGGGCTCTTCCAATCATGTTTCAGCTGTCATCTTGCTTCTAAGGCTTTGCCTCTTTCTTCCAAAGTAAAATATAAATTCTGGTTATTAAGATAACTATGCTCAACCTTATTAAATATCAAGCAGTGCAAATTAACAGGGCAATAAGCTACAATCTTTATTCCTTAATTTATTGGTAATGATTTTTTTAACTAATGAAAATATTCAGTATTAGTGAGGATGAGAAAAAACAGTGAAATAGAAATTTATCCAACTTATCTGGTAGAATAACTTGAAAATATGTCCCAAAACCCTTAGATTTTGCATGTATTACCCTTTGACAAAATAATTCTACCTCTACAAAATTTTCCCCAAGGAAATATACAGAAAAGCATGCAGGGATTGATTTAGTTACAAAGATGTTCAATTCGAGGTTCTTGAGAACAGTGAAAAATTGGAAACAATTTAAATGTCTAATATTTGGGATTTGGTGAAATAAATTATATCTTTACAATAGAATACCACTGTATCTTGACTCCCCCATAGAAATAATGCTGTGAATGTTAAAAGGCATTAGAGTGAAGTAGTTAAAAGTAGGGATTCTAGAATCTGATTTCCACGGTTTATAATCAGGTTGTGCCATTAACTAGCTGTGGGACTTTGAACAAGTTTGTTAAATTCTCAGTGCCTCAGTTCCATGAGAATAATGATATAGTATTATACTTTCCTTACAAGGAACATATTAAGTACTCATCAAATATTAGGTATTGTTAGATAAGCAGTTACCAAGAAGGGAAGTTTTTTTTTTTACTTATTATTAACTAGAAATTACAGGTTAACAAAATAGTTCGTATAATATAATGGTATACTTTTTTTTTTTTTTTTTTTTGGCAGTACGCGGGCCTCTCACTGTTGTGGCCTCTCCCGTTGCGGAGAACAGGCTCCGGACGCGCAGGCTCAGCGGCCATGGCTCACGGACCCAGCCGCTCCGCGGCATGTGGGATCTTCCTGGACCGGGGCACCTGTGTCCCCTGCATCGGCAGGTGGACTCTCAACCACTGCGCCATCAGGGAAGCCCATATTTTCTTTTAAAAGGCTCTTTTAGAGACTTTGGGATTGACAAAAAAATTGTAAATCACTATATTATACACCTGTAACATATAATATTGTACATCAACTATACATCAATAAAAAAGAAAGTGAAAAAAAAGGTTCTTTTAGATAGTTTAGACTAGTGGTTCCCAAACTGTGTGCCAAGGCATCCTGGGGCACTGCAGTGAACTCACAGGAGGCCCCCAGGATATTTTAAAATTTCAAGAGAAACACAGCAACACCCCTGGACACTGTGGGAACTACTACTATTAAGTGGTTTGGACCTAACTACATAATAAACGTAATTTATATTGGTTTAAAGTACCAGAAAAAATTACTGAAACATTGAGGGTTCCATGAATGAAGAAAGTGTGAAACTTTTAAAGTAGCCTATGGAATTTACCCAGACGTTAAATGTTACTGAGAAGTGGGATTTGTGTGCTTTACATTTTCTGCTTCTGATTTATCTGAACTTTTTAATTCTACTGTGAACCTTATTGTTTTAGTAAGACAATAAAAGTTATTTTAAAAATAATTTCTTCCTGAATTTGTGCAATAACCATTTATTGAACATTACATGGGGTCAATTTCTGGGCTTGATACAGGAAGGCAAAGATGCCACACCCTCAAGGAGCACATAGTTGAGGGTGAGTGGAGAATGTAAACAAATGATTGCTGTGTGGTAGAAAAGGCTCTGAGTCAGAGGCTGGATTGGGAGCTCTGAACTCTGCTTTGGAGATAAGAAACCCTTCACAGAAGGCAGGTGTTAGGTGAGTCTTGCAGAATAAACGGGACTTCCCTAGATGGAAAAGGTGTAGAAGAATGTTCCTCCTTTCAGCCTGTGTGTAGAGGCTTGGATGGCTATGGGGGTTGCGGGGAGGGCAGTGGTAGGAGACTGGAAAGGTAGGCCAGATTAGAATGGGAAGGCTTTGATGGGTCATGCCCTCGACTGGACACTCAACTTGTAAAGGATGGGAAAACATTGACAGGTTTTAAGTAGGGGAGTGTTATAAGTGTTGTGCTGTGGAAAGATCACTCTGGCAGCACTGTGGAGACTAGACTTGGAGGCTGGAGCAGAGCTGCACAGGGCAGGGGACAAGCCAGGAGGATTTTGTAATAGTGTAAGAAGAGGTCACGAAGCCCCAAATAACTAATGACAAAGATTATATAATGGGCCTCTGTGGACCAAATCAGCAAAAGCAAAAGATCCAGATGTAGCACATCATTCATTTCAAATATGTTGGTGTCTTTAAAAATAAAAACTTTGTTTTTTCTGATCATAAAGACAATACACAATTGGTATAGAAATTTAGAAGATGTAGAAATGTATAAAGAAGAAAATGAAGTATTTATATCCTATGAACTGGAGCTGAGATACATGTGTGTTTATATATCACATATAAAATATTAAATATGACATATTATATATAAATACTGATATATGTCTCAAATATATACATATAATTTAAAACATGTGTACATGGTAAAGTCTGACTTACAGAAGGATAGAAAATTAAAATAATAATAATTACTGAGTGTTTACCAAATGCTAGACATTCTTAGAAGCACAAAATATATAATAACATATATATTAGCTTATTCAATCCTCAAAACAACCCTGTGAGATAGGTCTGTGTGTATTTTGCCATTTCTAGGTAAGAGAGTTGAAGGATAGAAAGATCAGTAAATTGCTCAATGTTCTATAATGTGTAAGTGTCAGAGCTGGGATTTGAACCCAAGCAGTTTATCTCCAGGGCCTGTACCCTTAAACCCCTAAAGTACAATTTTGAGTGGTATATTTAACTTCTGTTTTTAATTAATTGACTTTACACAGTGACTCTTTGACATTCTACTACTACAGTGTTGTCCAACTGAACTTCCTGCAGTGATGGACATATTCTGTATCTGCACTATCCAGTATGGTAGCTACTAGCTATGTGTAGTTATAGAGCACTAGAAATGCTGCTACTGTGAACGAGGAACTGCATTTGAAATTTTATTTAATTTTAACTAATTTAAATTTGAATAGCCACCTGTGGCTAATGGCTGTGCATTGGACAGCACAGACCTATAGAAGATAAAAAAAACGAGTACCTCATTGCTTTGTCATACTCCCTCTCCAGTAATCATATGTAACCATGTTTGTTTATTTCTGACTTCAATCCTTTCCCATATTTATCTCTATTAGGTCCAGAAAATATGCCTATAATTTAATCTCTTGATTTACCTACTTTAAACACTGGATTGACTCTGCCATACAAAAGCGGTCCCCAACCTTTCTGACACCAGGGACCAGTTTCACGGAAGATAATTTTTCCATGGATGGGGGTGGGGCGGGGATGGTTCAGGTGGTGATGCGAGCAATGGGGAGCCCCAGATGAAGCTTTGCTCCCACGCCCGCCCTTCACCTCCTGCTGTGCGGCCTGGTTCCTAACAGGCCACAGACCCATAGTGGTCTGTGGCCCGGGGCTTAGGGACCCCTGCCATACAAGATGAGGAATTAATTTTTGTATCACTTAAGATTCTTCTGATTGCAAGTGGAAGAAAAGCCAAATCAATCTGATTTGAGCAATAAAAAGGGACTTTATTGGCTCATATAAACAAGAATATCAGAGGCATTAGGAAGGCTGAATTCAGAGTTCAAACAATGTGAGCAGAACTCGATTTCAGCTCAGCTCTCTGCAGTCTGTAAGCTTCATCCTTAAATTCTATGTGGTGGGCAAAGCTGCAGGAGCCATAGGGTCATATTGTCTTAGATTCCAGACTAGCATGTGTCTTTATTGTGTGCTATTTAACTGTGGCCACAATAATGTTGAGTTAAAACATACACACACAATCTCAGTGGTATACAATGATAAGTATTTAACTCATATATGTGTGGGTTGGCTGAAGTCAGCTGATCTATGTTGGACATGGCTGGGTAGCTTTGCTGATCTTGGTTGGGACTGCTTACAACTCTGGGCTAGGATAGCTCAATGGTGTTCCTTGTGTCTCTCATCTTCCTCCTGGGACAAATGACCTACCCCAAGCATGTTCTCATGGTGATGATGAAGGTGCAAGAGCACAAGACCAGATGCACAAGCATATACCATTAGCCAAAGAAAGTCAAATGACTGTACCCCAAATCAATAAAATGTAGACGTATGCTCCTCCCATGGAATTGAGAAGGAGGAAAGGAGTATTTCCAAGCAGATGAGCTTGGCTTGCTCGATTCAAAACCAGTGATTGTGGCCAAGGGCATGGATCTCACACTCTGGCCTTGGCCTAGGTCCTATATTCCATCCTGGGAACAGAGGTTACATTCAGATTCACCCAAACCATGTAGACTAAGAGTGGAAGAGGAACAGTTACCCCAAACTAAGATAAGAGTTCTGTTGGCCACATGAAGAGGAAATGGGTATGAGATGGCAAACCACAATGACAATTATAACTTTAAACAATACACAAGTTTCCCCCACTATTTGAAAGCAGAGCATTCCTAAGAAATCTTTTGCAAGCTGAAATGGTGTAAAGTGGAGAAAGCTTAGGATGCATCTTGCTAACGGATACACAAAATAAACTGAGATAAAGCACAGACACAGTTCAAAGCTCTGGTGGCTTGACGCTGAGATGCTGAGTGTAGTTCCAGGAAAGGAGTTTGACAATGCCACTCTCACTGCTCAGGGTGCACTGCCTCTACCACGGCTCACTGCAAAACAAACACTGAATGCTATTCTACTTTCGCTTTTCACCTTTTTTTGTACAAGCAAAAATTCTCTTCAGATTTCTTTCGGTTAGTGAAAACAGGTATTAATGTAGGTGTTTCATAAAAGTGAAGGGGTGTAAAGCAAACTTCTGAAAAGCAGGGGATACCTGTACTTAAATTTCTGTTTCTTGAGACTTTGGTTTCAGATAGTATCCTCTGACATCATATTCATGAAATCCCTTTCACCCCCACATTTCCCACTTCTGTCAGCTTGATCATTCAAGCTGTTTGTTTATATTTATGAAGGAAGGACTGGGTACTTAACAAAGGTGGCTGGGTGTGTCTGGTGCAGTCTCTTCTCTGCCACTGAATAGGTAGGTTTCCTTGGTAGGCGTTTCCCTCTGAAGATGGGTACTGGCTGCATATATGGGTGGGACATGTCAACTGACAAACTTCCCTTTAGGGTGCAAGCATATGGGATCATGCAAATGGTATTCTTTTCCCCACAAAACACCCAGAATGGAGGGCTTCACTGTGCAATGCCAAATCCCATACAAGGAGCCTTAGTTCTGTCCAGGCAGCAATCTTATCTTCTTAAAAGAGCAGATCTGGGGAGGAGGTGAGGGTTTCCAAATCTGCACTTCATCTGCATGTATGAGAAAGGTGCGGAAGGATGAGAAAGACCACATGATACAGCCCTTCTCTGGATAACCTTGCTTTTGGCTCCTCTTCCAGTCCTGAGTTCTGAGCATGCTAATGCCCAATGTGGAGATTCTCCAAGGCTTCTTTGGAAAGAACATTTCCACCCTTTCCACAGCCTTCTCCTGAGAAAATCTGGGATGCTGCTTCCTTTGCTCTGTTTTATCCACCAGTACTGTTCACTTCCTTTCTATCTTCCAGAAAATTGTCAAAACCTCTGCTGATAGTTCTTTTTTTAATCTTCAGCATGGTTATCAATTTATTCCCTTCACTGACTCTTCAGCAGAATTTTGAAAGGGAGCATACATAAAGTCATGTGTTCAGTCCTGAACAGATATATTTATAAACAAGTTTAGATGTTGCCAATTACATTTTTTTTAACCACTGGCTTAACTGAATACCATTCTTGAAGAGTTTTAAAAGTTATTTCTCAAAGTTACTCTGGGAATGACCCATGAAGGAAATGACTATCTTATGTTGGATCTAAAACCTAACAAATATTTATTTGTTATTGCTAGTACTACGTATATATTTACTGTATGCCAATAGCATTCAGAATATATCAGTCTACTGAGGACGGCTAAAACACACATAGATTGAGGGAGGGTTTCTCTCTACTGGGCTTCAAATTGAAGAGAGGCACAGCATTGAGATAGACACTTTCCAGGAGAAAATGATGACTCACACAGGGATGACTTCAAGGCATCTGGTTTCCATCTTCTTTGTTTCTTCTCTTGGACTCCATTCAGAGGCACTTCCTTCCAGCTGGAGCTTTTAATGGCATAATGTGAAGGCAAGATCCACAGAAGTGGGTTTAGAGGCGGGACTTGAAGGAGAAAATGCAGATCATCAGGGGAGACTATGGAAAATTACACCCAGATGGGAGGTAACAGAGAATGTACACACATCCAGACTAAAATGTACCAATTAAAATACTTAGGGAAATGCAGAGAAGTATATGATTTTTAATATGGGGTAACAAAAATTTGAACTGAATAAAAAGTCAAAGTGATATAGTCCTGCTTGCAATTAACAGCACGTTAATGCAATTTCTGTTTCTTGCCTGGGAAAGTATGGTGGCTCTCTTTATTTAAATGAATGTAGCATAGCACTGCTTGTGGTTTTGTTTTGATCTATTCATTCTCCTAGCTCCATTCATGACAGTGATACACTTATTCCTATTTCATAGCTGAAAAGGCACTAATGAACCTTGCCTAGTGTTCCAAAGTGATCTGGGATGGTGAGAGAGCCATCACCTGGTTGGGTGGCTTGAGCTTTGTTGTTAAAATAACCGGCAACCAATCAGAACCCTAAGAGACTGAAAGGAATGGAACAAGCAATTGGTTTTTGTATGTAAACACTCATTGCTCACGGTCCCCTACTCCCAATCCATCAGCAGCAAGGAGGAAGCCTATTTCCCTTTTAAAAATAAGAGTCCATTACATTCTATACTTTTCTTTTCTCACATGATGTTTCACTTAATCAAATATCACTTGATTTGAGTGATCTGACCCTGGTCTTGTTCTCCCCGGGCGGGGAGGGGGCTGGTTTATATAAATGGAGGTAGGCAGTAGTGGTGTTGGAAGCTGTGACAATGGTTATGTTCTTCTGGACACCACAGGGGGCAGAGCCAATCCAAGCTGAGAACAAGTCAAAGAATAATTATTTGGCACTTCATGAAGACATGGCATTGTCCAAGTCTCTGCAGAGATATGGTTTAACAAGTAATAGGTATATATATATACAAAATGGTAATATGAGGCAGACCGTATTATGCTGTAAGAGAGGTACAAATACTGCTGACAGGGATACTAGAGATTAATTCTGAAGCTGGGGGTGGCAGAAAGGAGTACAAATCAGAGAAGACTGAATGGTCAAAGGAGAAGACGAAATGTGTGGGGAGGATTCTCTGCCTCATTGATTTGGATAAATCCAGAGACAGTGCTGGCTTTACATGTAGGCCAAGGGTCCATGAACTCAAATGCTAAGGAGGCCAGGCAGTCATCATAAATGCGTGAATCCAGCCAAGTACAAAGCAATCGGGAGTGGTGGAACTTGTCACAAACTGAGGGCCATGCCCCACTGAAAGGCTTTCAATTTCATATTAAAAAATTCAAAGTCAGGTAATTCAAGTCATTGTCTACACATATTTTCTGTCATCCAAAGGCCCCCCTATGCCTCTAAGTTCAGACTCAACTATCTTCTTCACACCAGAGAGAGACCCACACTTTCCTTCACAGACACAATCATGTCTGCATAACTAACAGAATATTTTAGAGCTGACTCTCCCAGAACTGTGACATAGAGTAGGCTTCAAAAGCAAATACACTTTTCTACTGGGATGATGGGATTCTTTAAAAGTCAGTTTAATTAGCTTCTGCAGGGCATTCTATCACCTGTGGGCCACAAACCCAGCAGTGGAAGAACTGGTAGAGCTGGCTGAGTCTCTCAGCGTTCCTGGGTGCTCCTGGAATTCCAGGGCTATCCCCAGACAGAAGGAAAAGAGGAGCACTGCTTCAGCCAGGCAGCTGTTTCAAAGATGCTGAGTAAGATCTTTTCTGAAGAGAGAGTGACTTCTGAACATTGCTATGATGGCAGGTGAGGAAACTCCATTGTACTTCTTTAAAGAAGGACTTGGGTGTGATGCCCTGCCTCTGCTTTCCTTACAATCATCCTTCTAGGAAAAACTCTTCTGTTTCTCCTTTATTCACTACACTCACACTCAGAACACTTCATTTCTGGTCACCAAATATGTGGGTGTTTTTCCCACACTAAACAATTCTACAATTCTT